>NC_061120.1:41855828-42187191 GCF_002878395.1 Capsicum annuum
TGGGTGCACTCTGTCACTTCCATCTATCCTTTGAAAATCTAAGGATATGGCACACCAGGCAAAAGCAAAAAGAGAAAGATCAATTTAGGAAAGTCGACATATGAGGATCCTGAGTCTTGTAGGCCATCCACCACTAAAACCCTTAAGGATATTGTAATTTATATTTCAGCCATTATAGAGCTCGTGTTAGGTTTGCCTTGGAAGCTGGGACATCCCTCCACCACCCGCTATTCAAAAGTGTCCCGGTCTGATTATGAAAAGTATCATGAGGATAAAAAGTAGAAGAGATCTACCATTTACAAGCTTAACAGGGCCTACTCATCCTTGGTGGAGTCACATCAAGGTATCCAGATTGCACATGAGAAGATGGTAAAAAGGGAGAAGAGGAGAGATAAGCTCTTTAGCAGGATGTGAAAGGGGGTGAAGGGCGTATGGACAGTCCTCAAACCCCACAATAGAATTTCTTTCTCTCAGGTATAGAATGACGATGAGGTTCCACCCAAATGGTCCGGCCCTGCAGATACCCGTGATAATGTAAAGACTACGGACAATAGCAGTTTTGATGTGGTTTCAGGGAGCACTCTTATTTCTTCTTATGTTTTATTATTTATTCAGTGAGGACAAGCAAGACTTTAAGTTGGGGGTGTTGATGGGTGGTGAATTTATCACTCATTTGCACTGAACATTTGTTCACATTGCCATGAATTAAATGTATAAATGAGACATATGAATCATTAAGTGTACTAATATCCACACTTTACAAGCATACAGGTTATGAGATGAAATATGGGGGTTTGAACTAAAAAGGATCAAAAAAGAGAATAGAATTACAGCTGGAAGACCTGGAATAGAAACAAGCCTCATTATAGTGATCACGGTATGAGGGCCACGATCGCGACCAGTGAAAACATCCGCAACCACGATCGCATGGATCTATCCATGGTCATAGTAGCCACGATCACAATAAATCTAGTACTATCGTGGCAATGCAAGATTAGGACCAACGGTAGTTTTGTAATTTTTAGCAGCCAACCCCAAACCCCTTAAAAGATTAAAACCATTTCCCATTTTTGGCATTCTAGAGACTAGAAATACTTTGAATTTGAAATTGAAACCCTAAATTGGGAAAAAATTGTATTTTGATTTGGAGATTTAGATTTTGGTATTTGTGAAGAATGGATGCCTTGAACAATCCCTTTGGTATATGTTTCTTTCTTTTCTTCATGAGTAACTAAATCTTTTATTTTTGAGATTATGTTGAACTAAGGTGGAATTAGTTATGGGTTGTAATGTAATTGTGTATTTACTAGTTAGTTGATAATGGGTTCTACTATTGTTTGATTAAATTTGTTGGGATTTCTGGGTTAAAGCCCCAAATACTCAAAATGGGTTTGTGGGTGAAAACCCCAAACTCTTGAAAGCTCAAACCATCCTTGGAAGAAGGGTTTGAGTGAACTCTTTGAACCCACAACATCTTTGAAAGAAGGATGTGGTAACTAAGACAATCGTATATAATTAACGGATTTAGATTATGAATTCTCACTATCTTAGACATAAGAGTGAGTATGAAGTTGACTACATTTTGTGTATTTTCGTAAAAATAGGGATACCCAATCGAGGTACTAGGTGATTATAATTGAAACACTTGTTAGGTATCTGAAAGGTTCAATAGGTGAAATACATGAGTTGTTGACAAGATAGCCTGAAAAAACCCTAGGACTACCCTACTATATTGTTAACAACAAGCATGTACACCAAATCTACATATACCCATACCTAGTTTTCCCTTAGATAAACATAATCTCAAGATTCTCTTTATATTGAAGTTAAATTACAATTGTTGTGTAGTTTGTGGAATTAAGTTACTATTGACACACACTCTAAAAAAACAACCCTCTCCCATTTGAAATCATGTTTTTACTTTATTTGCATTTCGGGTGTTTTCTTAGTAATTGTTAAGATCCATAAGACTAGAATTCTACTTTTCACTCCTTGTGGATTTGACCTCAACAAAAGTTGAGATATTGACAACGACCGTCCACTACTAAATTATATGGTATAGGTGAGCGTTATCATCAATCTCAAATTCAGCTTTAAAAAAACCATCACCCCATCTTATTTTAGCTTTTTAAAATAAACCGTGTTAATTAATGTAGCCCAAAAATATGATACAAATGAATCAAACCATGGCATTATATTAGAAACAAACAATTATGCATATGTACAAATTACACTACCTAAAAAATAAGTAGCTACCAACACAACCCATGTTCCCTTACAATAAAGAAGTCCCACGTGCTTAGATAAATCATGCATGTTAATATGGGAGAAATCATGAGATACTCGCACTGACAAAAAAGTTCCAACAATGTGAATTGAATACCATAGGATTTCCCTTATTTTGTTTACCTTAGCTTTCAAACAGTCAGGTTAGGTTCAGTATAGAACTTTACTTGGCTTGTAATGTAGGATTAGGGGCTGGTATGTTGCATGTGGGCATTTGTGACTAAGCCTCCTTGGCCCCAAAATAACTTCAGGGGGTTTACATTTTTACCAATGTTTCTCTATTACAACCTTATTTCTTCTTATTTATTCTTTTATTGCCCATTAAAATTGGGTGCAGTTTCTTTTATTCTTTATTTTTCATTTTTTCTTTTGTTTTTCTCTTTTATCTTTTTCTACCACACCCTGCCCTACTTTCTTTTCTCATATTAATGCCCTTCTTCTTACCTATTTCTAATCATACACCATTCTTTTAAACTTGTTGAAATGACCAGGTAGTTCAAAAAAGTAAATGGAGGGATTTGTTGTAATCAGTAAAAGTAATAAAATTGGAATGATTTTGTTTGTAAACAGTATTAAACAAACCCTTGGCTTGTGTTCCCTCTAGCTTCTAAATTCGTAGGTTTATCTTGCCCAATCTTGCTATCTCTCTGCTATGTATTTAAAATATAGCATATTATGTCTCACCAATAGACTTTCAACACCCTTTGGTGAATCTCACTCATCTCTTATCTATCTCAGAGTGCCATTTTACTAGCCCTTTCCTTTTATACCAGTTTAACTATCTCCTCTCGGTCTCAATTTATTGGATGAGGGTTGATAGGCTTGAATCATTGTTTTGATCTTCTTTTCCCAATCTATACCTGTTTCTCAAGTGAGTATCAAATACAGTTAGGTTTCTAAAATTTGCAACCATTAAGAAAGTAATTAAAGTGAAAAAAATGAAAACACATTCAAAAACTATGATCTAGAAGGATCACACACTTTCCCTACTTTGTTATCTCTCTACGGTTTCCACAACCCTAGCTAAGGAAACTAGCCACTCATAGTTGTGAAACAATCCTCAAAATTCAGTAAAGAAAGCATAGATCAATATAAAAGTAATATATGAAGAAAACCCAAAGTTTCAAATCAATTAATCAACCAAAAACCAACAACACAAGAATCCAAAGATTAAAAGTAAATCTTGGAATCAAAATATGTTTGTTAGTAGTATAAGTGGATGAAAGTGCATAAACTAGTCTTCAAGGGCATAAAATAACTAAAAACCATCAAAAGAGTATTTATGTATTACATAGAAACCCTAAAAATCAAAACCAAAATTATCTAGGAAATTTTAGTCGGTGGCCACCTATGGTGCCACTTACGGGCCGTAGGTGGCACCATAGGCCAGTAGGTTGCATGCCGTAGGTAGAACACCAATTTTTCAACTTCAAATTCTTTAGACTTTTGTCTTCAGTCACCTAATGTCATGACCCAACTTGTCATGTCATGATGGTGCCAACCATAACCCACCAGTAGGCAAGTCAACCAGTAGTACGGAAAGTCTAGTATTAGACTACTCAACAATTAAAGAAAAGGAATGCAGAATATATGATTTAAGAGCAATGCATAACAAAATTCCAAAACCTAGTGGTATCATTACCAGAGCTTCTAAATATAATAAGAGTACAAAAGAGAAAGATCAAGAGAATTACACTGATACAACTTATCTTTGTATTCAATAGAGAGACAAGACTAATACTTAAAAAGACATGAGTAATACTCTAGACGTCAGGAGCACACTCTAAATCACTAAACCATGGATGCTCCGCATGATGCACACATCAGCAGCTATAACCCGTACTATGATCGAAAAGCTTCAAAAGTGTAGTATGAGTACCGAATGAATGGTACTCTGTAGGCAACATCCAGGTGAACTCCAAAGATAAATTAAATATATGCAACATATAAACAGAATGAAAACTACACCCAAGAGTGTAGAAATCATATGACAAGTCAATAAGATAATAGGGATCAACTATCCTATTCATGCCCAAAATTCTAACTTAGAAGACTAAGGAAGTATCAGGGAGAACTATCTTATTCCATCCACAATCAATAGACGTCAATTCTATACCGTATATCCTTGACAAAAATATGAACAAATAGAGACGAAAGAAATGTATATAACATTATACAAGGACAAGAAATAATATACAATATGTACAAATGAAGAAAGGGATATACGGTTGTTCCATAACTTCATATAGAAAGATATATATAAATATATATACATATAAACATGACGTCATCTCAAGCATAACCTAGATCATAATATCCTTATTCTAAGACATCATTATATTACCATTAGCATCTAAGGCTATCATGCTCAGGATTATAATCTATATGGCTAGACTGATATTATTACCCATAACAATGCAATAATAATATAAAGGAAGCTGAAAACGTACCTCAAATCTTGATACCAAGTCCATGGCCAATCTGTCATAAGCTAGCCATAAAAATAATCATATTAAAGATAATAAAAATTTCACTAATAGCATGAATAACTGGCTATTACGGACAACCATATTCCTAATCAATCCTATGCATGCCAGCATCACCCCAGACTGGAATGGTTCAACCAACATAAAACAACTCAAGGCATATTCTTCATTCATGTTTATGCAACCATCTCATATTGATAGATAGACATAGGTATATACTAGTGATAGGCGATGCATAATAACCATATCCATCAAGACTATCATCATTATGACTATCATCAGCATATTCAACATCTGACCTTATCATGTATCAATACATCATCACACTATCTTCCAGCATTGGAGAGTATCAATATATTCATCACAATATCCTCCGATCTTGTTGGATGTCAATATATCATCACAATATCCTCCGGCCTTGTTGGGTATGAATATATCATCACAATATTTTTTCGGCCTTGTTTGGTATCAATATATCATCAACATTAATACACATATATTTATAGACATATAAAAGGTGCACGAGCTCAAGACATAGAAAAGGAGGGTAAATCTACAGACCTGCTAGTATACTCATTATCATAATTGTATCATAAAAAAAGTAACTATCTTGTCCATGCATTACAACTGTTCACTATTATCTAACCAACGCTTATGATCATTAAACTACTAATTCACTAGTCATCACATGACCTCTAGCTATTAGCCACAACATTATCCTTCACATAATCTTTATTCATGGGACAATAACTAACCATAATTAAATCAGTATCCAATATCTAACGTCTAGTCGAGATTCATAACTTGGCCATAATTGTCATCTATCCACTAATCAACATTATCAACTAATCAACCTATAGCCATTAATAGTTATTAGACAACACGTAACAACTTATCGTCTAACTATCTTTTATTAACTGGCCTCATTCATTAACTAACCATTGTCAATCAACTAATCATCATTTAACTATCATTAATAAACCATTTAGTAACTATTCACCATTATTAACTAGCAACCTCTTATTACCAACATTACTTATTCTTTAATCTCGTTAATACAAAATTCCTCATTTAACAATTAATCAACATTATAAACTTAGGCATCAATATCACTAATATTTGCCTATGGTAAACCCGACATCGTCATTAGACACATATAAACCATCTATAACTACCATATTTCAACTTAGCAGGATTTATTAACAAATACATTTGATTCCTAGCCGCCAAGTGCTATAGTCGCCTAATAGACAACTAACTAACACATAGCTTGACCCTTAATTGAGAAAAATCATCATACGTTCATATTCTATCTGAATCACATAAGTTACCAGTACAATAATTAAGAATAAACCAAATCAATACATGCCATCACCAATATCCAACCAAATAAGTCATAAGTAACATACCTCATTTTCCGCTATCCCATACCGAATAGATATGTATCTAAGACATGTATATGAATCCATAAATTAGAGCATATCCCTTTAAAATGATGAACACATTTAAGATATCAAATCATTATCAGAACACGGTCCTTAACCCATAATATATTTGAAATAATCAGAACATCATAATCACAACCTTACGCCCATATACATATTTAGAACTTATGTCAGTAATCATATTTATAAGCTGTAGCATATATTAAATCATCTCACATATAGAAGGACTCGCGCAAATAGGAGGTATAATTTCAGTAAGCACATAGACATCTTTCAAATAGGATATCTTATATCAATAAGTCATACATGATAACTTTGATGAATATTACCTCTCTAGGGAAATTTTCATATGTAAGAGGAATATCATCTCTATAGGCCCAACAACCATAATCGAAAGGAGATAGCATCTCTATAGGTACAACAATAATATCAAGGAGGAAATAGTATCTCTATAGGCCAATCATCAAGTCTAAAGGGAAATAGAATGTCTAAAGGCCAATTATCAAGTTTAAGAGAAAATAACATCTCTATAGGCCACATAATGTATCGAAGGGGAATGTCACCTCTAAATGCCCAATATCAGTTTATTAAGAAGTATCATAGCCATAAATCAAACCCATAATCTGGGGGACATCAATAAAATCTACTAAGACAAGAAGTAACCTTATACTAAGGTTTACTATCATCATCTATGTCTAACATCTACA
The DNA here is from genome assembly GCF_002878395.1 of Capsicum annuum. Classification (NCBI taxonomy): domain Eukaryota; kingdom Viridiplantae; phylum Streptophyta; class Magnoliopsida; order Solanales; family Solanaceae; genus Capsicum; species Capsicum annuum. Next base: position 41,862,753 of record NC_061120.1, read on the forward strand.
ACTAAGTCCACAAGACTAACACAAGTCTAGGCCTAAGTGGGCTAGACAATCCTACTTCTAAACCTCAATTTGCATAATTAGGCAAACCATGCCACAACGAGCCTAAGGTATCTAATTCAAGTTCTAGAAGTCAAATAAACCACATTCAGCTTAAGATAGGAGCTTCAACTAGAAACAAAGGTACTCAAATCTACTCTACCCAAGTTAGGATTTCAAGTCTACCGCACTAGTCCAATAAGGTCAAATCAACAATTTATGCTTCAAATGCTAAAACGACAACCCAAAAATAGCATTAGATCATAACCACGTAACAACTAATCTCAACTAGAGAAAGAAGGCACTAGTGTTAAAAAGGCTTATAAACATATCATCTTACGGGTCCAAAACCCTTATTTTAACCCCAAAGTATCAATAATCAAGGCAAAGTTACTCTATGCATAATAAAGCCTAACATTCAAATTCATATCCAATGCATATCACACATATCTATGATGAGGAATAGACATAGACGTACCTCAAAGCCAAACTGCTAACCTCACATCGGGCACCACATACTCATTTTCACTTCACAATTTTGAAAATTCAATCACACTAAAAAAACCATAATCTACTCATTAATACGAGTCTAACGATACCAATATTTCACTATTATGTTTTGTGTCCAATAATGATACCAAACCCCCCAAGTAGGTCCCATATATAGAAAATGAGTTTCCAATACCAACCTACTATTCAAAAACACATTAGGGAGTTTTAACTCTAAAAAAATTGAGGTAAAACAACCATATTTGGGGATACAATCAAGCCTTAATCCATTAGGCATTTTGGGTCTTCAAATCAAGAAATTAACACCAAAATTAAAGGCATCTTACCTTAGATTTGATGTTAACCGTGAATACACATGTTATTCAAGCAACCAATTAACCCAAAAGACTTACTTTAAGGATTTTAGATTCTATTAGGGTTTGGGGACTAAAAACAATGGAAGAAATGACCAATTCTTGGCCAAAAAAGCCATTAAATAGACCTTCCCCTGCTCTTTAGAGGTGCGATTGTGCATAGGTGCTAGGCTGCGATCATGGCCATCACAATCTCTCTCAACCCACCGAGATCACGGTATCTCAATCCATAATAGACTATGGATGAAACTCATAATTAAATTCCAATCTTTAGCCAATGCTTTGGGATGCATTCGGAATCCAATATGAGAAAATAAAATATGCAACCATATAGATTTCGATATTTCAGATAAATTGGCAAAGTTAGATTTTAAATCCAAGGTCATTTCACTAAAGTTTTTGCTCGGTGGCCATTTGGAACTAGTGAAGAATTCTAAGTAGAGATTTGGTTGTAAAAACCAAACAAACTACCCGGTGACCACAACATCAATCCCAGTAAGTTATAAATAACTTTGGGCAGAAATGGAGAAACACAAATAGTGGAAATAAATGTAAATATGGAAAATGACCTAAATGGTTATTACAATATTAACTACTAAAAGAACTTTTGCCCCCAAAAGTTAACAAACATTTTGAATCTCAAAAGAGTGAAGTACTGGGTCCGCATGCTTCGACAATGACCTCGGATAAACTCAATGGAGAGAAAAATATTTCTAATGGATTTTTCCATGAGTATACCCTTTTTTAACCAACACCCTCATACTACTTCAAAATAACCAAAACTCAACTTAGCTGCTAACTAACCACAAACTGAACCAAGAAGGCTAATGCACAAACATTTGAACCACAACACACTAATATTATCCCTATATCGCATAAGTCAAGAAAGTCTAATTCGTGCCAAAACTAACCCAAGTCACGAGTCTTACCACCAAATCCAAATCAAAATATATGCTCCATTTACTATTTAGCATGTGCTATCTACTCCAATCCAAGAGGAGAATTACTAGAGTCTTATCTATGTAGTCTCATAACAGAGGACTCAAAGAACTGAAGCTAATCCTTTGAAAGTCTATATAAAAAACAACAGATTAGGCTTATAAGGTGTTGTCTATGTGCACCAATGGATATACTGTAAGAATGCAATCCATGCCATGGGAACAAACCCAAAATCCTTTGAGATGAATTCACTATGTCTAAACATTAATATCAAAATTGATATAGGATAAAGAAATAGCCACAAATAAAGAACAGGCCTCAAACTGGTGTATTTCACAAATAGGTCATATCGGAAGGGATAGCCAAAGAAAACACTTTGCAATCTAGGAGCAAGTCTAAGTATCTCAAACTCAATAATAGGCAACATAACTAAATTGCAAACTCCAGGTTATAGTATAGCAACAAATAGTACACCTGCCTTCGATATTATAATACTTCTCCAAATTAGTCTATTACAACTAACAAAGAGGGAACATAGTCAACCTCACCACGTTAGGGGAAGAAATCATCACATCGAGCTATATCTACTCAATCCCCAAATAATAGCACATGAAAATGAAAGCCTAACTAGATAACACTAGTCTATATAGCTACCCAACAATAATCAATTACATCAAGTGATTATATCAAGAAATATCAGAAACCATACGCAATGGTAGTAATAGTAACATTATATCAATATCAATCATATAGAAAAGGTGGTACCAAAAATGAACATTAATACTATTTACCACTCAATGGCCACAACAAGGCTAATGTTCCATGATAAATATGACTCAAACCCAAACAGTATCCCATAGAGGAAAAACATGAATATAGGTCTACTTTATCTACTACTAAAAGAAATAAAACACGAAGTAGTAACATAATCATGATTCTAATAATAAAGCACATAATAATCAATATCAATTCATTAAGGTATATGATCACCAATGGTTATAAAAACCTCAATACATATAATAAGAGATAAATACAAAAAATAAAAGTATACTAATTATGGAGACATCTGCAATCTCATGACTGGCGGGCATAAGGAGAAATAAATCTTAATGGGTCCAACTCAGACCAACTGAACGACTCATCAACTTAGGTGACACACATACTACCTCTAACTGAATATGTCACAACATCATGATGATGATATGAATGAGATAAATGACTAGAAATCCTATGTCGGGGACACTTTCTAGTTTAGTAGTCAGTCTCTTTACAGTCGAAGCAAACTTTTGAAGCACTAACATGGCGAGAATACAAACTGAGCCCACATGGATGGCCAACATATGCTCAGAGAAATCTACAAAATTATGCCCCTACTTTCAAAATCAAAGCCTATCTCAAGAACTCTAGGCTGATGGGGAGAATATGGTAACTCTAGCTAATCATCTATCTCATACTTGGGGTATTTTCAAAACCAATGTCTCATCACGACACAGTCAAAATCAAGATTCTAGAATACTTTCTAATACTCTCCCTCATAAACTAAAAAAGGTCGCCATGGCCCCAAGAACCATACCGCAACTCCGCAAGTATGATGGGGACTCTACCCACTATGATCAGCACAATAAATCTAAAAACTATTCATAGTATGGAATATTGTCTGTGTAGATTTAATTGGCTACAGGTGATGCTAAACTCTATTAGAAGGATACTCACTCTCAGATAAAATAACACTAACACTATACATATGGCATACCTCATGCCATTATTTTCATAAGCCTCAATACTTGTGTTTTCTATGGGTGTCTCAAAATTACCACCCTAAGGAAAGAAAGATCCAACTACGATCTAGTGCTCTAATTCCAAATGGAGTGACAATACTAACCCTCCAACATATCCATGCACCCATGTCCATCTCAAAAGGATATAGCATATGAGAATGCCTAGACCATAGGAGAAATCCAATCTCATACTCAAAACTGATGAAAAACACTAATACACAAATAGACCCAACTTTAGTTTGAGAACAGGTTGACCAATCAAATGTCCTCCATGGATGAGAGAGATCTATAACATGACTCGAATTCCCAATGTTGAAACCCAAAGGCTAGAGTAGTCACAAGCTCAACTGGAGCATAAGTTAGCCCAAATATTTTTAACTACTATTGAAGATCTTTGATATTCATCTCTAACTCTCTAATTCGATGCTACACTGAAACTCTGGAAATATGTGCTGAAGTCTCAACCAAATTTGTCAACAAGGTCGCATCATCATTCAAAGATAAAATAGAGTCAAAGAATATTCTAGAGAGTCATGGAAATACAAATATATGATAAGGAGTGAAGAAGTGAATTTTCTAAAATGTCCATGTATCCTCCCGAAGATAGGTTACAGATATCTCCGCACCAATCAGCAGGACTTAACTAACACTTAGCTCTTGTACTAATACACCAAAGAAACGTAGGCTCTGATACGAATTAGTAATAACCCAATTTCTAAGGTCATAATGGCACCTACCACAAACCACTAGTAGGCAATCCAACTCATAGTTTGGAACAACTAGTAACAGATTACTCGATATTATAAGGAAAAAAATATGGAATATATGTGGTAAGATCAATACATAAAAAAATCCCAAAAGATCGTGTATCAATTCAAGAACTTCTAAATATAATGTGTACAAAAGTAATATATTAAAAGAATTTCACTGATATAACTTACCTTTATATACAACATCAAGACTATACTAATACATAAGAAGAGAAGAGTAATACTCCACTTGTCAGGAGATCATTTTAAGTCTCTAAACCACAAATGCACCACATGATACACACATCACTGGTGATAACCCGTACTATTATTTGCAGGCTATAGAAGTGTAGTCCGAGTACCAAATGAATGATACTCGTTAGGCTACTTCCAACTCAGCACCAAAGATAACACAAATATATACAACATATTAACAGAAAGGAAACTACTCCCAAGAGTCCAAAAATCATATGAAAAGTCAATGAGTTAAAAGGGAACAACTATCCTATTCATGTCTAAAAGTCTAACATAATAAGACTAAGGAAGTATCAGGAAAATCTATCCTTTTCCATCCATAATCAATAGATGTCAATACTATACCGTATATCCTAGACCAATATACGAATGAAAATATAAGAAAGATATGTATATAGCATTATACAAGGCCAAAAAATAATATACAATATGTATAAATAAAGGAAAGGATATATGCTTGTGCCATAACTTCTTATAAGCATATATATATATACACACATATAAACCTGAGGTCATCTCAAGCATGACTTAGATCATCAAATCCTCATTTGAAGACCTTATTATAATACTATTAGGATCAAAGGCTATCATGCTTAGGATTATAATCCATATAGGTAGACATGATATAATCATGCATAACAATGCAATCAAAAGGTAAATGAGCCTAAAAACATACCTTAAATCTCGATACCAAATCAATGGCCAATCTGTCATAAGTAAGCCATAAAATGTTCATAACAATGATAATAACAATATCAATAACAACGCGAATAACCAGCTACTCCGGTCAACCATATACCTAATTAAGCCTATATGTACCCTCACCGCCCTATACTCAGAAGGCACAATCAACATACAACAATATAAGGCATATTTTTCACCCATGTTTATGCAACCATCCCATACCGACTGATAGACATAATTGTATACTAGTGTTAGGGATGTGCATATAGGAATAGATGCAACATACACAATTAATATCGTGATCTCATTATCATAACCATCTCCATCATAACTGTCATTATTATGACCATCATCAGCATAATCAACCTCCAACCCTGTAAGGTATTAATACATCATCACTAAATCTCCTAGGTACCAATATAATCATCATAGTATCCTCCAGCCTAGCTAGGTATAAATATATTATAACAATATCCTACGATATTTTCAGGACTCAATATATCATCATAATATCCTCTAACCCTGTTGGGTGTCAGTATATCATCAACATCAATACACATATATTTATTGACATATAAAAGATGCATGGGCTCAAGTCGATGCAAAGGATGATAAATCTATAACCCTTCTTTTATACTTATTATCATAATTGTATCATCATAAAAGTATCTATCATGTCCATACATCCCAACTATTCACTATTATCTAACCATCACTTATGGTCATTAAACCACTAATTCACTAGTCATTACATAACCTCTACTTATTAGCCGAAACGTTATCCTTCACCTAATCTTTATTCATGGGACAACAACTAACCATAATTAATTAAGTATCCAATAACTAACATCTAGTCAAGATTTATTAGTAGGCCATAATTGTCATCTATCCACTAATCATTATTGTCAATTAATCAACCTATAGCCATTAAGTATTACTAGACAACATATAACTACTTATCATTTAACCATCTTTTATTAACTAAACTCATTCACTAACTAACCATTATTAACAAACTAATACACATTGAAATATTCATTAATCAACCATTTAGCCACTATTATCTGTTATTAACTATTCAACTCTTATTACCAACATCACTTATTATCAAGACTCACTAATGCACAACTCTTTATTTGACAACTGATCAACATTATAAACTTAGGCATCAATATAACTAATCATTGCCTATGCAAAAACTAACAATATCATTAGGCACATATCAACTATCTCTAACTATTGTATTTTAACTAAGCAAGATTCATTAACTAATACATTTCATTCCTAGTTACCAAGTGCTATTGTCTCCCAATAAAAAACTAACTTCCACATAGCTTGACCCTTAATTGTGCAGAACCATCATAAGATGATATTCCATCTAGAATCACATAAGTTACCACTACAATAATCATAAATGTACCAAATCTATGCATTTCATCATCAGGATCCAATCAAGTAAGTTGTAAGTAAAATACTGCATCTTTCCCCATTACATATCAGAGAGATGTGTATATAAAATATGTATATTAATCCATAAAATGTAATCATATCCCTTTATTATAATAAACATATTTTGGATATCCAATCATTATCATAACACCGTACTTGGCCCAATAATATATACAAATTAATCTCAGCATCATAATCATGACCTTAGGCCTATATACGTATCCAAAATTTATGTAAATAATCATATTTATAAGCCATAGCATATCTCTTGTCATCTCACATATAGAAGGCATCTTATACATAGGAGGTAGAATATCAAAAATCTTATATTCATCTCACACATCGAATATCTTTTATCACTAGGTCATACATCATAACTATGAGAAATGTTACCCCATTAAGACAATTGTCATATTTAAGAGGAATATCATCTCTATAGGCCAAGCAATCATAACCAAAAGAAGATAGCATCTTTATAGTTATAACAATCATATAGGATATCTTATATCAATAGGCCATACATCATGACTATGAGAAATATCACCTCTCTCGGAAAATTTTCATATCTAAGAGGAATATTATCTCTATAGGCCTAACAGTCATAACAAAAAGGAGATAGCATCTCTATAGGCACAACAATCATAACTAAGAGAAAACAGCATCTCTATAGGCCAATCATCAAGTCTAAAGAGAAATACCATATCTATCAGCCTATTATCAAGTCTAATAGGAAATAGCATCTCTATAGGCCACATAGCATATCTAAGGGGAATATCATCTCTAAATGGGCGATATTACTTCCACAAAGACTATCATAACCATAGCTCAAACCCACAATCCAAGGGATATCAATAATAGCTACCAAGTCATGACGTAACATTAAACTAAGTTTCACTAGCACCATCTATGTCTAATATCCACAACTAAGTCGACAAGACTAAAATAATTCTAGGCCTAAGTGAGCTAAACGATCCCACTTCTAGACCTCAATTTTTATAATTAGGCACACCATTCCCAAAATAGACTAAGTTATCAATTTAAATTTCTAGATATCAAATAAATAACATTTAAACTTAATAGAGGAGCTTTGACTAAAAATAAGGCTACTCAAGTCTACTCTACCCAAGTTATGGTACCAAGACTACCGCACTATTCCAATAAGGTCAAATCTACAATTCATGCTTCAAATGATAAAATCACAACCCAAACATATCATTACATCATAACGACACTACAAAATAAAAAAGGCACTAGGATTCAAAAGGCTTATAAACATATCATTTTACGGGTCCAAAACCCTCATCTTATCCTCGGAGAATCAATAATCAAGGAAAAGTTACTATGTTTATAGTAAAGACTATTATACGAATTCACATACAATACATATCACACACCATCTAAGAAGCGAAGCAGACAGAGGCCTACCCAAATCCAAATTGTAAACTTCACATCGAGCACCACATGTTGATCTTCACTTCACAATATCCAAAATGCCATCACACTAATAAAACCATAATCTACTTATCAATATAATTCCAACGATACCCATTTTACACTATTGTACTTTGGGTCCAAAAATTATACCAAAATCCCCCTAAGTGGGTCTCATATATGAAAAATAAGATTCCGAGACCAACCCACTAGTCAAAACCTCATAGGGAGTTATGACCCTCAAGAAATTAGTGCAAAACAACATTATTTTTATCTAAAAGCAATCCTTAATCCATTAGTTATTTTGGGTCTTCAAATCAATAAATCAACACTAAAATTGAAGGAATCTTACCTTAGATTTGATGTTAATTGCGAATACACAAGCTATTCAAGCTCTAAATCAACCCACAAAACTCAATTTAATAATTTTACACTGTATTAGGGTTTGGAAACTCAAATCAATTGAAGAAATGGACAAGTCTTGGCCAAAAGAGACTTTAAATAGACTTTTCCCTGCTCTTAGGAAGCGTGATCATGCATACTGTAATACCCCGAGTTTTTATGTCATAAACCTCTCATCCTTTCTCATGAGATCAGATCCATCATAAAGTAATGGTTACCCATATGTTGACACTCTCATTTCTATCTGAGCCATATTATTATTTTCATAAGAATTCAGGAACATGCAGTTTAGTTCAGTGAATCATTATGTTTGAGATTCAGTGATTTAGTTTATATCAGTTGTACAAGTTAGCTTAAAGACTGAGATTCCTTTGTTATTCATCTTAATTATCCACATTCAAGGATGAATATTCCCAAAGGGGAGATAATGTAATACCCCATATTTTTGTGCTAGAATTCTAACCATCATTCCTACGCGTCTAAGCTCTAATCCAAGTGATTATCATGTGAATACAAGTTTCATGATCATTATCCTAGTCTATAGAGTATTTTAGAGGTTAAAAATATTCATAGCAATGACCTAGAATAAAGTTAATCTAAGACCAATTGATTCATCCAAAACTTCAAACATGTATATCTCTTAATATAAATGGAATTCTTCATCTCAATACCTATAAAATTGTACATAATTGAATTATCTTTTCAACGATACTAATTTCACAAAAATACGATATCCGAGCGAAGAGTTATGCCTATTTTTGTGAGAGGCAGTAAGGGTGTGCTATGGGCAATACGCCGCCCAATCAAATATGTGTAATTGGGAGTGCGAGGCACACTTTAATGTCTTCCATAAGGTGTGCGACGTATACCTTAAGGTCTACCATGGGTTGTGCACCACATACCTCACTTCCAAGTGCCAAAAACTCCCCTATATATGTCTATAACACTGGATTAAACTCCCACAACATCAAAATAAGTTTACTTTCTCTGAAAATAACTAAGAATAACCTTTAGGGTTTCAGCATAAAAACCGTAATAGCTAGATATTCAACCGTGAGAATTCTATAATTTTTACATAATCTGAATCCCCGTTACGAAGGCTGTGAGGGATATCCAAAAGTTCATGAATAGCATTACGTCATTTAAAAAGTCATTCAAAGCTTTAAATTTAAGGTATGTGGGGGTTTTCAACAAGAACACCCTTTCGTTCTTGTGCCCAAAAATACTTTCCTTTACGAAGTTATGGATTTTGTATGTTTTCCTATGATTTTGAAGCATGAATTTATATCCTATATTGATTATCATTAGATTATGATGTTTTAGATATTTTAGAAGTGAAATTATATGAGAATGATGATATGTTGTGCCTTATGGCTAAATTTCCAGATTTGGAAGCAATTTATATATGTTTATGATGTAAAGCTTGAACCTTGATAAATTTTCGTATGATGTTGAGACATGAGTTTTGAACTCTAATTGAGATTGTCATTTTTTTTGAGAAATCACGTGTTATAAATACTTTGTGTTTGAATTAATTGAGATGATAATGAACCTTTGACCTTTTGGTAATAAAAAGGGGTTGATTTGAATGCGAAATGAGAAAAAAAATCCACTTTTATTGATTATTATAAAAAGGGTTGAATGATGGCTCCCATTCTGAATTGTTGAATTGTTTATTTGTGGATTTTGTTTTAAAAAGATCTGAGCTAAGTCCGAGAGTAGTCTTTAGCACCGAGCGGGATGTATAGCAGGATTGGTACTTACCTAGAACTATGTGCCCCTGTAGGTTGTGAGCCTAAGGCTGATTTATATAGTGATCACTAGTGTTTGGATTGATGATTTAAGGTCCTACTCCGATGGCAATGATAGGACAGCTCTCCCTAATGTACGTTGGATTGTTGACTCTATGTAGCTTATATGGTTTATATCGGTTATGAGAGACTCCCAATGTGTGTGTTTATATTCTCCTATCTAATATGAAAAGTGTTATTCTTCTATCTGAGATGAAAACATATTTGTTTGAAAGACTGAGTTTGAGAAAGTCATTGTTTTCGAAAGATTTAATGAACATATATTCCAAAGAAAATTGTTATGAGATTTGATTGCTTTGATGACTTGGAATCAAGATGTAAGTGAATTGAGATTTATTATGATGACTCACATATTTCACCCGATATATTTTACTCTTATGATTATGATGATTTTAATTTGAGCTAAGTGAGTCATTTATATCAGTATGCATAATTTTTATAAACTGCGATGATATTAAGATATTATTTTATATATGCATTGCACCCTCATATGCTCGATGCATTTCCATGGTACTGACCTACACGCACCCTGTGTGTTGAGCTACATTTTCTTATAATGTAGGTATAAGGTATAGTGTACATTTTTAGATCCAGTCACTTCACCGCATCAAGTAAGCAGGTGATGAGACCTTTTGATTCAACTGCTTGAGTTATTTATACAGTTCAAGAAGTGTTGTATTTTCTTTACCCAGCCGTATTGAGTTAGGATAGTCGGGAGTCATGACCCAGCTACCTATAGTCAATACTAGTAGAGGCTTCATAGACAGTCAGTAGAAGTTGATGTATTACGTTTCAGTTTTGGTTGTAAAAAGAGAGTTGTAATCTTTTAAATTTAGTTTTGTATCTATCATATTTAGAAAAGAGTTATTTTCTTTAGATTTGTATAGACTTATACTTTTTGTTTAGTTGCTTATGAGTTATGCCAGTAGAAGGGTTAGCTTGGGGTTACTTGTGATCCTAAGCACCGTGTGACCTCTTGGGACCCGATTTTGGGGCGTTACACATACGCACTAGGCTGTGATCATGGCCAACATGATTGCACTCAACCCCCTATGATCACAGTATCTATATCTATGAAAGATGAAGCGTTAAACTTGGAATATGATTCCAAGCTTCAACTAATGCCCAGGGATGTATTCAAAATCCAATATGAGCAGATGAAATATGTAACCATATAGATATCAATGTTTCGGACGCATTGGAAAAGACAAATTTTTAATCTGAGGTTGTTTAACTGTACTTCTTATTTGGTGCCTATTTGGAACAAATAAATATTCTAAATAGAGATTTGGTTTCGAAAATTGAATGAACTATCCTTTAATTGAATCATTGGTCCCAACAAGCCATAAATGACTTAGGGTAGCTATGGATAAGCCCAAATGGTGGAAAAAGCATAAATATGTAAAATAACCTGAATGTTCATTACACCTAAGCCCAATAGGTGGCATTCGTACATAGTAGGTGCCAAAGTAGGTAACACAAAATTAAACTGTCAACTTTTTTCTTTTGCATAGCTCTAAGAACTTAGTTTTTTGCAAAATAGACATAAAAATACATCATGACCCCCCCCCCCCCAAAAAAAAACTAAGTACTTGTATGTTAAAAGTATTACATTATTATTTGAACTTTCAATTTTATTAATGATCAAAGTGAGACCATCTATATTTATCATGCATATTTTTAGTTATGGAAAATGACAATTTTGACTTTTTGCATTCACCCTAACATTCTAAGTACATTCCAAAAGTACTGACCATATGTATGTTTATGTGCTATATTATTTTATAATGTAGGAACTGATGTTCATCTGCAATAACATGGATAGCCATGATAACCACTTCGTACATTCTAATATTGGTTGAGTCCTTATTGTCCAAGGGACAAGTTCATGATTGTTCCAATTTCTTGTTTCAGTTATATCAGCTATGATGCTTTCAATTTGGGTCTGCTGGGGTCTGTACTAGTGACTCTTTAGTTTTAGTTAAAGGCTTGTCAAGTCTAGTTAGTCTATGTGTTCCTTTTATTTTTTCTCCATAGATTTGAAAAGTTATTCAGTAATGATAATCGGTTGGTTATTCATCTATTTGAACTCAGTTATAAGTTTTATTCAATTTCAGTCATATTTCATGAATATGTAGTAGAGTTCAAAGCTTAACTAGTATCATGGGTTAGTTTGGGATACTTGTAGTTCCAAGTACCGTGTAATGTCCAAACAGTATCTTTGGGGTAGCACAAACTTAGTATTAGAGCCTAAGCTTTTAAAGAGTCCTAGGGAGTCTGACATGCCACATTACATAGATTCTTAATAATAGGTGTAAAGTGTGCCACACTTATGAGCAAGAGTCTATAGAAATTATTAGGAACTACCCCTTCTTTAATGATCTCTTTCATTCTTTGAAGTTATCTCTATCTTTTATATATCTTGATTTTGTATAATAGATAATGCCTCCTTGTATAGCTTATGCATGTAAAGTGAGGATCAACCAGCCCTACCCCGACCTGCAAGTCCTCAAAAAAAAATTTCTCTCATATTGAGTTTTAAGTTATTTTACGAGGGTTTTCTTAGGATATGAGTGCAAATACTCAGGTTAATCATCAAGAAGAAGTCGCATTTCAGTAGAATGGTAACTTAGATGAATCTAAAGTTTGAGATTTCATAAGGATAAATCCACTTGACTTCTTTGGTTCAAAGATGAATGAAGATCCTTAGTGTTCTATTGATAAATGAAGATGATTACCCAAATTATGCATATTACTAAAAAAAGTGTGAAATTGGCTTATTATCAATTTAATTATGTTTATTATGTATAAGGTTACCATATTCAAAAAAGGTATGAGTAAGAATGTCGCTCCTATTAGTAGGAATATATTTTAGATGACTTTTTATAGTGAGTTCTTTCCTAGGAAGAAAAGAGTGGATAAGGTAGAGGAGTTTATAAACCTGAGGCAAGGCTCTATATCGGTAAAGTTGTATTGCCTTAAGTTCACCATACTAGCTAAGTTTGCACCAGATTTATTGCCAGATTTAAGCGTTCGTATAGGTAAATTTGTCACTGGTGTATCTAATTTTGTAGTAAATGAGTATATGATGGCCATGTTGATAAGGGATATGGACATTACTTGAATAATGCCTCGTTATCAATGGATTGAGGTTGATAAACTGAAGGAAAAGAGAGAAGGAATAAGAGGGAAAGAACTTAATGTTTTAAGTTTAGTCATCAAAAGCTAGGAGAGGGTAATCTTTCAATATTTTAGGTCCACTCAGCAACACCTACACCATCCTAAGCCAGTACCCCTGAACCCAGAACTAAGCAAGAGTAGTAGGGTAGAGCTCCAACTTCTGGATCCCAAGGTAGTGTTTTGGAAGACCTAGTTATTCATCGTGTGCAATGCATGGTAAAACATATAAAACTGAGTTCTTGATGGGTGATATGGTTGTTATGGTTACAGTAAGATGGGCCATAAGATTAAGGAATTACCTTAATATAATCAAGGAATTATAGATACTCGTTCTCAAACTCAGACCATAAATTTAACAACTTAATTAGGAGACCCAGCTCTACAATAGCGCACAATATTCAGTATGGGTAGCGATCAACGTCAAAATTGGTTTTATTATATACCATCAGGTCATGAGAAGGAGATCTCTCTAGATGTAGTCAATGGTATGCTTTATCTCTTGCATCTTCTGGTTATATATTATTAGATCTAGGGTGAAACCTCTTTTTTTTTACCCCACTTATTATGGTGAATTTTGGTATAAGTCTTTAGAGTCTTTCGAAATCCTTCTAAGTTTCTACCTCACTAGTTGAGTTAGTTGTCACTAGATAAATATAAAGAAAGTACCCTTTTATATTCCTCCATAAGTTCACTTTTGAAGATTTAATAGAGCTATAGAAGATAGATTTCAATGGTATTCATGGTATGGATTGGCTCTATTCACGCTATGCATTAGTTAATTATCGTACTCGAGTAGTGAAGTTTCAGTTTCCTAATGAGTTAGTCTCAAATGGGAAGGTCGTTCAATATCTCTAAAAGGTTATTTCATCTCCAATATTGTCCATAAAATTAATATAAAAAAGGTGTAATTACCATTTAGTTTGAGTTAAAGATATTAAGTATGAAGCCCCAACCATTCACCCAGTCCATATAGTCAATGAGTTTCCAGAAGTCTTTCTCGAGGATCTATTTAGGGTATCTACTGATAGAGAAATAGAGTTTGTGATTAGTATTCTTCTTGTTTCCCACCCTATCTCGATTCTTCCATACCATATGTCTACAACCTCATTTAGAGAGTTGAAAGAGTAGCTCAGGAACCTTTTTGATAAGGGGTTCATCAGGTCAAGTGTTTATCCATAGGGTGCTCTACTTTTATTCGTGCGCAAGAATGATGGTATTCTCAAATGTGAATATATTAAAAATATTTAAACAAGGTCACGATCAATAATAAGTACCTCATCCCTAAAAATTTTGACTTATTCAATCAGCTTTAAAGAACCCATTAATTTTCAAAGATTGATCTCAAGTTGTAGTTTCATCAATTAATTGATAGAGAGTGTGACATCCTAAATACTTATTTTAGGAACCATTATGGTAATTTTATGTGTGTGGTTATGTTATTTGGACAAATAAATGCTTATGCAACATTTATGGATTTAAAGAATATGGTCTTCAAGCAGTACTTGGACATGTTTGTCATTGTTTACATAGATGACATAATTTTGTATTCTCAGAATGAGGAAGAGAATGCAGAAAATTTAACAATAGTATTGCAGACACTTAAGGATTGTCAGCTTTATGCAAAGTTTAGTAAGCGTAAATTTTTGTTGGAGTTTATTATCTTTTTATGGCATGTTATTTTGGGTGCCGATATTTATATGGACCTTCAAAAAACTGAGGCAGTGAAACACTAGACTAGACCATTTACTCTATCTGATATATAGAGATTTTTGGGTTTGGATAGTTATTATAGAAGGTTTGTTGAGGGTTTATCCTCAATAGCTACACCATTGACAATGTTAACTCAAAAGAAGGTAAAGTTTATATGGTCAGATAAATATGAGAAGAGCTTAAAAGAGTTGAAAGACAAAATGACATCAGTATTAATATTAGCTTCGCCAGAGGGGTTAAATGGATTTATGGTGTATGCGATGCCTTTAGAGTTTGGTTAGGTTATGTTTTGAAGCACAATGGGAAGATAATAGCCTATTCCTTCAAACAACTTAATGAGCATGAGAAGAACTATCAATTCCATGATTTAGAGCTAACAACAGTTATGTTTGCCCAAAAGATTTGGAGGCATAAGTTGAATGGTGTGCATGTTGATATTTTCACTGATCATAAGAGTCTCCAATATGTATTTCTGCAAACTCAGTTGAATCTTTGTCATAGAAGGTTGTTAGAGTTTTTAAATAACTATGACATGGATTTACTTTATATTTGGGTAAGTTGAATGTAGTAGTAGATGCTTTGAGTAAACTTCCTATCGGTACTGTGGTTCATGTGAAAAAGGAAGAGTATTAATTGTCTTAGGAAGTACATAGACTGGATCATTTAGGTGTTTCTTTGTTTGATTTGGATGATGTGGGTTTACTTGTTTAGAATGATTTAGAATCATCCTTAGTAGTGGAAGTGAAATAAAAGAAGAGTAGTCATGCCATACTTAGCTTGATATTGGATATAGTTCAGTAGCAAAAGATTGAGGTTTTCTCCCAAGGGGGAGATGGTGTCCTTCTCTATCAAGGTTGGTTTGGTGTACCTACAGTTGATGTATTGAGATAAGGGATATTAGCAGAGGCCCACAGTTTTAATTCATTATGGTGTTACCAAGATGTATTGAAATCTACAAGAAATTTATTAGTAGAATGTAATAAAGAGGGACATAGCAGAGTTTAAGGGTAAATGTCCCAACTAACAGCAAGTAAATATTGATTATCAAAGGACAAGAGGTACACATCAGTATATTTTCATTACTACTTTGAAGTGAGAGGTATTAATATCATTTTTTTACTGGACTTTGTCGAACTAGGCATAAGCATGATTCAATTTGGGTCATCGTGGATCGAATAACTAAATAAGCCTATCACTTACCTATAAGTACTTTAAATATATAAAAATATTATGCTAAGATGTCCACCCATGATTTAGTAAGGCTCCATGGAATTCCCTTGTCTATTACTTTAGATCGAGGTGCACAATTCACTTCCTAGTTTTGACAATCTTGTGCACAATTCACTTCCTAGTTTTGACAATCATTTCAGAAAGGCCTTGGTACAATTATGAAGCTTAGTACTGATGTTCTATGAATTTATAAAATTTTAGATGCTTAAAACTATGATAATATTCTTGTACTTAAGGCTATTTTGTTGGATTTGATGTGTTTTGTAGGAAATTAGTTATCGGTTGCAAATTTCGTGAAAAGGTGAATAAGGTGATTTTGGCTACTTATTGGAGCAATTATGGGCAATTTCTAATATTCAAGAAAGTATGAGATTAAAGTTGAATATCTGGAGCTTTGTTGCTAGTGTCAGAGTTGAAGATGTTGAGAGCTGACAATGCTTCTATAATTTGGCAATAACCTTTCACCCTGCTATTGGATTAGGGAGAAATTGGTTTCGTTGGTTAGAGAATTAAATTATCTATTTGATTATGGGGACTTTGGCACCTTCTAATTAAATTTGCAAAGCATAAGTATAACATATGATCTACATGTAGGCAAAGCAGGTATCGGAAGCCAAAATCTTAAGATCTAGGCTACAGAGTTTGTACCTACACTCTCTACCTGTGTCCAAGTTAGGGAACAAATGCATCGCTCAACTGGCCACCAACTCAGCTTTTTCAAATCATTTCCCAGGGTTTCCATGTATCCCAATTACACTCTTATGTTATTTTTAAGTCCAATTATCTACGAGTAATTAGGTTTTCCTATTTTAGTTAGGATTTGATTTCTAAGGTTTCTTGTAATGTAAAAATACTGTTTAGACTTTGTATTCATTCATATATTCACATATTTAGGGGTAGGCCTTTAAGGGATAACCTATACACTCATTATTCTTGTTTTGTTATTCAATTTGAGAATTTGGGATTTCTTCACTTATTATTATAAGATTGAATTTACAATTTTGTATGTGGATTCCATGCTTAATCTCATAACTATGAGTGGCTAATTACCTTAGCTAAAGTTGTAGGAACCCTAGTAGATTGACAAAGTAGAGGAAGTGCCAAGTCATTCATGATAAATATTCTTGCATGTATTGGGTTCTCTTCATTCTTATTAATTTATTAGCGGTGGCCAATTTTAAGTTCCTATCTAGATTATTTCTACTGACTCCAAAAGAGGAGTAGTGACTAGGAAAAAAAGATCACAATAGTATTATGAAGATTAAATGTTGATCTACACTAACAGGTATTATCTACAAAAGATAGTTATCTATCATCTAATAACTTAAGACACAAAAGGTAATAGTTAACTGGGATCAAGCTAAGGGTTAGTGAGGAGACATCCCAAGACTTAAAAGGTAAAGGGTGAAATCTATCAGCTCATTCGAATGAATGTTGATGGTACATAACTTATTGATTCTACATGCAACATATTAGAATAGTTTGGCAGTGCACGATAAGTCTACTAAGTTGAGACACCAAGGGGAACACAAGCCTAGTGTTCATCTTAAATTATTTACAACCAAAAGCAACCAAACCTTATTACTTTTGGCTAGTTACTACAAAGCACCTCTCTTTACTTTTCCGCATAGCCTGGTTTAACAAGTTCTAGGTAGATATCTAGCGTATTCCCTATAGGATTGACCCAGACCAAGTTGGGTTACTATATTTGACACCAATCGCTTTATCCTTCAATTGAAGGTGTAACTTGTGCATCATCAAATTTTAGCATCATTACAGGGGAATACGATCTCAAATTCTTGCTTGAAGTTGTTGGAGTAGTCAGGTCTAATTTTCTTTTATTTTATTTGTTTTGTTTCCTACTTTTCTTGTGATGACAAAGTGGCTAAAGGAATTATGGAGTGACGATGACTCCTTATTTATTGATCCTTTTCCTTTTGATATGATGCATTACTGAAGGAGCTGGATAAATATTTTGATGAAACATAATGAAAGCATGCTTGACATGTTAGAAGGCATGGAAAAATAAAGACAGGATTATTTTCAAAAGGTTGATGGGTTTGGCTTGGATATCTTCCGCTTACAAATAAAGTTGGATGTAAAAGTTGTTGCGTGTAACACCCAAAAACTTAGTTATGGGTGGTGTGAGACAAAAAAATTCCTGAAAAGCCAACTTGTGGAGCTGATATTAGAGGAGTCTAAAGTTGCTCATGATATTATGGATAGTGTCATTTTTAAGTAGAACATACTAGAGTTATGTGGGAATGTAAATAAGACTGCAAATTCGGAGTTGGGTTATAGTGGACCTTATTTGAAGCATTTTTCCATATTTTGTTTGGATAGTCTGTTGTTGATCGAGCCATTTAAGGCTAAAGAAGAGTTCAAGAAGGAGGAAACACATGTCTATTTTCTTGAATTTGTCAAGGAAGAATCGAAGAACTACATTCCATGCATAAGGGCCAAGAAGTACAATACACCACATATTTTTCATGGGTTATTTACATTCCTCACATAAGGGCGAAGAAGTACAATACGCCACATCTATTTCTTGGGCCATTTTTTTTATACGTTCTCCCCATAAGACTAATGGGAAATTAGAAAAATAATTAGGGGTGCAGTTCATACGTTTAAGGTGGAAATAGAAATTTCAAGGCTAACGTTTAGGCTACATTGATAAAGACTGAGTAATCAAGATACCTATGGGGTTATTGGTGAAGTCTGAGTACTTATCCAAGCCTCGTCATGATGCGATATGAAATCAGGCGCTTCTTGGGAGGGAACCCAAGGAATTTTGTTATTTGTATTTTTGTTCATGGTTAATGTCCGATCTCCCACACCTAATGTGCCACAGATATTTTCCTAAGTTTTTTATTCTATAGGGGTTTGATTCTTTAGGGGCAATGCATGATTTTAATTTGGGGGTGGGGTTGCTTATGGGTCTTGAAGTCCTCTTGGGGTTTTGTTGTTGTGCCTCTTTACCTTGAAGATATGTTCCTAGTAAAGTTGGCATGTTTAGGCGTATTGTGTTTAGTTTCATAATGTTTTAAGTTTGACAAGGAGAAAAATGAGTATCTAGGGGATTTAACATATTTTCGTTAATGATATCCCTTCAATAACTTATTTTTGAATTATGTGCATGTGTATATATGTGATTATTGTGAATCTTGTTCTGGCATTAGAATTAGGAATATGATAATCACTTTCTAAAAATTACATGAACTAGATAGGTAGTAGTTGGTAATATTGATGATGTGTCATATGTGTGTGAGATGATACTTAGTTCCCTTTATGTGTTAAATCTAGAACTTGCCTGTTTAGTCCTGCCTAGGTTGTAGAATAGTTGGCTAGGAAAGTATCATAGGGCGCTTTTGATTTCAATCCACTTTTAGCCTAAATTACCTTCCATGCGTCAACTGTTTCCCTTGATCCCTGTTTTGAGACTTATAGCCTATATTTATTATTTCACTTATTCACCTTCCCATCTATATTACAATGAACTTGTTTTGGCCTTGGTCCTTCTTAGACATTATGCACCCCAACTCAGGAAAAATGCCTAAGTTGAGGGTGGAAATAATAGGGGTCCATAGTGTAAAGTGGGTATGTAGAAGGGTAAAATAAGAGAAAAAGTTAGTAAAACTGAGTGTGGAAGAAACAAAAAGAAAGGAAAAATTGTTAAAAAGAAAAAAAGAATGAATAAAAGATAACTACCAACCAGAATGTGCAATAAAGAACAAAAATAGGAGAAATAAGGGTGGAATAAAAGGAAATTTGCTAGTAAGTAAGACCCCAAGGTTAGTTTAGTGTCAAGGAGGCTTAATCATTTGATATGTCTGTATGTGCCATTCCATCCCCCAGGCCTACATTACAAGCCGAGAAAAGTCCTATAGTGATCTTAACTTGACTATCTGAATATTATGGTAAAGAAAATAAGGGCAAGCCTATGGTATTTGACATGTATTGATTTGAACTTCTTTTGTCAGTGTGGGTATCTCTTGACCATCCCTGCATTGACATGTAATATTTCATCTGTGTGATTAAGACTTCTTTTGTTGTGAGGGCACATAAGTTGTATTGCTAGCTGCTTACTTGTTTGGGTAGTGCAACTTGTATATATGCATGGCTGGTTGTTGCTAGTGTATTTCATAGGTTGATTCCTTTATGTCACATTTTTATGCTTCATTAATAAACAAAATTGGGATTTTAAGAATTGAACTTGGAGATAGTAAGGATTTTGAGCTAAAATTAATGATTGACTACCATAGGTATCTTAGGTTTCTTTTGGTTAAGCATCGTCGTATTATTATGTTATATTTTGTTCCTTGAGCACATGCAACATTCTAAGTTTAGGGTGTTGATGTGCTATGAATTTATAACATTTTAGATGCTTAAAACTATGAGAATATGCATGTACTGAAGACTATTTTGCTTGATTTGAGGTGTTTTATGAGTATTTTGTAGGAAATTAGGTTTGAAATGTTAATTTCATGAAAAGCCTAAAAGGGTTATTTTGGATACTTATGGGAGAAATTATGGGGTAGTCCGGATGTTAGTGACCAAAGAATGTGATGAAAGTTGAAGATTTAAAGCTTGGTTGCAAGTGCCAGAGTTGAAGATGTTGCAAGTTGACAGTACTTTAGTAATTTCGCCATAATGTTTCACCCTCCTATCAATTTGAGGAAAAATTGATATTTTTGGAAAGCTAATTCTATTATCTATCTGATGGTGGGGACTTTGACACCTTCTAAATAAACTTTCGGACCACAAGTAGCATATGCAGTTTACATGTAGGAAAAGTAGGCACTGGAAGCCAAAACCCTAAGAGATAAGCTACAGGACTTGTACCTGCGGTTTATACCAGTGCCCAGGGTTAGGTAACAAGTGTAGGGCAGAAATTTCCATCGACTCAGCTTTTTCGGATAGTTCCAAAATCATTTTCTAGGGTTTCCATGCATCCCGATTACACTCCTATGATATTATAAGTCCTATTATGTATGGTTAATTATGTTTTTCTATTTTAGTTAGGCTTCGATTTCTAGGGTTTTTTGTAACCTATAAATACCCCTTAGGCTTTGTATTAATTCATACATTCACATATTCAAGGGTAGGTCCTTGGGGGTTATCCTATACTCTCATTGTTCTTGGTTTGTTTTAGGTTTGTTATTCAATTTAAGACTTTGGCATTTCTTCTCTTATTATTGTGAGATTGATTTTCTAATTTTGTTATGATTCCATGCTTGACCTCATAACTATGAACAATTAATTCCCTTATATAGGGTTTTGGAAACTCTGACGGATTAACAAAGTAGAGGAAGTGCAAAGTGGTTCTAGATAAAGATTCTTTCATATATTGGGTATTCTTCATTTTTATTGATTTTTTAGCGGTGGCCGATGTTAAGATCCTACCTAGATTATTTCTATTCACTCCAAATGAGGAGTAGTTACTAGGAAAAGAAGATCATAATAGTAATTTAAAGATTAACTGTAGATCCACGCCAATAGGTATTATCCAGGTAAAGTTGTTAGATATCATCAAAATACTTGAGACTCAAAAGTTAATTGTTAACTGGGATCATGATAAGGGTTAGTAAGGAAACATCCTGAGACTCAAAAGGTAAAGGGTGAAGTTTGTCAGCTTATCCAAAAGACTATTGATGGTACATTACTTATTTATTCTATATGCAAGATATTCGAATATGTCGATAGTGTATGATAAGTCTACTATATTGAGAGGCCGGGGTAACATAAGCGTAGTGTTCGACTTAGATTGTTTACAACCAAAAGCAACCAAACCTTGTTACTACAAATCCCCCCCTTTTACTATACCACACATCCTAGTGATTTCAATATGTTCTAGATATATTTCCATCCTATTCCCAATAGGGTTGACCACAACTTAGTTGGGTTACTATATTTGACAGTGACCGCTTTATCCTTTAATTGGAGGTGTATCTTGGGTGTTTTAAGTACATCTTTTCTTCTGCAGATAAGTGGTTAGGTTAAGCATATGATTCAGACATTGGAATATATATTTAGGGACTATATGATGGACTATTTAAATGAAATTAGGATGACCATTTTCCCGGGGTTGACTTTGCCTACAACAATAGTTATCATCTTAATATTCAAATGGCTCCATTAGAATTATACTACGGGCGTAGGTGCAGGTCACCTTTAGGTTTGTTCAAAGTTTATGAAGTAGCCTTGGTTGGGCCGAACTCTGTTCTTGATGCTATGGAGAAAGTTTACTTGATTCATGAAAGGTTGAAAACCTCTCAAAATCGTTAGAAATCATTTACATATGTGAAGAGGAGGGATCTAGAGTTTGAATTGCGGGTGCTTCCTATGAAGGGAATAATGAGATTTAGGAATAAATGAAAGATTAGTCCATGATATAATTTTCCTTTTAAAATAGTGAAGTGCATTGGAGAAGTTTCTTATGAGTTAGGCCTTCCTTAAAATTAGTTGTTATCCATTTAGTTTTCCATGTGTCGATGCTAAGAAGGTGCATTAGGGACCTATCTTTAGTAATGCCCCTAGACAGTATTGGGGTGAAAGAGAGCTTTTCCTATGAAGAGATTCCAGTTTAGATTATTGACCAATAAGCTTGAAGGTTGAGGATTAAATAAATTGCCTTAGTGAAAGCTCTTTGGAGAAACCAAATAGTTGAGGAGAAACTTGGGAAGCTGAGGCAGACATGATTTATCGATATCCGCACCTATTCACTTCTAGCCAGAGTTAGTATAAGGTAAGAAATTCACCCAAGTCAAATATATTCATGCATATCCTTACTCTTACCTTATGAAGTTCATGTTAAGTAAGTTGACAGTTCCCAAGCGCACAGGCAAGTGTAAGTGGTCTTGTGAAGTAGTAAAGTGGCTTTAAAGAATCCCAAGTATCGATCTCTCAGGGACTTGCGTTCGCCGTATATCTAATTCTAGTCTAACAAATTGATAAAATTTAACAAATAGATTTTTAGAAAACTAAAAAGAAACTAAATTAATACGAAAAAATAATAACTTAGGACAGTTAATGGATAGAATATAAAGGTTGAGTCTTACGAACAATCAGACTATGTTGTTGAACTTCCTTTGTTAACTTGCTTATCTTGGTTGCTGATTCGTAGGGTTAATTGCATGATTACGGTTTCCTAGACTCTAATCCTTTACCTAAGATGAAACTTACAACTACATCATTGAGCGGGAATGTAATGATCCAATTAGGTTATTTAAGCTATCTTTCTATGTGTGAATCATTTAAGGCATCTAAGTACATCTATGTCCTAGATTCTAATTCAAGTCTCTCATTTTATAAAGAAACAAGAACCCTACTTTGCTTATTCCCTTGTTCTATCTCCCTATTCCCTCTCTAAGCGCTCTAATACATCACTTTTTTACAATTAAAACCAATCTCCAACAACTAAATCACACTTTTTCATCCACCCATATCTTTTTGTTTTTCCCCATCTTTTAAGCATTTTCACAAACACATGGTGGGTGTATTGTTTATTCTTTCAAGATTCATTTTTTCTCATATTTCACAACCATGTCAATATTTCTAGCATAAATTATATCACACCCATCCACCATACATCAATTATTAATACCAATAACTATTACCTTGGGGCATCAAATTCACATTTTCTTCTTCAATTTCTCAAACTCCTTACTAATTCAATTTTTCATTAAAGCACTTAGAAGCTTTTTGGATGAAACTATGGTCTATCAAATAGGGGAATTATGTTACATATGAGGCTACCAAAGAAAAATCTAAAGTTTCAATGGGGTTTAACTAGGATAATGCGCAAGGGTAGGTAAAAAGAAGGTATAAAACAAGGCTATCAAAAAAATGCCTAAATCATCTCCTAAACCCATATTCTTTATTTTTTTTCACACACTCACTGAGAAAGTTCTAGACATTATATTAAACAAGAAATATACGAAATACCTAACACCACACATGGCACATGCTTAACTCAATAGGATAATCATAAACTCCCAAACCAAACAACAACATAGATTAAAATTTAGGCCAACAAGTACAAGAGTCACAAAAATGAGCCTAAGAGTCTCAAAAGTAGTAATTCATTCAATCAAAATTCTTTTACCAACAAACCCACTTCCATCATGCAATCAAAAATAGCATCAATAGGAATATCTTACATAATTTTTTTTAAAAATTGAACCAAAATTTGGAAATTTCCCCACTCCACACTTAAAAATATACTTTGTCCCCAAAGGGAATTTAAAAGTAAGAGATTTAAACACTCCCTGAGGCCTCTAGGCTTAGCTAGTAGCATCCTAACATATAAAGGAGTTACACGGGAAACCCACACTCATTCTTTACTATGCTCCAAGCTTAAGTTTATGGTACTCAGACTTCCCATTAACCTATGACTCAACTAAAAATAAAAAATACGTGAAATAAAAACTAAAAAAAAAAATAAAAATTAAACATACCTTAGCTTGGGTTGCCTTCAAAAAAGCACCTAATTTAGTGTCGCAGCACAACCCAATTAAAATTTTTCCACCACCTTAAGGATAAGAATTTCACCCCCAACTCCGCATCTATCTTCTTGCCTTGCTCATAAGGAGGTGGTACAAAGATTAAGGAACCGATTAATGGAATATTCATGGTAAACCACTCATCCTTGAAGTGAGGCATATTTTTATATTGCTTATTCGATGTAACATCAAGAATATCGGATTCTTATTCATCATCTTCAGACTCTTCTCCTATTTTAAATAATTCCACAAAAAAGATATCAACTAAACATAATGTAGAAAAGTGCTTTGAATGAGGCCCAAGCAATCCTACTTCAAAATTACACAATCTTCTACACACTCACTCTCACTCACCTTCTTGATTTCAATCTCAAGATAAAGATGACAATTGGATGACTGCAATTCTTATGTTTTCTCCACAAGTTGACTAATTTCCTCTTCATACTTTTCTTTTCTTAGCCACTGTTGACATGATGCAAGTAGTAACTCCTCAACCTGTGCAACAACTTTAGTTTCTGAGTGGTCAAACTTTCTCAAATGATCAGCAACTTTGTCTGCAACTAGTTGGGCAGTCAACTCTGCATCTACTTTTATCTTATTATACAATTTCTCTACAGCCTCTTGATAGTTCTTTATTTCTTCAATGAACTGTATTTGAGATGCTAAAATTTGTTTCAGCATATCTTCCATGTTGCTAGTTGACTGATTTGGTTGGGCCTGTTGAAACTGCTGCTAGTGGTTATTCCATGATTGTTTCTAATTCTGCACTATTCTATTGTAGTTGTTTATACTTATTCCATGATTGTTCCTAATTCTGCGCTATTTTTGCCTTTCATCATAGCACACAAACATTACCAAATTAGGATTGATAGCACACATATCTTTAGAATAACCGCTATGGCCACAAACCATACACTATATAGAATCGTCATCACTTAAAAACCATATATCCCAAGCTGCTATGTCAAGAAGTGTGATAAAAAGAGAAACAAAAGAGAATAAAAATAAACTAAAAAAAACAAAAAATATTTACAACTCAATATAGAAAAACTAAAAATAAGATAGTTGCCTAGTTACAAGTTTCATGTCAACGACACAAAAAACTTGACAGCGCCTAAGTGGACATGCAAGTGTACGTGGTCTTTTGAAATAGTAAACTGGCTTCAAGAAAGCCCAAGTATAGATCTTTCAAGGACTGTATTCATCGCCTATCTAATTCTAGTCTAACAAATTGAGAAAAGTTAACAAATAAAGTTTTAGAAAACTAAAAAGAAACTAAACTAATGCAGAAAAATAATGACTTAGGACAATCAATGGATAGAAACCTAGGGTTAAGGCTTATGAACAATCATACAATATTGTTGAACTTCATTTGTTAAATTTCTTATCTTGGTTGTTGATTCTTTGGGTTAATTGCATGATTACGCTTTCCCCACCTCTAATCCTTTACCAAAGTTGAAGCTTACAACTACATCGTTGAGCGGGGATATAATAATCTAATTTGGTTATTTAAGATATATTCCCACTTGGGAATCAAGTAAGGCATGTAAGTACATCCCTGTCCTAGATGCTAATTCAAGTCTCTTATTTTATAAAGAAACAAGAACCCTACTTTCCTTATTCCCTTATTCTATCTCCCTATTCCCTCTCCCTAGATCACAAGGTTGATTAATAATGTATTATAAGGGTAGCTAATCAATAAAAGTTAAAACAAGAATAAAAAACCAAACAATAATGATAATCAAATCAAAAGATTTAATTCAAAATGAAAGAAACAAGATCTTAGCCTTAACCCCGGAAAGGGAGTTTTAACCTTTAATGGAAATATTTATCATCCAATCCCTTAGATTGATGATATATACAATGTAAAAAACTAAATTAAGAATAATAAAACCTAAATAATGTATAGATAAGCCTCCTCTTGTCGAAAGATGCCCAAATGTAGGTAAAAACGTGTATAAGGTCCTATTTATAGAATAAGAAATAGCCCATGCCTTGTTGAACAAGGATACAATTTTTGGTCATCTACGAACCCAAAGATTAATGTGTTGGAGGGCATCACGTCATGTATAAATCACATTGTTTCACTATTTTGGGTTCCTTCTGAATCAATTGGTGTGCCTAAAATGCCTAGATCCATTCTCACACGCCCTCACTCTCCCAATACTTTTTAGGTGTCCAAATTTGTGTCAAGTTGTGTTTTGTGCTTCCGTGATCCATTCCAAGCCTTTTTGAGTTGTTTCCACGTGATTTAAATCTTGTAAATCCTTCATATATCATCATAGTCCATTAAAAAATTATTATATAGCATTAATCACAACAATATAGAGCTTAAAACCATACAACATCCTTAATGCAGAACTAGAAATACGAGCTCACTTTGATCTTTAGATCATTGTTTTGACTCTTGTTTTGATCCAACTGACCCTTGAACATTATAATCAATTATTTAACATTTAAATTAACAATAAAAACCTTATGAACTTACTAAACACATTAAAATTCTACATGATAGATTAGACAAACACCTAGCTCAAGCTAGTCACACGAGTTTTCTTGGTTGACTTCTAAATGATCAATTTGAATCAAAACATGTATGGAAACACCATTAAACTTTGTAAACACATATGTGGACACTTATATCCATCTTTATCTAATTATCAACACATTAATCACATGAATCATCCTCAAAACAATGCTAAAAATGCTAGAATAGTAACATTAGAATACATAAATACACCTAACATCATAAGTTATTTTAGTTTTAAGTTAATTCTTGAGATGAAAGAATTCAGTCATAGAGGAAAACAAGATTCACATATTAGCTTAGAAAGCCCATAGGATTGTTGTTATTTCTTCCCGACCTTTATTTGAGAATGAATGATCCCAAGGGAGAGATAATGTTAGACCCCAAAAAGTTGATAATTTTATTGTTGTACTTTCTATGAGTTTAATATTAATTTCTGAGGCGAATTATATAAGGTATGATAACAGGACCATTAAGAAGTTTTTCAAAATTTCTGCAATGTATTTTGGGACATTTTAGGACCCCAAAGCAATAAGGGTTTGCCTTAAGGTCATTTCATAAAAGGGAGTGTCGCGCCCTTATGCAGAAACTAGTGAAGGTTTTTAATAAGTGCTTTCCACGCTCTTTGCATGCTGCGATAAGGGCGTCCCACACCTTTGGAGTGAGTGTGATAAAGTCATGCCATGCTCAAGGGCGCAGAAATGCCATTTTCAGCTTGGGTCGAGGGATTTTTTGTCTTTTACCAGTTAAACGACTTCCAAAAGGTTTTAAGCACAAAACCCACCCTCCTAACTAAGATTAAAGGTATTTATTTTCTTCTAAGACCCTCAAGGACTTAAAGTAAAAGCTTTTCATCAAAATTCAAGCATCTTAGATTTCGATTCATGTTTTCCTCAAATAATTCACTAAGTTCGGGTATGTGGATTTGAACAAGGATATTCTTCCATTCTTGAGCCCAAAAGTTTTATTTTTAACTAATTTTGAAGAAATTTCCTTGCTAGGGTTTGTACTTATTTTTCTTATTCTTTGAGATTTTGATGCTTTATCATGAATTGAACATTATTTCCCATATGATTTCATGTTTACTTATATTTTATCTATGAAAGTGATCTTACATATTGATTTTGATGTTTTATATGAAGCTTCTATGAGATGATAAATGATTTAAACTTTATGTATAAGTTACTAAATTTTACAAGAAGATGAAGATTATTATTTCAAGTTACAAGTATTACAACATGATTATAGTTTCATTTTTTATCTCAGATAAGATATGAAATCCACAAGTTTCCTCGTGAGTATTACTTAATTAAAATAAGCATGGTTGGTTTTTATTTTATAAACCCATATAATAATTTAAGGTAGATTTCATAAGTATGAGCATATAAGTATATATATTTTAGGAGTAGTGTTGAGCCCCAAGAGGGGAATGCTAGTTTAGCACATCCTATTCGTATTTCCTAGAAACTACATGCCAACATAGGTTTAAGGGACCTCGCCAAAGAGTCTTTCATCTCCCTAAATGGGTTTAGTAAGTGACCACTCTAGGTTAAGTTTCTATTCTGATGGTAAGGGTATAACAACTCTCCTCAACATGGATAAGATATTGGACTCTATGCTGGCTCACATAGTTTATGTCGATTATAAGAATCTCCCAAAAAGAAAACAAAAGTAAAGACTTTAGAACCTAACTTGAATGACTCGCATGCATTGTTCAGATGTTGTTTTATGATTTATGCTAATGCCATTTCATCTTTCAATTTTATTCATGATTGAATTTGGTTCATCTATGCTTAGCATACGTGTTTTAAGTTATGGCATTTGATACTTTTTACTTACAACATTCACCCCCACATACTCAGTACATTCTAGAAAAACCAATCACATATATGACTATGTACTATATTATTTTATAGTATAGGATCTGGTATTCATCCTTAGTAGCACGGATAGCCATGATCAGCAGTTCCTATATTGAGATAGTTGCCAAGTTCTCATTATTCAAGGGAAAACTTCATGATGGTTACACATTCTTGTTTTACTTATTTCAATTATTCAGCTTTCAGTTCAGGTCAGCTGGGTCTATCATTATGGCTATTCAGTTTTAGTTAGAGGATTATCAATAATAGTAATAATATGTGTTTCTTTTAGTTTGCTTTTTCATTGATTGGAAAGTTATTGAGAAAAAGTAGTTGGTTGATTATTCACATATTTGAACTCAGCTATAGGTTCTCGTCAAATCTACCCATATTAAAAGATTGTATAGTAGATTTCAAATCTTAATAGATGTCATTATTCTTGTAGTTCCAAGCACCATGTAACATCTAAGGGGTATCTTTGGGCCATTACATGTATACTGGATCGGGCCAAAATTTGGGTCAATAATAGGCTTGGAGTGTCGCAAATGAATTTAAAAATTGAATCTTTCACGAGGTAACTCGAGGGACAAGGAATGTGTGCTTAAAATTTGAGCACAAATAGAGGATAAATCGAGTCTCAAATAAGCCTTTACAGTTTAAGAATTTTAATACCTAAATCTAAGCATTTAGAAGAAAATAATGGAATTTATTGGAGAAAAATAATGGGAAATTACCAAGGAGTTTTGAATTTACTCACCTTAGCTCAATAGATGATTGCCCATACATTCCCTCTTCCAAAGCTCTCAAAATGGTGAAAATAAGAGAAACGGGATAAAGATAGTAATATAAAATTATCGGGATTCACTTAAGGTAACCAAATATTTCTTAAGGGATCATTGCTTAAGTGATCCAAGGATCACTTATGCGATCCACACGACATGTTGGCCCTTCACTTAAGCGGACTAGTGCCGCATAAGAGATTGGGTCTTAACATAAGGGACTAAACGGGACCAAGGATGGTTGCTTAAGAAATCAAAATAATTGCTTAAGCAATCACACTAGGTGATTTCAGACATCAGATATTTCTTCCTATGAATAGAATTTTACTGGGTGCTCAAGATTTGTCCGAAACCCCTTGCGTGAAAACAAACTATGCTAGTATACAAAATTTGATCTTTCAAAGTCAATGGATGTATCAAAACTTTTGTCCGATATTGTTTCAACTACAAGTGGGGCCAACACCTATAATTTAAATTTTCATATAATACACCCAATAGCCTGAAATAAATTGAAAATCCTCGAGACCTGATCTAAGGATCCTAAAACACTAGTGATTTTGGACCTTGAAAATTCCTTGAGGTTTGAGCTCACTGGCTTGGTTACGACTGGACCCCCAATGACATAGGGTGTCTTGATTACTCATTGGGATGAGTGATAGAAAAATCACATAAGTTTTTGGCATGATTCTGGTATGAGTATGCATGGATCAATATGAGCCATAAAGATATGTTATGAGTCGTAATGTGTAAATCATAGCATTTCCAGTGTATATCTCAAATGGGTTCTATGTTGATTACAATAGGGACCTAGGGATCATAGGTTCCTATTACGAGTGGTGTCAATGGGTTATAGGAATAACAGTGTAGGGTGCCTTATAACCCTGAACTCACTCTAATGTTTGACGGGTGAGGCAGTTGTTGTCAATAAAACAACTCGAGTTGCGGTCAAATCCACAATGAGTGAATTACCAATTTCAAGTCCTATGGGTTCTCTAATTACTAACTGCTTACCTAGAATGCTAACAAACATGAAAAGTAAAATGAAATGAGAGAATTGATTTAGGATTTGTTTGTAATGATTTTTGGTTAACAACGTCCGAATATGACACATTTCACTTAAAATCAAGATTTGAGGAGATCTTGGGATTATGTCTACCTAAAAGAAAAAGCAAGGTTGATGGGGGTTTAACATGAAACTTAGTTTTTAACTAAATGATAGGCTTGGTCGAAGATCATTGTGGTTAATCTTTCAATAAAACCATAATGATTTCACCCATTGGCTCTTTCGAGCATCTAACTAGTGTGCAATTCGTAACCATCCAAAACCTCAATCAAGCATCCCTATTTATAGGATGATTCTCTTGACATACTTTACACACCAATTACACTTATTTCTAAGATTGAAAAAGGTAGTAAACCATAGGCTTAATTGTCTACCATTTCCTTGCCCCCTATTACCCTCTTTCAAGGATATTCTGGGTTACCTTATATTCACCTTCATTCCTATTTCAAGGATAATAAGGGTTTCTAGAGTTTGCGGTTTTCACCCATCAACCCCATTTGGATATTTGGGTTTTCAACTATAAATAACAACTCATAAATTCAAGCAGTGGTGGAATCCATACTCAACAACTATAAATAATGCAAACATAACAACATCCACCCACACTTACACTTTATTTCAGCATATTCCCAAGACAAATTCACTTAGCTACTTATGAAGAAAGTAAAGAAAGATATACCATAGGTATTATCCAAAGCATTCGTTCTTCACAAAATACTAAGAAATCAAGCATACACAATTAGTTACATACTTGCCCAATTAGGGTTTCTTGCTTCAAATTCAAAACTGTCAATTAGGAAAGCGATTTCCAAAGAAGAAAGGGTTTTTGCCTATATGAGGTTTGAAATTCGTCCAAAAGAAATTACAAAACTGCCCTGGGTCATACTCAAGCTTAACCGCGATTGAATGAGGTTGTCCTCTATTATGGCCAATACAACTGTGGTTGTGTTTCACGATCGCACTATCTGGACCATCTTTAACTAACTGCGACCACGACTTAAGGACGACGATCGCGGTAACCGAGGATGAACTATTCCAAGTATTCAACTTCACTTCTTTTGCTTCCATTTTATCTCTCTTAGCTCTAATCCTCAACCTTTCATCTTATAAACTATATACCTATAAAATTTTCATATTAGTGAGTTTAAATCATGATGATTCCTCATTTTCTTATACAAAATATGGTAGTGTACACAAATATTTGGTGCATATGACTGGTAAAGTCACCACTCATCAACACCCCCAACTGAACACCTTACTTGTTATCAAGCAACACCACCATTTTCTATGAGACAACTTCATATCTAGGCCCACACTTTATTATCCAATGATCATGATGAATCAAACTTGATTATTACCACAAAAAGTTCTTCACACATGGGAAAAATAATTTTTAATAACTCCCCTCAACATAAAATGGGATAATGTAGGACGCAATAGACTTTGAGGAGCAACCATGTGACAATTACTTCTCATTCTAGAAATGACTCAATTTTTGAACTCAACCATAATATTCTTTCTTTTATCTCATTATGTGGAAGATAACAAAATCATCCACCTTAACTTGTTCATATGCCTCCTCACAAGAAAGAAAATTTCACACACCTAGTTACAAACACTGCAACAAGCAGTTTAAGTGAAAACACACACTCTCTCAACAAATTCTCAATGTTAACAAGTGTTATGCCATAGTCTTTCCCCTATTTTCAATCGACACTACAATGACCATACTTGGTTGGGAATCACAAAGGACTTTTTGAGCATGTAATGTATGCTTAAGTTAGGGTAGGATATAAACTTAGGACAGTTAGGCTAAACCCTCCTTGAACTTCTACATCACGCTCTTTTCACTTTTTTATATTGGGCCACTTCTTTTTCTTTATGCCTACTTTGCCTTTTCTTGGTTTTCACACTTTTCTCTTTCTTTTTTTTTGTGCATAAATCATTCCTTTATTTCCTTTGTTGGATCTTTTCTGTATTCTAATCATTTTTATTTATTAACTTAATCTTGTAGGCACTTTCTTATGATGTCATGCCCAACTATACCCTTTTTTATTTCCACCATCCCCAACTTAGGCTTTTAGCCTCAAATTGTATTCTAATGTTCAAGAAGAGTAGCGTTCAAAAGTGTAAAAATAAAAATAGAAGGGTCAAGGCTTGTAATGTGTTAGACAAAGAAAAGTCCAAAGGCTAAAAGAGGGTAATTAGTGATAACTCCTATGTATTGGTAGGCGTTTTAGGCTAAAGTGGGCTTCCAATGTCACAAGATGGCCTATGATCATTTTACCAACCAAGAACAATGAAAATTTAGCTTTGAAAGACTAAAGGGGTAAGTTCTAGATGACACAACTACACATGAGATATAGACAAATAAGCTCACAAACATGGTATACAAATCTCGTAAAGGAGGGTTAATTGTTCTACCCTTTTAGAAAAAAATGGAGTACCAACTCTTTTCCTAAGTCACTTTTTGGAGTCATGAAAAGAGGAGAAGTTTTGTTACAAGGTTGCACACGTCCATGCCCTCAAATTTTTTTAAAATTTTTGGATGAAGGGGGTTGTTTGTTTTCCATCCGTACCACGCATAATTTCTTAGTCATGGCAACAACCCAAACTATATCTTACAAACCAAACTATAGAATGGGTGGACCACCCATATCGCTACTCAAACATTGCCAATGGATATAAATGCAATCCAAAATCATTAATGCTACAGGTATCCAGACTTCCCTTGCATTTATGGCATTGATGTCACGGGTACTCAAACTTCCCCTGCATCCATGGCTAGAAACCTAATAATGATGCTTTCAACTAAGAATGTTGTCACTTAGTCTATCATAGGGAAAAAATCATCCAACAAAGATAAAATAAGATAATAGACTACGAGCAAAGTAACTAATCTATGCAAGTGTGGGCACCAGCATACTTCCCGAATATTACAATGCGATAAAAAATAAGAATCAATACAAGCTCACATCAAATGAATATGGAGACACCCCCAGCTAAAAGTAGTAGTGCCCATACTTCATAAAATAATCAAGGACAAGAGAAATAAGGGTACTCTTTGAAATTGCATCAAGGGTTGATATCGCTTTTTAATTCTAGATCATCATCATTCCCCTCAAGTTTGGACCATTTCTTCATGCAAAAACTTGAACGTGAGTGTGAGAAAAATGGGGGAAATCAGTGATTTAAATAGATAAAGTGTCTGCGACCCTGATCAAATAATCGTGATCGCGGACAGAAATATGACCACGATCATCCCTAGGGAGCATAATCGCGGTAACTAAGAGCATTTCTACTCTACTATTTTCCACTGTTCAACTCTTATGTCCATTTCCACAGATATTATCCCTATTCTATTTTCAATGTAAAATTTTGCACACTTAGTCCTTTTCAAGCCCATTCAATGCACTCCTTAGTGCCACAAATACATGAGTTATTAATATGCAAAAACTAACATCTATGCTACAAACACATAACAAAAGGATACGAGTCACTTTCATAGAATTTGTGAGTTGCCTCCCATATAGCGCCTTAGTTATCATAGTGGCATGACATATTTCTTGTTAAATTATCAAGGGGTCCACAAGTCTCCTCCTATTAACCTCTTCAGCATTAATAAGTTTTGTGGAAACTTCTTCCCTTTTTTTGTTATCGTATTTTTCTTGACTTGGAGGAAACTCCTCCTTTGGCTGAGTTTAGGGCATCTTTCCACCCAAGTCCTCTTTCAAGTTCTCTTCCACTATTTTCCCACTCCTAGTAACTATTGCTGTGACTTGAGGGGTATTATCAGGATTCGCAATTTTGTCACTTGGGAGACAGACTCTAGGTTTAGCATTTTATCATGTGAATATTTTCCCAATTTGGGTCTCTAATTTATTGAAAGAGGCGGAGTGAGATACCATAGTTAGAGAGAGTTGGGAGAAGTCACCTTTTAATTCATGGACTATTTTGTTCATACCTTTTGCTCTTTTTAAAAAACTTACAATAACATCCTCTATCTAAAATATTTAGAATCAATGGAGCTTGACACTTTTTTATAAGCTCGATCATGGTTAGGCACAAAGTGATAATAATCATATTCTAGATCACTCCAAACTCGAACAGAATCCGAATTCATCTAACATTGATTTTCACTTGTCCTTTACTAGTTGGGTGAGAACCCCTGAATAGTTTGACAAATATCTAATCTCTTCTTCCAACTTCTTAGCTTTCTCATCTTCATCATAAGACTTTGACGATATGGCATTTAACATTTTTGCGGGTGCATCCATAACATACTTGGTTAGGATCTCAAATTTGGTCAAAATCTTTGCCATAGTCTCATCTTGTTCGTCATCTCATTTTTTTGTTGCTTATTAACCATGGATGTAGAGGGAGAGCTATTGGGGACATCGATATTTTGGGTATGGAATTCCCGAATGTGTTTAGTCACCGCTCTCAACATTTTCATAGATGCATGGAAGTGCAAGTTAAAGATAGAACCTTTACCGCATTGTTTACGATAGTTTGGTTCAATGGATCTAGTACCCAATAGAATACTTGGAGAAGTATATTACCCAAAATCTTATGGTTTGGGCTTTTGGCTAACTTTCTGTTAAATCTCTCCTATAATTCATGAAGCGGCTCCCCGCTCCTTTGTCTAAAGTTTATGAGCTTGTCTCTCATGTGACACTTCTTAGAGGTAGGGAAGTATTAATAAAGAAACACCATTGCAAGCTCGTTCCAAAAAGTGATTGAACTCATAGAAAGTGAACGAAGCCACGATACCACCTTCCTCATTAGGGAGAATGCAAAAATATGAAGTCGGCCAAATTTCTGAGCGATGTGGGCAATGTTGAATGGTACACACACCTCCAAAAAATTATTTAAGTGAAAATATAGGTCATCATAAGCCTGACCCTCGTATATCCACTTCACTTATTATATGTTTTACATGATGCTAGTAATATGAAATGTCCCATTCCCATGAGTTGGAGGGATACTAATTGCACCCATCTGACCTGTATTATTTAGTTAGCATTCTCTATCAAGGGGAAAGTCAAATGAATCCACATCATTAGTACCTTCACTCAAAGTTCTGTTTATGCTATGATCATTTAGAAATAAAAAACAACAATGAAAGTGAACCACACCACTCCAAATATTCCCAAATAAAATGCACACCACAAAAGCAAAATCCCTATTTCACTTCCGAGCAACAACGCTATTTTGATAACACTCAACTCACTCTCATGTTTGAGGGTGAGGCGATCATTGTAAATAACCCAACTCGAGTTGAGTCGAAATGCACAAGGAGAAAATTACAAAGTTAAAGTCCTCTGGGTGCTCTAATTACTAAAAGGTACTCGAAATTCTAACAAACACGACATGTAAATAAAATTGGGGAATTAATTTGGGATTTGTTTGTAATGATTTTTGGTTATCAACACTCGAATATGACACTTTTGACATAAAATCAAGATTTGAGGAGATCTTGGGATAATGTCTACCTAAAAGTAAAATCATGTGGGTTGATGATGGTTTAACATGAAACTTAGTTGTAAACTAAAGGATAGGATAGGTCATTCATCATTGTGGTAAATTTTTCAATATAACTACAATGATTTCACCCATTGTCTCTTTCTAGCACCTAACTAGTATGGAATTCGTAATCACCCAAAACTTAAATCAAGCATCACTATTTGAAGAATGATTCTCTTGACATGATTTACACTCCAATTACACTTATTTCTGAGATTTCAAACCATAGGCTTAATTTTCCACCATTTCCTTACACCCTATAACCCTCTTTCAAGGATGTTATGAGTTACCTCATGTTCACCTTTATCCCTCTTTCAAGGATGATAAAGGGTTTCTAGAGTTTGGAGTTTACACCAGTCAAACCCATTTGGAGATTTGGGGTTTTCAACCACAAATCCAAACTATTAAATTCAAGTAATGGTGGAATCCATACTCAACAACTAATAATCATGCAAAAACAACAACATTGACACACAATTACACTTTAGTTTAACATAATCCAAAACTAATTCACTTAGCTACTTAAGAATAAAGTAAAGAAATACATACCATAAGAATTATCCAAAGCATCCATTATCCTAAGAATCCATTCTTCACAAAATACTTAGAAATAAAGCCCCCACAATTAGTTACACACTTGCCAAATTAGGGTTTCTTGCTTATAATTCAAAATTGTCTAGGAGGTAAGCTATTTCCAAAGAAGAAAGGGTTTTTGCCTATATGATGTTTGAGATTCTTCCAAGATAAATTACAAAAATTCCTTTAGTCATTCTCCCTTT
The DNA here is from genome assembly GCF_002878395.1 of Capsicum annuum. NCBI lineage: Eukaryota > Viridiplantae > Streptophyta > Magnoliopsida > Solanales > Solanaceae > Capsicum > Capsicum annuum. The sequence continues at coordinate 41,900,304 of NC_061120.1, forward strand.
TAGTTGCTATTGCGTGAGGTTGTATCTAATCATGACCAATATGAATGTGGTTGTGTTTCACGATCGCACTATCTTGACCATCTTTGACAGACTGCAACAGAGGCTTGAGGACCGCAACCACAAATTGAGGACCGCGATTGCGATAACTGACGCTAAATTATTCTATGTCTTCAACTATGCTTCCTTTACTTCCATTTAATCTCTTTAAGATCCAATCCATGACCTTTCATCATATCAACTATATACCTAAAAAGTATGGATATAAATGCATTTAAATAATGACGATGCCTCATTTTCTTATATGAAATATAGTAGTGTGCACAAATATTTTGTGCAAATGAGTGATAAAATCACCACTAATCAGTTTTTTGATTGTACTTCCTTATTTAGGACTCGTGATGATGATTCATAATGAATTTTAATGAGTTAGGGGGTTGATCCATAGTCAAAGGTAGCACTTTTTTAGCTTTTTAGTTAAGGGCATTTTGGATATTTTCCCTTTTACCCAACTTGAAACCCACATCTTATAAATTTATCAGGGTGTCATTAACACTTAAAAACATATCAAAGTAACTTCTCAAATACTCCAAAATGCTCAAGGACAAGAACACTTAGTGTTTTCAAGAGGTTGATCAATTAGGGCTCTCAAGGGTGATTTCTCACCATACATCTTACTATTTTAGGCATGTGACTCTACCCTTAAAATTAATATCTCTATTGCATGAAAATACATGGTTATTTATGTGGTTTTTACTCAATTGGATTTTCTTACATTAATGGTCAATTAAATATTTTCCCATGGTTTTATGATGCATTACTCATGTCTTAAATATAGTTTTGAACATTTTAGGATGTATGAGAATGGTGATTAAACCGAGGGACATGATTAACCCCCCCAATTGATTATTTTGCCTCATTTATGGTTTTGGAAATTGTATGCCCCAAACTTATTAGTGAAATTGTAAATGAAAAGGCTCTAGTCACATTATTTGTCGTACCCCTTGCAATAATGCATTGGCATGAAAAGTATACTGAAGTATGGATGTAGTCATTAAAAGTCCTTGATGGCTATGTATATGATAGTATTATGTTAAACCTTTTGGGTTTCTTGTATTCATAAGCTAAAGTATAATTTAACCAAAGGGGTTGTGAATTCCCCAAGTGATTCATTGTTTAGGCATACTATTGTTACCTTGCAAATGTAGTTGGTATAACGATACCAATAATGTATACTTTAATATAAAACATGGTTCAATGAATAGTAATGTGTGATAAATGTATTAATTGTGCTTTAAAATATAGTTGTGTAGATGAGTCTTGAAAGTGGAGGTCCAAGTGACCATTACTTAAAATCACACTTGCCAATTCGGGGGTCACTAGTGCTTAATATTTTGAGTTCCCTTTCCTATTACCAAGTGGTTCGAGTCTACCTTATTGTTATTATTATGATTTGAGGGTTTGAGTCCCTCATATCATATTTTATAAGTGGGTGTTTAACTCACATATGTATATTATTGGAGGGTCCCGGTCCCCCATGCATATATATAAGATTATTGTCTGGTTCATATAGCTACAAGTATTGGGGACCAACCAGTGGTGTAAGAACTGGGTCCTATATATCCCATGGGTACTATTAATATGCTGGTTGATCTACATAATCTAGACTAAGATTTTAAAATGCATGTTAAGAATTGTTCCCTATCCCAGCATATGATAAATATATATACATATATGCAGTGGTAGTGTACATGGAATTTTTAATTATTTGAACCAACATGGTAGTGCTCCAGCTACTAACCATCTACGTATGGTGCATCCTAATGTGATATAGGATTTGTCTACACTTCTACTTCTCCTACTCATTGATTGTGTATTGATCAAGAGTCGACTTGAAGTTGTAAGATTCCATGCTTTGGCAGCCCATTTCATAATAATCTATCTCTTTTGATTTATAGACTAATGGTTACTTTTTTTGGATATATTTGGGGGCATGTCCCAACACTTTATTGATATACAGTTTTGGATCATTGTTTCGAAGGCTTTATTTCGACTACAGTGGTTATTTGGCACTATCGGTCAGTCATTTAGGCCAGTCATTGGTAGGTGGTTATGGATATACATTAAAACTTTCTTAAGATATTTCACACTATATTTTTTCATGTTTGGAATTTATCAAACTTTGGGGTTTGTTGTGTTGGGTTGGTTAGGTGTAGGGGGTATTCTTCGATCCACGTGAGACCTAAGATACCCAACAAGGCCAGGCCCTGGTTTGGGTTTTTTCAAATTGGTATTAGAACATAGATTTGGTGTCATTAGGTGTCTACAATATTCATATTGAGTTGAGTCTCTTTTATGGGTATGTATTATGCCACACTTATAAGGTAGAGGCTACGAGGCATTTAAGAATATTTTCCTTTCTTATTGTCTTATTTCAAGCCATAAAGTCTGTATTCTGGAGTCTCTCTAATTCCCATGTTCACACTTTTTAGATTATACCTCCCAGATGAGTTGAAGATCACTGAAACTCTTGTGTCCCACTTGAGGACAATGATGATAGGACACGCCCTATTTATGGGGTACAGACCCAGTTTAGGGGTCTATTTCCTAATTTCCCTTCCTGTGTTCCACCAATCCCCTATCGTCCTCATCGAGCTCCTCAGGCAGATGTGTCGAATGTGGAATTTTGTCATTCTATTCATATGTTGGCTCAAAAGGTAACTTCTTAGTCATGTTTCTAGATTTTGTTACTACATCTTTTGAGGCCTCTAGGGTTGACCAATTTTTGAGGTTGAGTCCTACTTATTCACTAGTTCTAAAGTTGAGGAAGTTCCTCAAAACTTTATCAATGAGATGGAGAAGATCTTTTATGTGATTCATGCTTTTAATACGGAGGATGTATAATTCACTGCCTATCAACTGAAGGATGTAGGATACTAGTGGTATGAGGAAAGGGAATAGACTAGGCGAGAAGATGTCGAATCTGCACTGTGGGATGATTTCTCTAGTGCTTTTATGGATCACTTCTTTCTTCAGGAGTTGAGGAAGGTCGGTGATGTCCAAGCTACACCTTCTCTCAGAAGATGATACGGTCTCTGCCAAATGTAGCAACCTAACAAAGGTCGGGGGCAAATCCCAAGGGAATACATGAATTCACAGCTCTTAGTTGTTGTAATCAATAGGCAGAACTAGAAAAGTGAATGGGGGGATTTGTGTAGTAATCTCGCGCAAATAACTATATTACATTAGGCTGAAATAAGTCATAGGTAAATACTAGGATTGTGTTTGCCCTGGATTCTCAACTCCGTAGGATTATCATGCTTTGTTAAACCAACCTGAAACTTTGCATGCAAAATCACTAAGTTATGTACCTTCTATAGTATTTTGGACGAGTAGAAGGATTTCACCCTATACCAAATGATTCTCAAGGTGTTGGCTTACTATACCTTATTTTGATCCTTGTTAACTATTATCTTTTGAATCTCTAGTTATAATATAATACTTAACTATCTTACAATGATAAAACCTAGAAGTGTGGATCGATAGTTAAACTCCAAATTACTACTATCTTTATCTTTTCCTAGTCACTACTCCTCTTTTGGATTAATAAGAAATAATCTTGGATGGATCCTAATGTGTGCACCCAATAAGAAAACTATTATAATAAAGATAAAGCTATGCATGCATGGGTATCAGTTAAGAATAAAAATAATACTTCCCCTACGTCATCAATCAGCCAAGGTTTTCATAACGCTAGCTATGGGTTTCTAGTCGCTTATGCTTGTGATGAAATCAACAACATTCATAATTAAAAGAGTACATGAAATTACAATAATAAGTATAAAAACCCACAACCGTAACTGAACTAATCAACTAAAATAAATACAAGAGAATCCCAAGATCAAAATCAGATCTTGGAATGAAAATATGTTTATGCGTATCAAAAGTGTGTTATTCCTACTAAAAAATACATAAAGGGTATTTATAGTACAGAAGGAAAACCTATATCTAAAGCACAAATGAAATAGGAGAAAACAGGGTCAGTGGCCACTTATGGCCTGTACTTGTACCCGGACTCTGGGCGCATGTAGCACTTGCGGCAAGTAGGGTGGGTGCAAGTACAGGGTGAAAGTGCCTGGACCCAAATATCCTACAGGTCTGCCCTCAGGATTTTGGACTTCTGGAACTTTTTTTTCCTACTTATGGTCTACACGTCCTACAAGCGGACCACAGGTTGACTTAGTAAATGCGGAGAGTCATCTTTTCAGCTCTTCTATAATTCTTGAACATGCTTTGATCACGATAAAGCCAAAAACTATCCTGAACATCCATAATAGCTCTAATAAGTAGCCAAAAACACCTTTTCCCAAAATGCATCATATCTACATTTCCTCAAGCAACAAAACACAACAAAATAAAAATGATGCTTAACTAGGAGAATCTAGGTTATTCAAGGCAGACAATCAACATTTTTAGCTCAGAACACACCACCCTTCCAATTTTATTTTTCAAAAACAACTATGTATGAATATGAAGCATCACAATATGACACAATAGGATCAAGGTATGGAAATAACATTAGCAATAGACAACCACTAATATATACAAGATACACTATCCATAGAAGCAAATAGCTAGTAATATGACTTATACGATATAATGCATGTTAATGCAGGTGAAGTCAAGAGACACTCACACTCAAAACAGAAGTTTCAATTAATGGATGTCAAATACCATAGGCTTGCCATTATTTTCCTTCCCTTAGTTTTCAAATAGTCAAGTTAGGATCACTATAGGACATTTCTCGGCTTGTAATGTAGGCTTGGGGGCTGGTATGGTACATATGGACATATCAAGTGACTAAGCCTACTTTGAAATACACTAACCTGGGATCTCACTTACTAGTAAATTTCCTTTTATTCTACCCTCATTTCTCACTTTTTATTATTTATTGCACAATCAAGATGGGGGTGGTTTTTTATTCTTTCTTTTTCACTTTTTTCACAAGTTTTCTTTTCTTTTTCTACAACACCAAGCCCTACTAAATTTTTTGTCTTATTTTACCCATATACATACCTACTTTATAGTACGCACACCTATGATAGCGACCCTCAACTTAGTCATTTTGCCTGAGTTAAGGTGCACAATGTCTAAGGAGGACCAGGGCCAAAATAGGTCCATTATAGCTCAAATGGGAAGGTGAATAGGAGAAACTAGAAAAATAGGCTACAAAGTGTAAAATAGGGATCAAGGTATAAAATTGATACATGGAAAGTCATTTAGGTTAAAAGTGGACTAAAATAAAAATGCCCTATGATACTTTCCTAACCAACTACCCAAAAATCTAGGCAAGATTAATCGGGTAAGTTCCTAATTTAACACACAAAGGGAACTACGTAGAATCTCACACACACATAGCACAGAATCAATATTACAATTTACTAATTATCCTGTTCATGTAATTTTTAAGAAGTGATTATCATGTCCCTAATCATAATTTCATAACAAGAACCACAATGTTCATATATATATATATATATATATATATATTCACATAATTCTAAAACATAAAATTTTAAAGGTTTATAAAAAATCAATCAAAACATGACTATTACTCTATATACATTGAAATGTTCTAGTTACATAAAATATATCACAATAAAAAATAAAACACAATACGAACATAAATTATCCTAGACATGTCCGTCCTAGAACCATACCATTGCCGATGGGAAAAGAATCATGGTAACAAACACCCGTGGCGGCTATGGTACATCCTACGCCCAACTAAAAAACTATACATCATCCTCAATTAATTAAAATGATACAAAATAAAGGAAAGTGAGAACATTCCAAAGATGTACTAAATTTCTATGTCATCAGCATCCCTAGAAGCGGGTCTATCAGCTCGCGGAGGAAGTGGTGGTGGCGGTGCTCTACTAAAGGATATACCCGCTGCTAGCTCTATATTGCTCTACCTATCAATGATTCCAGAATTTATCAAAGTATATCTAGACCTTTTAATAGCCTTTTCATATGGTATATCAGGATCATGTAACTCTCCTATATAACCTCTCTTGGCCCTAACTACTGGGACCTCTTCTTTATCCTCTGTGAAGAAATATAGCTATCATGGTGCACGTAGAGGTGATATATGTACCATCGAGGGTATAACTGAGGGACTGTCTTCTACACGACTCTCTATAAAAGAGCATACCTTCGCTCATAGTGTATCAAAATCCTCCCACATCTAGGCTATATTGGACGTATTTATCTTTATTTATCGGGTTGTAACCCATCTCTCAAACTCATCAAAAGGTTCTATAAAATGGGCATGTAGCTAAGAAAATACAACTCTCTTGGTGGCCTCTCCTCTAGACTCTTCCTACTCAAATGTAGTCTGAAATCCAGATCTCATCTGCTCATTAAGGGTAGTCATCTCAGTTTCAACAACCCTCAACCAAGTATCCGTGGTCCTCTTGCTGTTCACTAAGCTCTGGAAAAAGTCTTTAGATATATTTATCATAAGTGTAGCATGAGATATAGTGGATGGGGGATTAGGATCTAAAGACATATCAAACAGCTCTAAGGTCGAAGTCGGGGATGAAGAAGAAATAGTTGGTGTCACCTCGCCCTGCATACTAAAATTCGGAGCCTCTCTCTAATCCTCTATCTCAATGTCAATACCAGGAACCACATCGCCTCCATGTTTATCAACATGCTCTTTGGAAATTGTTGGCTCCAAGTTACTTCTGCCTACTCTCTTGATCTCCTGGGAAAGCCTAGACATGCCAGATCCTTCATAGTATTTATTTGTGCAGTTGCTGTTGCAAGTAATCTGTCATCTACTCCCGGTATCTCATGTATACTAGCATCATCAAACAGCTCTGAATCATGCAAGGGAATAGCATATTAGTCAACTCTCAAAATTTTATTTCATCGATATCATGCTAGAGAATGGTAGAAAAATCAATAGCATAAAATGCCATAAAACAAGAAACCAGGGCAGCTCCCCCCTAGTAAACAAATTATCCAAGAAGTGGCAAACATTTAGTATCTTTTTAGCAACCACCAAAACTTAGCCTCAAATATAAATAGTCCCTACTTGATCAGACCATGACCCTCAATTGATAGGGTTGCCTCACCCAAAGGTAAACTATAGCTAGTTATCCATTTCACTATCTCAACCTTTTCATTTTTTCTTATCCTCCCACAACATATGTTTATCACATGTGACTCTCAATTTGCTATCGCGCTCAGCTGTGAGTGTAAGGGCTATGTAATCGAAACCAAAGATGACTCTGCTGATAGTCTCTGTTGGAATATCAACTCTGACCTATCTAACTAGCGTATGATCAGCGTGGTTGCTTTATAAATTTCACCAGGACTATAAATCTGGACATAGGAAGGACTACTCTAGCTTGGTATGATTCATAAAACTCATGCACCATAGTAGGGATATAAGATCAGAGTGGTCAATTCATCCACTCTAATTGACATAGATCGAATGCAACCCGTAACTATGGTACACGACTTATCCCTAATAAATCAATCTGGTGATCCTAAAAAATAACCCTAGTAGGCCTGCCTGCCTCTCAAATATGACTGTCTATATCAAATATCTCCCGCATCTACTTTACACACCACCTAAGGTTTCTATCCTCAAGAGGTTATTTTGAGGTATGTCTGGATGTAGGAATCTGCCCCTGCTGTACTAATGCATTGTAGGAAGGCCGCTTTGTACTCTCCTCCAACTAGGGTACATTTGACTGTAGTATATGTCTAGAGGTACCCTCATCAAACTAGGGCACCATTGATGACTTCTCATGCTCTGCCTCCCTTGATAAATCTTAGGACCCCTTCTGAGACTGGGGTCCTGAGCAGGAACGTATGAAGTAAACTTAGAATCTACATCCTCTTCCACCTCCTTATCATCATCGGGAGGAGGAGTGTGTTGGGGTGACCTCCATGCATACATTATCCATGTTTGGACTGCAACTGTATAAGCCACCTAGCGAGTATGCCCTCTAGTAACTCTACATGTCTTCCCTACTATAGTGTCTATACGTCGCTGCCTTAGGTACTTATCCACCAAACCACAAGGCTCAAAAAACTCTCCTTGCCTTCTCAAGGCAGCAACCTTCTTTTTGTTCATAGATTTAGGTGCCATATATCCCTGAAAAAGCTATTGTTAGTTTCCAATAAGAATGAGGGATATCAAAAGATTAAGAAAATTTCAAAATTTGAAAATTTTAATTTTTCCTAAATTTTCACACCCCTATAACCTATTTGAAATCCTAACAAGTCCAATATGCACACACCTATCAAAAATCATGAATTTTAAAGCAAAAAAACATGCTCAACTAGTGATATAACTCGATTCATTTCAAGTTCCACTTTCGGTTGTTGCCTAATTTTGGATTTTAATTCAAAACAAGGCCCTACATTAATATTTTAGGTTACTTCAGGGATTCCTTATACAAGAATGATAGATTTTGTGTATTTTGAAATGGTATACACATATCAACTTGTTTAAACAATTAATAGATCAATACATAACCATTAAGACCCAAGAAAGTTACCTCTTTTATGAAGAAATCAAACAAAACCAATGTTTGAACTTGTTTTTAGTGTATTTCACAAGTTGGTACCTAAAAAAAGTGTCAATTTAGCCATTACTTAAGTGTGGGGTTAGTTTATGCTTTTAGTGGAAAGTTTGAATTCAAAGAGAAAAGTGATGTTTAGAGTATTTGAATGAGTTGGAATGAGGTTACAGATGTTTAAATAAGGATAAGGGTTGCTTAGGTCATATATAAGTATTGGTGGACCCAAAATTTAAATTAATAATTGGGCCCACTAAATACATTGTTGTGACAGCCACTTGCGCCTACCACCTACGGCCAAACATAGGGTGCAAGTGCCACTTGCGACCAGCAGGTGCAGGGTCAAAAATTTTGGCTCGCTTTTTACCAATTTATACTTTGCGCCATAACCTACTTTTTCTCCCAAAAGTATGATTAGATGCCAATGTCTGCAACTTTCAATTTTTCATCCTTAAAATTTCTGCTTTTTAATTTATTACTCAAACTGTGTGGGACTTCTAACCATAATGATTTGATCAGACAGTCCCTTTACCTTGAAATCAATGAATGTAGAAATTTTTACCATATTTTGGGTAAGTCCAAGAGCTAATAAACCTACAAAAGAAAAATGCCAAAGACGTGAATACTAAAATAGTTGGTTTCCTCCCACTCAATGCTTGATTTAATGTCACGGCACGACGCGACTGTGTTGGTTACTCAAACATCACCAATAAGCCCATGGGTTGCCTCCCATGAAACGCTTGATTTAATGTCGCGGCATGACTCCGGTATATTGATTACATAGAATTCATCAAGATATATATAAGAGTACCCTCTAGGGTCATCAATATAATTAATCACCGACACAACTCTCATATCGCTAGGCTGCTTCATTGATTTTTTGATGTTAAATGTGGCTTCCTCACCATTGACTCTGAATTTCAACTCTCCTTTCTCCATGCCAACCATCATTCAATGTGTGTCCATTAATGGTCTACCCAATATAATGGACATCTCGGTATCAACCTCATAGTCTAGAATGACAAGGTCAGCCGGGTAGATTAAATAGTCCATTCTCATAATCATATCGAATAAAATGCCACAAGGTTTATTCATTGTCTAGTAATCCATCAATAGCTGCATTAAAGGTGGTTCAAACCCAAATACTTGAATACATATAGCAATATCAGATTTATATCTGGACCTAAGTGACATAATGCTCTGGTGAATCGGGATGATCCAATAGTATATGGTATAGTGAATTCTTTGGGTCCCCCTTTTTCTGAGACAAAGACCTCGTAGTGACTGCACTATAATGGTGTAAGCCATCAATATCCTCGATAGTATCTCCTTTATTATTTACGACTAACTGCTTCATTAATCTAGTATATCCAACAATCCACTCCAATACCTCGAGAAGAGGAATATTCACACTTAAATCTTTCAGCAGCTTAGTAAATTACCGAACCTTTTCCTTTTTCATTAGCATCTACACCATCACCACTTGTTGACTTTTCTGGTTCCTTAACAAGTGTCTCAAAAAAATTGAAGGAAAGGTGTCTTTTAAGTCTTGAATAAAGGATTGGTGACATTGACCGAATAGATAGGTTCAAACATCATTAGGAAACTTGATCAAGTTAATTGTGGACTCGATTAATATTTTCAAAACTTTCTAATCTTTTCAAAAATATAAATCAACCCAACCCATACCCCTCTTCAATCTTAATCAATCACTCTCTCTCCAGCTTCTCTCAACCAACAGTTCTACAAAATTTCTCCATTCAAACTTCGGCGAAAAATAGTCGGGCAAGTTCGTTTTCAACTTTCAACCATCAATCGATGTGAATACTTCTCTGACAACTACAACTTTGAGTTCTTCGTCCTCCCATTTCCTTTGTCACAGGTAAAAAATTATGCAGAAACAGAGGAACTTGAGCCAACTACTCTTCTGGTATTGAAATGTGGACAGAATAAAACCCTAATTTCTGGTATTTCTACATTTCTTCTTCTCATTGTTGTATTGTTGATTTGAGTTTTGTGGTGATTTTTTGTCATAGTTGATGTTTTTAGTGTGTATGTGGGTGCATAATATGTTGTTGTTGCGGGGTTGATGCAACAAATTAAAAATCTGATGAAACTATGAAATCTGATGCAATAGTTGAACAATCTAAAAGATAATTCATCTATTGCAACAGACACCTCTTCTATTTGGAAGAAATATAAACAATAATGATCCAACAAATAATTGATTAGTGATCTATTTTGATTCTTTCCAACAGTTTACTCTTCATCTTAAAATTTGATGCAATAGATTAAAAACCTGATGCAACTATGAAAATCTGATGCAACAGGTGAACAATTTAATAGATTATTCATCTGTTGCGACAGATAACTCTTCTATTTTGAAGAAACCTAAATAATATTGATCAAACAAATAATTGATTAGTGATCTATTTTTATTCTTTCCAACGGTTTACTCTTTATTTTATAATAGATTAGGACTATTTTTATTCTTTCCTACGATTTACTCACATAGGTTGGTTATCCGTTGCAACAGTTAACATACCTGTTGCAATATATTAGTGTTCCATTTTTATTTTTTCCAACGGTTTACTTATCTGTTGAAACAGGTCGGTTATATATTACAACAGATAAAAAACCTAGTGCAACAGATTAATGATCTGTTTTATTAATTCCAATAGATTACTTATCCGTTGCAATGGGTTAGTTATGTGTTGCATCAGATAAAATAACAGATGCAACAGATAGTGTTGTTTTTATGGTTCCCATGTACTACATATCTGTTGCAACAGGTCGTTTATATGTTGCAACAGATAACATACCTGGTGTAATAGATTAGTTGTTTGTTGGAACTGTTATATTACTGTTATTCATTAATCAATTATAATCTATGTTATGTTCCTGTTAATTTAAGATAACATGGCTCTCAAAATAAAAGAAATTGAATCAAGTCCAAGTAAAGGAACAAGTGCAGCAGCTCAGCAATATCCACCACTCTATGATCTTGCTTTATAAGCGTTATCTCAATCAGGTGCAGCAGATAATGAACACGGGGAGGAGGAATCTTGCAAATGAGATGATCCAAACGCTAATATCCCTTTCGTCGAAAAGTTGATCAAAACCTTCAGCATTGATCATTACCCTGTGAGAATATAGTGTGATGGTGACATAGATTTAATGAGTGATCTTATGGTTAAGTCTATCATAGAAAAATCTTTCGACGCCTTCAGAAAAATACTTCAAGAACAAAAATTGGATTCTTATTTTAGGAAAAGCTGCTTTGCGAAATATCTTAATTTAACGGAGGACAAAAATGCTTGTTTCCATATAAAAATGGTATACGATCTTCTCAAGCACAGGTTTATGTATGAAAACAAAGATAAGAATGATGAGATATGGATAAATTACTATAGCATGCCTGTTTGTTTTGGTTGGGAAGAGTTTGCCATAGTTACTAGACGAAAATGTTATCCTCTTTCTTCTTCTCAAGTTATACCTACTCTGACCCCAAAAAAAAGCATCCCACACACCCAAAAAAGGAAATAGCAAGTCGAGTGATCTTGATGACCTAGTGTCCATTGTTGGTCCAAGCTTCAAAAACAAAAATCTAATTGAAATGTTGAAAGGTAAAGGACTTTAAAGGAAGCACAAGCAATCATTGTTCTTGGTTTGGTTTGTACATTATGTTCTTTGGGCGAGAGACGTTAACAACAACATAAGCCTCAGTTTAATAAATATCTCCAAGGATCTTGAGGCATTTAACAGCTATCCTTGGGGTTACGAAAACTTTAAAATGACCATCAAATATTTGTTGACTCTGTTAACGCCAAAAACAGTCAACTTATATAGTTTTCCATGGACTTCATGGTAAATATTTCTTTGATCATGATATGATTCATTATTTTTTATTCAATAATGCTTTTGATTTACTGCGTTATGTTATAGGCTTGGGCATTTGAAGCCATTCCATATTTGAGACAACAAGTGAACTACAAGGAAGAAGTTTTCTTTTCAAGAATTTTGAGATAGTTGTCGGCCAAAACCGATAAAAATGCAAAATTTTGTGATCTTTTCAATCCCACATAGAAAGCAGTAAGTCCAATTCTAATATAGTTTTTGTTTTAATTAATGATTAAATGATTTCATCATCCTTCTTAATATATGTACCGATTTATTTTAGATTGTCCATCCATGGCTTGTTCTAACCAACCGAGAGTTGAAGATGCAATTTTTTCTTACTTTACGGTCTGTGCAAATTTTATCGGACCCTAAGGTTGTTGATGGAATAAAAATAGAATTGTTTGGCACAACAACAATCACAAAAAAAAACAATTTTGGAGGGTGGGGCTAATGATGCTCCTCTTATAGTTTTTGAAATGACAAGACATTATAATTATGATCATAATAGTTGTATAGATTTTTCTCTAGCTTTTACTGCATCTACGAAATGTTCTTCATGCAAATGTCAAGAATACAAGGCAAAACACGATGGAGTGATTAATGCTATTAATGCACTAACTGCTTCTGTAAAGAAAATGACATCTAAGAGGGGTGTAATTCCATCAAAGAGGATTTCATATCCAGACACTCCACTAGAGATCAATGCAGCTAAGAGGAGAAGGAAAGACACTTCCAAGGCATCATGAATCATTAAAAAAAGCAAGATTACAATGCCTCTGTCTGTGACTTGCACCGATGTTCAGTGTGCAAGGGCCACAAAAGAGCAGCATGAGCTGAAGAAGGTGAATATACATCATCTGTTCCAAAAAACAAACAAGCACATAACTGTTTCAATAGATGATACGTCTATTGAAAATCATCAAACAGATGTATACATCTGTTGCAACTGTTGTCTAACCTATTGCATCAGATTCGTTATCTATTTCAATAGATGAGTCTTACGTTGCAACAGATGGTTCATCTATTTGAAATTATTATACTACTTTAATTCACCTGTTTGAATTTGTCCCAATAGATAATCCATCTGATGCAACATAAGAATCATCTATTGCAACAGATGGAAAATATGTTGTATATCTCTACTTAGCATTGATAATTCAGACTTTCGAGGTGGATATCACAGCTAATGTTGAAAAGCATAATATGACAGTTGATAATCCATCAAATGAAGAAAAAGTGGAGCCTATCAGTTTAGGAGAATGGAAGAATTACCCATTTGAAGGGTTCAACATTTTGGATGAGGCTCCAAAAAAACTAATACAGTGTAACAACGACTATTCAGAATGGATTGCCGATGGGATGTTAAAGCATTAGACGGCAGGTACATAAATCAATTTTATGGATATTGGTTTATACAATTTTTTTTGTAAGAACCTGACATTAACACATATAAATCATCATGTATAAAACGAAATGACGAGCACTACAAAGTGAACGAATTGAGTCTTGGTTTTAATATGTTCAACTTTGTTGTTACACATCCCGAAATGAAGAATTGGTTCTATTTGATGTCACAGCCCCAAACTTGCTGGAATGGTGAGGTTTAAAGGCCATACATATTACTATTAATTACTAATTTATTTAATTGCATCTGTGTATTGATTTTTTCATCACGTAATCTGAAATATTTTATAATATGTGCTACACATCGATGTAATTTTTTACAAGCTCTAAAAGAAGGCCAAGTTGCAAATACAAGAACAATACAGATACACAACAGACAATTATTTGTACAATGTTTAAATCAATAATGCCTACAATAGGTATTTTCAACAGCAGCCAGAAGTTTCCCTAAATGAGAAATTCTTAATAAACATCATCAAAGGCATACATCCCAATCAATTATGGTGATGAATTCCATTGGGTGTTGTCTATCGTCGTTCTAAAAGAGAGGCGCATCCGAGTTTATGACTCATTGTCGTGAAGAAGATATTCTGGGCTGTCGTCTGAGATACAAAAGTTGGCCAAAAAATTGCCTACTTACCTTGATATGAGTGGCTTTTTGGATCAAAAGGTTCTTACTTATTGGTCGACGATTGAAGTATACTAGGATAAAATGGCTAATCCATTTAATGTACAATATGTTGACAAAATTGCTTAAAATATAATTGGAAGCCTGTAAGTTTAAGTGTCATGATTTAGTTTTATTTCACAAATTTCACAATGCTTGCATGAACTGCAAGATAGGGATTATCTATTTATTTATAATACAACGATTGCAGTCCTTTTGTTTCCTCCTATGCGAGTATTTGAGCGATTGATTACAAGTACCAAATGATGGACTTGATGCCGGATTACTCCGCAAAAGATATGCTTCTTTTTTATGGAAATATGGAGAAGCGAAAGCTCAAAAACCATATGCAACCGACGTTAAAGGTCCACAACGACCAAAGCCGATTTCCAGAGCACTGGATTAATAACAACTTGTCCATATTTATTAGATCTTTATATATCGAGCCCGTCAATGTTATAGCCTATCCTCCTTGATTTAACTTGTTGATTTATTTCTAAAGTAGATTGTTTGTACTCATAATGATTTTTTACAGTTCATTTATTTGTTGAGTTATTTTATTTTATGTAATTTCTGAAGGCTTCAATTTATTTTATTCTGTCTATGAATATAATTAATTCTGAGTTTTAAACATGTTAATTGAAATGGAGTACTAGATTCCAATATTGTAATAGATAATACATCTACTTCAAGAGACGACATATTTTATCAGACAGATTTAGAAATATATTGCAACATGAGATACAACACGTAAGTCATTTGCTGGAAATTATATAACAGGTCTTCCTACTTTTACTTGTTCCAATAGATTACCGATAAGTTGTAATAGATAAGTTATATATTGCAATAGATCATAAATCTGTTGCGACAAACAGATGGGTAACATTTGCATAATGTAACATATGACCAACCTATTCCAGCAGATAATCAATCTATCACAACAGGTACTATATCTGTTATGACATATATAAAATCTATTGCATTATAAAAATTCAACTTTGCCAGACATAAAAATTATTGCCCCTATATGCATAGTGAATGGGCTTCAAATGAAAATTTGTTGTCGTGTTCGTATCTATCTTTGTACATGTTCTTTTTCATACACGAGCTCCAACCATTTAGTTAGTACCCCATATGCCAAGACCTAATGCATCTTTCCCACAATGGTGTCACATACATCGGTCATTTGTGTGTCGGTCAACAAATACTCCATGTATGCAAGTGAGTACGGCCCACAACCTGAACCGTTTGTATTTTTTGGGATCTGGATGTTCTTATTTTGACCTTCAAAAAGCCATGATTCCTTCGCCAAGACTTCAGCTGGCAAATGATCCATCAGCTTACTCTGCATCAACAACTTGGGAAATAACTTTAAGAGTGGCTGTATGTGGATTAAAAATGTCTTCTCGGTGAACACAGGTAAGTTGCAGTAGTAAACCTTAATATTTCCCTCGTATAGTAGTATCTCAACAGTGACAAAATAGGCGACATCAACATTTATGACTGCAAGGATTCTCTTTTCCTTGGTCCAGCACTTGTCGTGTGGATATGGCCTCTTTCCTTTAACATATTTAATCACTTCTTCATCTCATTGGAATGTAGAAACTAACGATCAAATCCCAAGCCACCAGAATCTGCTAGATTATGAAGATTAGTGTACCTATCTTTGAAATTATTGTAGAAGTTAAGGTCCATTATCTTATCAGCAGCATCATAAGCATCTGGGTATGCTAATTGCCTGCCCCTCATAAGGCAAAGAATTTCATCAACATACTGTGGTATAAGAAGATAATTTTTAAATGGGTTAGTAATTGTAAAGAATAAAAATACAGTGGAAAGAATCTGATGCAGAGGGTTCTCTGAATCAGTTCACAGACTACCTAGCTAATACAGCTTTTGCAATAGATGTGTATTATGTTGCAACAGAATACCAAGCTATTGCAACAGATTACATATCTGCTACGTAGATTCTTCTCCATGGAGTAGATTGGAAGGATATGTTAGCAAAAGTAACCTTACTTTGTCCTCGTACCACACGCACATATTTGTCATATTGTAGAAGTCTTTGGCGGTAAATGAATACATGGTGTATTCTTTTTGAACCATCATATTGATGAATTCTTCCAGTTCCTTCTTCTTCTCCTTGCCAAGCGCGCAAATATGTTCACCTTCTTTAGCGGCCCCTGAACTTCAACAACTATTGGAGCGGGGGGATTTGCATTTTTTGTTTATTTCAGAACGTAGAGAATTTGTCTAATTTTTATTCTCTTCCTCTTAACCTCCACTGTAGTAGTGCATGTCTCCCTCACCTCGTTGGATGGTATGACACCCCTCCTGTATTTTCAATCCTCGAAAGCTTCAGGCATAGTCTCTAGCTTGTTGAGGAGTTTATCCTCTCTGTCCTTGAACACTTTGCATTTGCAATGAGAACATGAAGGTGAGGAAAGGTGAGAGGGACCACTGTAAGGGTGGGAGGGATCGGTGTAGGGGTGAGATGGAGGACTTGTGCAAGGGGTGTTTTTAAACATATTTATTTTTGCTGAGCACTAACATGGTCATAATTATGACTGGCAGCAGAAGAAGAAGCAGGATGGCTTCCATCATTACAAACAACTCCACCAGCAACACCACCAGAAGAAGTACTCAGATCTGTTTCAGTTTGAGTTAGGTCGTGAATAGCTTCAACATTAGACTAACCTTGCCTAATTTCTCTTCCTATGGATGTTGCTCCATCTAATTCCTTCTTTATTAACTCCACCGTTGGGTCTTATTTTGTATCAACAAGACCCAGAGTAAGAAAAGAAGTCATCCCCAGCTCATCAATAGTAGGCACAATACAAGGATGCACAACCTATAAATAAACGACTGGAGAAATTGAAATCATATAATAATAATTTGCAGTCTGTTGGGTTACATGGGGCTCGGGTTATGTTAACACAACCAACTTATGTAACAGACAATCTAGCTACCACAACATCTCATCTGTATGTTGAAACAGATTGATAATATGTTGCTTCAGAATATCCATCTGTTGCATAATTTACAAGAGATGGGTAATCTGTTGAGTAGGGTTCAGAGAACAGAGCAAAATATGGTTAATCTATTGCAAAATATGGATCTTCTATTGCAATAGAGTACCCATTGTACCAGTTGCAGTTGATGGGTAGTCTCTTGCAACAGATGGAATATCTGTTTCAATATATTTCTTTAAGGGAAATTATTTTAGTTGAAAATGACGTACTGCATCATCTGGAGGGTTAAAGAGATCAGCCTCGTTAATATTTTTTTTGCTGCTCTCTACTGCAACCAACAACCTAAGGATTCTTGGATGAGAAACCTTATCTAGGTAATCCATGAAATGCTTTGGGGTGGGAGGAACAGCTTCACATGCCCAAGCCTAAATATTGTAAACAGGAAGCAATCAAAAAAAAGTCACAAGTATATTCAATATAAATTAATAAATAAGTAAAAATAGTGATCAATTTTACCATGAATGCCCAAGGAAACCATATAATATGGTATTGTTTGGCTTATCTCTTTCAGTAAGTATTTGACAGTCGAGTAGTAGCTATCGTAGCCCCAGGGATAATTGTTGAATCTCCCAACATCATCATCAAGCGCTACCAAATTATGCTCTATGACATTCTTGACGTTTCTTGCCAATAAAACGGAATGGACAAACCAAACTAAGCACTATTTCACCCTGTAGTGCTTTGGTATGTCTTTATTCTTGAGATCCACTATCAAATCCTTCACTTTGTAGATAGGTCCAACAATGCCCAAAAAATCATCTTTTTTAACCTTGCATTTGTTGGACCCTTTGTGGGGTGTTTTCTTGATGGCAGGTCCTTCTGGACAATCGCATCTCAAGCCAGTCACAAAGGCAAACTCTTTTAATCCAAAACAAACTGGCATGCCACAATAGTTGATCCAGACTTCATCCATCTTATTTCCGCCCTCCTTCAAACCTCCATCATCCCCTGCATACATGATCCTGCACTTGAGAAGGTCATATACCATGACCATTGGGAAACGGAGAGGGCGGGGCCCAGATAGCTCAAGAAAGTGTGTAAAGCATCTCTTCTAAAAAAGTTCATCTATGTTTTCCTTCTTTATAATACTCCTAAGTTAGTCAAAAGTTTTCCCTAACTGACATTTAAGTACAAGATCACCAAATACTGCATTAGGGTTATTCATCGGTATCGCAACTCGAAACTTGTTAATACTAATGGTTTTTACAGAATCATGCTAGAATTTTAATATTATTTCACGCCCCATTTGTGAGGAGGAGTTATCACTTTCCTCGGCTTCATTTTGCCCTGACTGAGATTGTTTTGGAAGTTTATCCAAATCTATCTATACTGTAGCCTTTTTCTTTGGTGATCGAAATTTGATCCACTTTCTCCACTTTCTATTTCTTTTCTTTTGGAAGACATCTTTTAACTACAAATAAAAAAAAAACAAAAAATACATTGCATTTGATTTTTGCATAATTTTTATTAAAAAGGTGAGACAAATTTCAATAAATTATTCTTACCATATAACCAAAAAAGTTGCTCCAACGGACAATCCATCAGTTGGAACAGATAGGGAACCCGAATCTGTTTGAAGACCTATTTAATATCTCCCCACAAATATTCCACCTATTGCAACAGGTGGAGAAATTTTAATAAATTATTCTCTACCACATTACAAGAAAATACTCTAACGGATAACCCATCAGTTGGAACAGATGGGGAATCTGTTTGAAGTCCTATTTAATATCTCCCAACAGATCTTCCACCCGTTGCAAAAGATGGACCACTACCACCACAACCAATGCAATGACCAATTCCACCAAGACCACCACCAATGCCACCAATACCAACACCAAGACCACCGATACCACCGCCAAAAAACATAAATACCTACACCACCAATAATAGCCACCAACAACACCACAAACACCATCCAACAATACCACGACAGTCAACCAAATACTGAGAGAAAAACTAGGGTTTTCTCGGGTGCTTCCTACATTCTTAGCATCAAAACTCAAAATTGTTAACCCATTCTCAAATATAATTCAACTAAAAGTCATATTTTTTATCATTAACTAAAAAGTCCTATTTTTTAGAATAAGGAACAAATGTATTAGTCTTCTCGAACTCTGTTACATGCGAAGATAGGGAAAACAACGAATACAAGTGGCAATGAAGTTGAAAAAAACAACTATATATAGTCGTAAATAGGAAAAAAATTAACCTGTTTTGAAGGGTTGAGCAATATGTTGAGTAGTTTTTGTTTGTATTATTTGTATTGCTGAGAGAGAGAGGACACCCTGAGAGAGAGAGAGAGTGAGAGAAGAGCGAGAACTTAGAATTTGAATTGAAAAGTTTTTTGCGCAAATGGATGATTCGTATGGGTTGGTTTATAATTTTAGAAAAGAATGACAAGTTTTGAAATTGCTAATTTGGTCCGAATTGATCTTAATTACTTTTAGAAATTTTAAAAGATATAGTTTTTGAAACATTGAGTTGATGAGAACTCATTTCTACTCAGAGTAATCGATGGATGACTCAGGTCGGGATGAACGCAATACCAATGCCATGCAATTGCAAAGACTCAATTCGATTTATAATTGATCGTGAAAGCTCATTCATTCATCCCTAGTTCCACCTAAATCAACTTGGATACTATCATTATCCTAACATTGAGTTAGTGAGAACTCATTTCAACTCAGAGTAATTAATCGATGACTCGAGTCGGGATGGACGTAATACTAATGCCCTGTAATTACAAAGACTTGATTGGATTTGTAGTTGACCTTGAAAGCTTATTCATTCTTCCCTAGTTCCACCTAAATCAACTTAGATACTATCACTATCCTAACATTGAGTTAATGAGAACTCATTTCAACTCAGAGTGACCGATCGATAACTCAGGTCGGAATGAACCCAATACCAATGCAATGCAATTGCAAGCACTTAATTGGATTTGTATTTGACCCTGCGAGCTTACTCATTCATCCCTAGTTCTACCTTAATCAACTTAGATACTATCATTATCCTAACATTGAGTTGATGAGAACTCATTTCAACTCAGAGTGATCGATCAATGACACAGATCGAGATGAATGTAATACCAACACCATGCAATTGCAAAGAGTTGATTGGATTTGTAGTTGACCTTGGGAACTCACTCATTCATACTTAGTTCCACCTAAATCAACTTAGGTACTATCACTATCCTAACATTGAGTTGATGAGAACTCATTTCAACTCAGAGTGATCGATGGACGACTCGGGTCGATATGAATGCAATACTAATGCCATGCAATTGCAAAGACTCAATTGTATTTGTTGTTGACCCTGTAAGCTCATTCATTCATCCTTAGTTCCACCTAAATCAATTGCTATGAAATAAGTTGCAACAAATGACTAAGCTATTGAAAATTTTTAAATAGGTACATACATGTTGCAATAAATGATATATTTGATTTAATTATCAAATAGATATTTGTATCTGTTATAACAGATGACTGAACTGTTGGAAATTTAAAAAAAATATATTTATATCTATTGTTACAGATGACATATCTAATTTTATTAATTATCAAATTGACATTTTTTCTATTGTCACAGATGACTGAGCTTTTGGGATTTTTAAATAGATATTTATATCTATTGTAACATATGACTGAGCTGTTCGGATTTCTAAATAGATATTTATATATGTTGCAATAGATGACATATCTATTTGAAAATCTTTTTATCTCTTTTAATTTTAAAGCAAGAAGCTTCTGGTCCGAGTAGATATATCAAGTAGTAGTACTTACTACTAAAGGCGGTAAAAAATGTTTCTTGGATATCTTAAAAGTGAGTTCATTGAGCAGTCTTGTCCTGTCTTTTCAATGTCAATAGTCCTAGTCTTTCTCGTGCCCCTTAAGTTATTAATGAAATTAATGAATATTAATTAATGAATATTGAAAACCACCATGTCTACGTACATAATACATATATAGAAATTATCTCATCCCTACCTTCGGCTGCAGTTTATTTTATTCAACTCTCATTTTTTTCTCTCCTCTTTAGGGTCACAACCTTTTTTATCTCTTTTCTTTTCTCTACTCATAAAGATATTTTCGGATCTAAACCCATCCATATCTTTCCTCAACTTAAATTTCTATTTTGATCCCCTTTTTGATATTAATGTATGGTTCATTATTGCTCTTTCATTCTCGTCTTCTTCTTTGCATGTTATTTACATCTATTTTTTTATTTAATTACTATTTACCCATATCATATTTATTAAAAAATTTTTAAGGAACTTGTAAGTGTTGAATAAATAATCCGAGAATTTTTATTACTATATGAGAAAAAAGTCATCTATTGGGAGATATTTAAAAGCCTTGTTGGCAGTATCCTTTTTTTTGTATGTCTTTTGTTTGTTTCATTATTGTTGATACAGTTATTGATATTATTGGTCGGGTCGGCATTGTTGGAACTTGTGGTGTTGTTTATGGTTTTGGCACAAAGGATGTTGCTTCGTTGTTGTTGATGATATTATTGGAACAAATGTTCTTTTTTTTTTGTTGATGTTTATGCTGTTGTTGATGTTGCAAGAGATGGAGAAACTGTTGGAACAAATAAAACCACCATAAAGGCTGGTTTGATGTATTCCATCAGACTCCACATCTATTGCAACAAACTCCACATAAGTTACAACAGACTCCACATCGGTTGCTACAGACTCCACATCTATTGTAACAGACTCCACATCTATTGCAAGAGACTCCACATCTGATGCAACAGATAAAAAATATTCTTTTTGTGACATTAATTTTTTTATCTTCTTTGTAGATATAAGTAACTGATATTTGATCAACTTTTGACGGACTATCTCAAAGGGCTGCAGTAAATATAGGATAGGAGGTATAAGATACTTATAGATAGAACCACTTCATATATGAATGGTATGTAGTACTGATAATATTATCATGGAAACACACATAGAGTTCACTGATTTTATGAATGATGTTTTTACTGATTAGTCATAGATCGTTCAAACAAGATGTCTGCAATTTTACAGTTAAGTTTGGTAGGTTCGAACTGATAAAGCTGAGGGACCATGAATATTGTTCTGATAGCCTGTTAAGATTTATGTTGGTTGTTGCTCATCCTTATTTATCAAGCATTGTGAAGGGATCTAATTTTTGTGTCATTGTAAGGAGATTCAATAGTGATTGGACTAACTTTTAGGGTGCATAGGACCCTTAGAGGGCCTTCGAAGCTTAGCACTACATCTAATAAGAATGGAAAAACAATATATTTATGGCCCTGGCAAAAATTTATATGGCCGGGTGGCTCGCTCGGGGCGACAATTTTATGCCAGAATGTGCGGTAGGAGAATTCTTTCGAAGGAAAATGGGTGGTTGATGGAATACTATATCATCTGAGAACTAATTAAACAAGAGACATAAGGTAGAAAGTAACTTCTAACGAATCTGGCTGGTGGAATTATCTTAACTGATGCGACATCAGAATTAAGTGCAAATATGAAAGTGTATCTAGTAATGTAATTTTATCTATTGTGTCTCTGAAAGAAAAACAATGTAGACGGACACTTTGCTAGGGAGCTGTGTGGTGGGATTATCACCTAGATAGAAAATAGGAGAAGACCAACAAAGAAGCCTCACGGGCATCGAGGGTAGAAATGATGTACAACAAGTCTAGAGAACTTATGCCAACAGCAATTGCAGTTAAAATAAGGAATCTAAGTAAAGGCAGCAATTTTCTGAATTTTAAATTTTATCCTATGTCTTCTTGTTTGTGTTTCTAATCAGGTCCACCGTCGTTGAACTGATCGGAACCACAAACGAGATTGAAAGGCAAATAGAGTATCATTTCTTCCTTAGCAATATGGTTATAATTGATTGTATTTTCTTGCCTTGACATGCTTTCAACAATCCTTGGAAAAGATCAGATGCTTGCTCTAGTATGTCAATCCCAATAATTTTCAAGTTTGCCTCCAGTTTGTTGATTCTATATTCAAGCTGGTCGTTTCCCTCTATGAAGTTGTTAAAGAGTTCCTCGTCTCTTGTGAGCAGGATTAGGAACACTACCTTCAAAGTTGTGGCAATCTAGAAGCCCTTTAGAACACTTTCTTCAGAAGCCTTAAAAGATACATGGAGGGTCTCTGTGTTTGTTTTATGTCAAAATTTGTTGATACACGTTGAAGATATGATCCCAAAAGTTGAACAACACACTTTTAGCTAGCGTTGCTCCATGCATCTTGTTCAACCAATTTGATAAATTAGTAAGCATGGAGTTACATAGTGTGTGATCTAAACCAGCTCTACCATTACTATCAAAAATTAAGTAACTCTAAGCTCATTACTCTATCAAAAAAATATGATAGAGTTAGTACATAAATCAGATGAGCTCAATCTCTCAGCCTTTCTGCTGATTGCTCTTCTCCAATATAGATGACAATATATCTGCTATGCAAAAGCTTACACTGTCACCAGATATATTCCCAAGCAATCATGACTGGCAATGGTGTAGACTTTTGCATAACAGATATCTTGTCATCTAAATTAGAGAGGAGTGATCTGCAAAAAGGCTAACAGTTTGGGCTTTTTTTCTATATGCACTAACTCGAGCATATTGTTTTGTTAGGTTAATGAGCTTGGAGTTACGTAACGTTTCATAGGCTTTGTAGAGCTGGTTTAAATCATAAGTTACGTAACTCCATGCTTACTAATTTATTAAATTGGTTGAGAAAGATGCATGGATCTACGCTCGATAAAAGTGTGTTGTTCAACTGTTGGGACCACATCTCCAATGTGCATCATAATATTTTGACCTAAAACAAACACAACGACCCTCCATGTATCCTTTAAAGCTTCTGAAGAGAAAGTGTTCTGAAGGGCTTCTATAATGCCACAACTTTGAAGGTAGTGTTCCTAATCGAGCTCACAAGAGACGAGGAACTCCTTACAAACCTTAAAGACTGTAACGACCATCTTGAATACAGAATCAACACGCTGGAGGCAAGCTTGAAAATTATGGGAATTCATATACTACAACAAGTATTTGATCTTCTCAAAGGAATATTGAAAGCATATCAAGGGAAGAAAACACAATCAATTATAACCACATTGCTAAAGAAGCAATGATACTCTATTTGCCTTTCAATCTCATTTGTGGTTCTGATCAGGTCAACGGTAGTGGACCTGATTGGAAATACAAACAAGTAGATGGGATGAAATTTAAAATTAAGAAATTTAATTAGCTCTTAGATGATATATTGTTCCATCAAAAACCCATTTTCCCTCAAAAGCATTCTCCTACCGCACCTTCTAGCATATAATCATCAACCCGAGTGAGAAACCCAACCATATAAATTTTGGTCATGGCAATAACTACATTGTTTTTCCATTTTTGTTTGATGTTGTGCGAGGCTTCAAGGTCCCTCTAAGGGTCCAATGCACACTTAAAGTTAAGTCCAATCGCTATTGGTTCTTTGTAGTAATGACAAATATTGATCCCTTCTCAAAACTTGACACGCATAAACACGAGCACCAACTGTCAGTAATTCGCAACAGGGTATCTGCACCATCTTCATGAGGTCCTCATCCTTATCAATTTTGAACCCATCAAACATTAACGCTACAATGCAGGATGTTATTTGAATGATCAATGCCTAACCGATCAAAAACTGCATTCATAAAAACATTGTACTTTGTGTGTGTTGTCCCCGTAATCTTATCAGTAATACACACTTAACTCCCACACATATAATAATGGATCCATCTACACACACTTTATTCTTCCTAGCACATCTATGGCTTAAATTGAATAAACAGATGACTAGCTTATTGCAACAGATGATACATCTATTTATATTATCAATCAATTGGAGACATGTTACGACAGTGATCAACCTGTTGAAGAAATAAAACAGATATATACATCTATTGCAAAAAGATTGCCAGTATGTTGTAAGTTATCTAATAGAAAGAATATATTTTGTAACAGATTACCCATATGATAGATTTATTTTAAAGTAATTTTTTTTCTTTTTGAGATACAGTAATTTATAAATAGGTCTCTCCTTACAAATATGGATGATCTAGATTCGTACAAAAAATATTCATACCGAGTCTTTGCGTGAACTTCAAAGGCAATTTGATTGATGAACTCCAGAGAGATATTTGGCTGACTTCGGAGCAAGGCTGTCGGATAAATGAAATATGTCTGATTGACAATAATAATAATAGTAGTAATAATAATTAAGTAATGTTTTTTATTTTAGTGATTATTTTCCTTCTTTTGTATATCAAATCAACCTAAGAGATTCAAAAATCTATGAACATTCATTTCATTTTGTTGTTGACTTTGAATTTTTAATTGTTATTTAATATTTAATAGTAATCATTCTGTTGATTCCTTGTTCTCAACATATCGATGGTTGGTGGTAGGAATTGAGCAGCAATTTATGTCAACAATTAAAGGTTAATCTGCTATGACGGATCGATCATATGTTGCACCTGACGGTTATTAATAAAAAATGGCTATTATTGCTATTGAGAGGGTGAAAAGATAAAGACATGACTCAGAGTTCCGATTATTCATTATGAAAAATGTTTCGTAAATAAATAATAAGGAATTAAATAATAGACACAATTTATAACAACAGTTTTAATAACTGATCTTGACTTTTCATCATTTTTTTTTGAATTTATTTTTTAAATTATTTATTATATAATAAAATGATTATTATTTTATTAAGAAATTTGTAAAGGTATTTTTTTTATTTATAAAATAAAAAAGTAAGCAAATTTGGATTAATGATATGATGATATAGTTTTTTTTTAAAAAAAAAGTAGATTATATGTTGCAACATTTAAATTATCTAATGAAACAGGTTCACTATGGTTACAACAGATGATATATCTGTTGTCACAGATGATTTATCTGATGCAACCTATATCGAGTCACAACTCAATAAAATCAATTCCTGGGAAGACTAATTAATAATAATAATCTAAAAAGTCATGACTTATCACAATATTTCTTAATTTAATTAATTCATTACTTTTCACATTAATAAAAAATATAATTAATAAATGGAGTTGAACAGTTAGATTATATGTTGAAACAAATATGTTATCTGATGCAACATATTTTATATTTGTTGCAACAGATAATATATCTGTTGTCACAGATGGGTTATTTGATGCAACATATATAGAATTTGTTGTCACGACTTAATAAAAATGGTTCTTCGAAAGACTAATCAATAATAATAATCTCAAAAGTCATTACTTATATCACAATATTTATTTTCATAATTTAATCAAAAATTTAAATAATGTATGGAGGTGAATCGTCGCGCCTTTTTTCCTCTCATTCAAATTCAATCCTCTATAAATAGGTCTGTCCTTCAATCCTCTATAAATAGGTCCGTCCTTACTCAAACGTTCATTCAAATGCATACTCTATTTATTTATTGCTTCTCGTGTTTCATATTATACTCTAGAAGATAAGATTATGGCTGACCCAGTGTGGGACGTTGCTTTTTTGCAAGACGCCGTGAATGAACTTCGGAATCATGTTCGTGATCTGCAATGGGAATTGGGAGGAGTTAGATCAAGAATGCTCCATGAGATACGTAGGCTGGGGAGGGCCTTGCTACTTCCGATTGAAGATTAGTCGGCTGGCAATAATGATGCTGATAATAATAATAATAATTAGACTATTATTTTTCTTATAGTCTATTATATGTATTTTTATTTGTTTAATAAATAAATTATGTTTTATCTTTGACATTTTAATCCATATTTAATTTTCATTCTGTCTATTATCTTCTCAACAAATATTTCGATGATTCGACGTAAAAAGGAATAATTTAGAATCTAGTACCAATGGTAAGATTTGTCTATTGGGTTTGTGGCAGGGGTTGATTTGTGTTGTTTCAAACAGATTAATCATTCGTTGCAATAGATAATTAGTCGCGTGCAACAGATAAACATTCAGATTCAACAGATAATTAGTCTGCTGCAATAGATAAACATGTTTATACAACAGGTAATATATCTGATGCAACAGATAATAAGATAATGCATCAGATAAATAGTCTGATGCAACAGATTACTCATTTGATGAACCAGATAATTGATCTTTTTAAATTGTGGGCATTTGTACTGGATTCATAATTGGGATTCTATCTATTGTTGGAAAGTAAAAGTGTACCTAGATGACAAATACGAATAAAAATCATAATTTTACTTACCAAAGTAATGAAGTAATGCCAAAGTGGAAAGTGACGTAGTAAAAAAAATTTGACCAAAGAAATTAGTCAGATCGTAGTAGTAACGTTGTACCAACAACAACAACAACAATAAATGGTCGACAAGAAGAAGATGAAGCAGATGATGATGAATAAAGCTGCAAAGATAGAAATAATTAACAAAAAAATTGCTAAGAAAGAGAGAAAACAATAATGGATGATAAGAGAAAGAAAGATGCCTTTTTTCCCTTCGTTTCCAGTTATTTTAGGCATACATTGGGATCAAAGTGTAAATTTAAAAACTTTTGGGTTATTTTAAAACTTTTCCAACTTTCTTAATACATAATAAAGTAATTGTTACCTCCAACTAATAATTAAGACTTGTGTCACCTACACCTCATTTTAAAACTCTTTTATCACCTGTGGCCCAAACCCCCAAGTGTCTCATTATCATTAGTATTTGGAGCAAGCAGTAAGGAATTCATAGTAGTAATACCACTCTTTGTGGTAATGGCAAGAACATGATCATTGTTTTTCATATTCTGCATAGTGTTACTTGAAAGGGTACTCGACTACTTCTGGTTCATAGTTGCTGACATCTGCCTGAACTGGTGCTCAAACTGCTTGATAGCAATTGCAAAAGATTTAACCTTTTGGGTCAACACTGAAATATCATCCTTAATCTCCATAAAGATAATCTCCTAATTTTCTTAACCCTTCACCAGCGTATCTCACTACTAAAACAAGCCAAAAAGAGATGTAAAAAAAGCGATGAACTTTGTCGCTTCAAAAAGCGACACTTTCCGTTGCTTTATTAGTTTAATTTTAATTTCAATTTTATTTTTTATTAAAATCAATGGCCAACGTCTTAATATCCATCGCTTTTTTTGTGGATTATTGTGCCAACTAATTAAAAATAATTTATAATTTTTGTAATAAATACCACGGATAACATCATAATTTATTTTAAAATAATAATTATTACTTTTTTAACAACATACGTAGTCCATCAATTTTTAAATTAGATTTGTATTTTTATTTATTTATATTAAAAGTGACGGACAAAGTTGCTATAGTTTTTGTTTTTTAAATAATTAATTCTAAAAAATTGATGCTATCCGTCGCAATTTATAATTATTTTTAATTTTTATTTATTTTTTATAAAAAGAAACGGACAGGGTTTTTTTTATTAAAACTATAAATAAATAAATTGAAAAGTGATATTGTCCGTTGGTTTTTAAATTTAATTTATATTAAAATCGACGGAAAACGTCACTACATTTTATTATTTTTAAAATGGTAATTATAGAATAGTGATGCTATCTATTGTAATTTTTAATTATTTTTATTTTTATGTATTTTTACAAAAAGCAACGAAAAATATCTTTTTTGTTAAAAATAAATAAAAATTAACTTTATGATAAAAAGTGATGTTGTTAGTCGATTTTTAAATTTAATTAATATTTTCAACGTCGCTATAATTTTTTATTTTTAAAGTATTAATTTTAGAAAACAGACATTATCCGTCGCCATTTTTAATTTTTTTTATTTTTCCATACTTTTTACAAAAAGCGACGGACAATGCCGTTTTTATAAAAATTAACTTTTTGAAAATGACACTGTCCGTCAATATTTGATATTTCTAGTTTACTATTAAATAAACAATTTTTATATTTATAAAAATTAAATGTATTCAATTATATATTGAATACATTGATATTATACGATCGATTGATCAAAATAAAAATATATTGTTGAAGTTATAATAGAATTACATAAGCTAAATTAAACGATAATTCATCAGAGTATATATGAAAGAAGTTGTGTTATGATATAATATACATGTGTATGTGATGTATATATAATATATTTTGAAGTTTATATCAATCAACTATATATATATTGAATACATTGATATCATACGATCAATGGATTAAGACAATAATATATTGGCGAAGTTATAATATAATAATGTAAGCTAAATTAAATGATAATTCATCAGAGCATAAATAAAATGTGTTGTATTACGAGGTAATATACTCGTGTATCTGATGTATATAGTATATATTACAATGTTGAAAGTCAATCAAATATATATATATATATATATATATGTGTGTGTGTGTGTGTAAATACGTATCTCTCGTATAATGATGTACATAGTAGTTAAATAATGAACCGACAATTCATCATATTATACACAATTGAAGTTATAATAATGAAGCTAATGAACCGACAATTCATCATATTAATAAGTTGTATTAACATAATCGAAATCTCTAATTCAATCTTTTTTTAACCAAATTTCTAATCCCAATTTGACTCATTTCCTCAATTTTAATTCAACCGTTTCTCATATTTGAGCAACATTCAATATTAAAAATAATTTTCACTATTTTTTTTCTTAAAATTAGGGGTGTGCATAGGTCTATTCGGTTTGGTTTATCAGTTATCGATTTTAAAATTTGTTAGACTAATAATTAAATCAATAAGATATTTTTTATTAGTTTTTGGTTTATCAGAGTTTAGTCCTTAATGATTTGGTTTTCTGTTTAATCAATAAAATATGCATAAAATAGAAATAGTAGCAACTAACAAGAAAAAAAATAAAATCTTAACGGCAGTAAAATCCTACATGATGTGTTTTATTTTACAAGAATCTTTACACTTGAATAGGTTTTCGAAAAGGTTTGCGTATATTGTACCTTCCACAGACCTAATTTGTGGGACCAAATCGATTTAGTTGTGTTGACACCCAATTTTGACCTCACGGTACCCCTCACAGGATGCTCTTTTGTATAGTAATTTTACGTAACATTAGTTCGTACATGCTTAGTTTATGTAATATCGACGTCTTACTATTTTTCTTGTTATTTTCACATTTATTAAAATTGCAACCCTAATTCAATTAGATTTCTTAATTTTATTTTCTAGCCATTTTGTATTAAGTTAATGAAAATTTTAGCCAATGTATTTATCTAAACCAACAACAATCTATCATATTTTTAGATCAGTTTAATCTCTACTATCGATCAAAAATATCCAACCGCTGAGATCTAAAATTTTCCTTCTTTCCTTCTAAGCCAACAACAAACCCTAATCCCCACTATCTTTTCAAAACAGTCGATGACCTCCTCCTTCTCTCCTTTCTCTCCCTTCTATTTTCTCTAACTGAATAGACGTCGGTCGGAGAACCAGTGCCGATACGACACCAACGAAAGCTAACAACGGCAACCGCCATGCCACTGGCAAAAATAAGCCTGCCAACTAGGCAAATCAGTGAATGTTGTTTCCACCTCCGAACGAACCCAAGTTAGATACCTCCACAACCACCACCACAACCGCCACCACCACAACAACTACCTCTTTATCCACCATCAGTACTAGCTACTATCCTATAAGATGGGTTTTGAACTTGATTATAGGGTGTTACTTTAACTTCATTTATTTCAATTAGTTGCAATATATTAAATTTTTCTAATCTTTATAATTGATTGTATTTGGTGATTATTATGTCGTGCATTATATGTATCCAAAGGTAGAGTAATGTTTATTTACATCCTACCTTCTCCAAACACTACTTGAGGGATTATACCGAGTTATTATTGCATTATATATATCCATGAACCATGTATTTTGAAGTTTTTGCATAGGGTTTCTATTGTACTTTACATACCAACTTCTTTTTAGGGATGATGGCATTAATATTAGGGAATGAACTTTGTATCTTTGTGTAGCCAAAACCGTACAAGAATTAAAGAATGAACCCCCGGCCACTATATTTATTCAATGAAATAAGTAAGGTCCACACAAATTAATTCAAATTAATTCATGACTTGAAAATGGTTAGGTTTAGTCACTTGAAATTTGAATTAGAGTTATAAATGGTCAAGTGTAGTGTTTTGAAATGTGTACTAATGACTTCAAAGTGATCAAGTGTAGTTGCTTGAAAAATTGATTAACTACTAGAAAATGGTTTAATGTAGCAACTTGAAAGGTGAACTTGTGTTTTGAAATTAGTAAAGTGTAATCACTTGAAAATGTGAATTCATGACTTGAAATTGGTTTAGTGTTGGCACTTGAAATGTGAATTCATGACTTGAAAATGCTTAGGTTTATTCACTTGAAATGTGAATTAAAGAGTTAAAAATAGTTAAGTGCAGTATTTTGAAATGTGTACTAGTCAGTTGGAATTAGTTAAGTGTAATCACTTGAAAATGTGAATTCATGACTTGAAATTGGTTTAGTGTTGATACTTGAAATGAGAATTCATGACTTGAAAAAGCTTAGGTTTATTCACTTGAAATGTGAATTAGAGAGTTGAAAATGGTTAAGTGTAGTGTTTTCAAATGTGTACTAGTCACTTGAGAAGTGGATTAGAGACTTGAAAATGGTTTAGTGCAGTTACTTGAAAGGTGAACTTGTTTTTTGAAATTAGTTAAGTGTAATCACTTGAAAATGTGAATTCATGACTCGAAATTGGTTAAGTGTTGATACTTGAAATGTGAATTCATCACTTAAAAATGATTAAGTTTATTCACTTGAAATGTGAATTAGAGAGTTTAAAATGGTTAAGTGTAGTGTTTTGAAAAGTGTACTAGTAACCTGAGAAGTGAATTAGCGACTTGAAAATGGTTTAGTGTAGTTCTTGAAAGGTGAACCTGTGTTTTGAAATAAGAAAGTGTAATCACTTGAAAATGTGAATTCATAACTTGCAATTGGTTTAGTGTTGATACTTGATATGTGAATTTATGACTTGAAAATAATTAAGTTTAGTCACTTAAAATGTGAATTAGAGAGTTAAAAATGGTTAAATGTAGTTTTTTGAAATGTGTACTTGTCACATGTCAAAAGAAGTTAACGAGGCTGTAAGGGAGAGCGTTATAAGAATTTTTACATATCCTTGGCATAAGTGGTGAGACATTCAAAAAGTTTCTAAACAAGTCATGTTTCAAGAGGTTAAGGTATATTAGATTTAATTATTATTTAGTTAACTTTGATATATATATATATATATATATATATATATATATATATATATCATATAACACTAGTCAATTGATTCTCAGACAATGTGTTGGATGCTGGTAAAACACGATCAGTTCATTTTGATAATTTTTTAGAGACATGCTACTATGTTATATTAGATTGCGCATCTTAGATGTGCCTTGGCATAAGTCGTTGCTCCAGATTCAAGTAGCGAAGAGGAAATAGATAGTGATGGGGAGTTTGTTGGGGATACTCCTTGGTGTTGTTGGACTTGACTTTTAGATAATTTTTAAATATTTTTGAACTTAATTTTTAATTAGTCAAAAATCTTTAGGAGTGTTTAAGTATTTTGAATGTTAATGGATTCGTTGCCAAGTGTTTTGAATGTTGTTGGATTGATTGTTTAAGTGTTGTTGATTTTAATTATTTAAATGGTTTTTTGATGTATGATTATTGTAATAATGTGTGTTCCATGAGGATGTATATATTGAATTGCATTTTTATTTGGTGGGTGGGATGGAGAAAATGAAGATTTCTACAACTAAAAAAAATGCAAAAAAGTAATGTACAAGGTCCCTTTTCTCCGTCACTTTTATGAAATACATTTCTAGAAATAGGACGCTTTGCATTGCTTTTTAAATTAGTAATTTTCTTAAAAGAAAAACGCTTATGGACGTCACTTTTTTATTTATCATGAAGAACGAAAAACGATGACCAACGTTACTTTTTATTCATTAATGAACAAAAAGTGACAACTAACAATACTTTTCTAACCCTTATGAAGAACAAAAGACAATGATTAACGTATCTTTTTCAATAATTATGAAGAACAAAAGGCGACAACCAGCATCGCTTTTTCTAAAAAAAATATCTTATTTTTCTCAAATTAGGACAGATAGTGTCAATTTTTTTGAAATGTTTTTTCTTTAATAAAGTGACGATATCTATCAATTTTTGTTCATTGTATGTTCTTTATATGATGATAAAAAAATGATGCGCGTCACTTGTTTTAAAAAAAACTAAAAACTTTTTTTCCTAAAACCGATATGGTTAATCGTAATTAAAGTGATGCAAGCCATTATTTTCAAAAAAAAACAACGGCCCTTTTTGTGACACAAAAAAATGTTGTTCCATTGATTTTGGCCAATAAAACGACGTTGGCCGTCACTTTTTGGCATTTTTTAGTAGTGTCTAGTATCTCTTCCATTCTTGATTTTGTATCTCGTTTACCAAGGCGAATATACCTATCTCCCTTGTTTCTACAGTCATCCATCTTTCTCCAATCACTATCTCACTCTCCACTACAGTCTCTGTATCTTTCATAGTAGTTTTGACATTGGTTCCCTTACCCTTCAGACCTAAAACTTGTCAACTAATGGTCTAGATAATTTTCTTCCTCTTTTAATTCTGACTCATAAGCTTTGAAAGCTGACCCCCATGCTGCTACTATATTTACTTACTTAGAAGTCACTGCTTCAAGCTACTTTTTTAGTACCCCTAGATCAATTCTTAGTAATGTAATCTCTTACTCTACTGTGTCATCAACTACTATGTGGTCGTATGAGGCACCAATAACTTACGTG
Source organism: Capsicum annuum (assembly GCF_002878395.1). Taxonomy (NCBI): domain Eukaryota; kingdom Viridiplantae; phylum Streptophyta; class Magnoliopsida; order Solanales; family Solanaceae; genus Capsicum; species Capsicum annuum. The sequence goes on from NC_061120.1 coordinate 41,934,722, forward strand.
GTAGATCCCCTCCTAGCCTATCAAAATTTAATCTAACATATCTTAAGCTACCTCCCAACATGATCTCATAAAATATCCCCCAGATATGGTGTCTATCATGGCTCTGGAACTGATGGTCAAGGCTTAGTAAAATATTTCCAATAAGCTCATCCCTGACAGCTGATGATTTGTTACCATACTCAACTTTTTCTTGAACCTAAACTATGCTTCGTAAATAGATTCTAACCATAGCAGCCTAAAATTATAAATTTCATCCTTAAGCTGCAACATCCTAGATAGAGGAAGAACCTATTCAAAAATTGCCTGTGCAACTTATTCCATGTAGTGATAGAGCCTCTTGGCAGTTCCCCTAACCATTAAGATACTTCTCCTATATGTGAGAAAAGGAATAACCTTAGTTTAAGTGATTCTTGATTCACCCTTGGATTTGTATATGAACTGCAGATCCTGATAAAATTGGCAAGGCAAAAATTTTCATTACCAATAGGCAGAACTGCAAACACATCAGTAAGATTTAAAAGCTGGATCATTGTGCTTTTTATGTCTAACTAAATGCCTAGGTGTAAAATAGGAGGAATAATGGCTCTAGTCTTTGCTTGCTTAACGTATCCCTGATCTTCTTCATCATCTATATATGGTTGCACATACTAATATACGTGGATCACTTGAATACTTGTACTTCTCATTGTAGTTTGATTTCCATCGAGTACTTCTCAATGGTCTGTTGCCTGTCTCTTCTCAGCTAGCTCTACCTCCCTAGATACCCTTTAAGCTTCTTCTGTTGCCCTTGTATCCTTCTTATCTTGAGCTAATAGCTCACAAGTCTAATGATCAACAATATCTTGTACTCCATCTAGAGGAGGGAGTAGTACAATATCTTGAACCACTGCTAGAAGATCAGCTTTTTTCAGCTCTAACATCCTACTAGTTGTTTGTAGAATCCTCTCTGATTAAGATTAAGTGAGATTAAATGATTACTTCTATGATATATGCAAGAAATACACCAGCGTATGCCCAACTAAGAACAAAAAAATCCCAAAAACTGTAACAACTTCTAATCACAAATCCACACTGTATTCCCCGATAATGTTCAAAAATATGGTGACTTCCAAGCTACACCTCTTCTCAAAAGATGAGAAGGTTAATGACAAATACTGTAACCCACTAAAGGTTGGGGTCGAATTCCAGGGGAATACATGGATTCATGACTCTCAGTTATTGTAATCAATTGGAAAAACTGGAAAAGTAAATGGGGGAATTTGTGTAGTAATCTTGAGCAAGTAATAATATCTACTTCGGTCATCATCAGTCGTAGGTGGACACTAGGATTATGTTCCCCCTAAATTCTCAACTCCATATGTTTTTCAAGTTTTTTTAAACCAATCGTTATCTTTTACACATAATTAATAAGATATGTACCTTTCACAGTTTTTTAGAGAGTAGAAGGATTTCACTCTTTACGTTTTAAGTCTCAGGGTGTCACCTTACCCTTATCTTGATCCTAGTTAACTATTACCATTTGATTCCCTAGTTAATAGATACAACCTAAGCATCTTACTAAGATAAAAAATAGAAGCATGGATCGACAGTTAAACTCTAAATTACAATTGCCTTTATCTTTTCCTAGTTACTACTCCTTTTTTGGAGTAAGTAGCAATAATCTAGGTGGAATTCTTATGTGTGCACCAATTAATAAAAGTATTATAATAAAGATAAAGCAATGCATGCATGGGTATCAATTCAGAAAAACAATAGCACTTCCCTTACTTCGTCAATTTACTAGGATTTCCACAACCCTAGCTATGGGTTTCTAGCCGCTCATGCTTCTGAAGAAATCAACAACATTTCTAATTGAAAGCATAGATGAATTCCTAATAATAAGTCATAGAAAACCCTCAACCATAACTGAATTAATCAACTAAATTTAATATAAGAGAATCCCAAGATAAAATCGTATCTTGGAATCAAAATATGTTTATGAATATCAAAAGTATGCAACTCCTGCTAAAAATACATATAAGGTATTTATTGTACAAGAGGAAACCCTAAAATCAAAGAATGAATGGAATAGGAAAAGTAGGGTTGGTGGCCACTTATGGTCTGTACTTGTACCCGGACCTTGGGTGTACGTAGAACTTGCGGCCTGCAGGGTGGGCACAGGTGTAAGGACCCAAAAATCCTATAGTTCTACTCTTAGGTTTTTGGATTTTTGCACTTACTTTGCTTACTAGTGGTCTACACATCCAACTTGCGGTCTATATATTTACTTAGTAAGGGGAAGGAGTCATATTTTTACCCATTCTTCAATTTTCGAACATGCTTTAATCATGATCAAGCTAAAAAGTGTCCTGAATATCCATGATTTCTCCAATAAGTAGCCAAAACACCTTTTTCATCTTTTTTAAGAACTTATTATCCAAAATATTTTTTCCTACAAAACATACACAAAATACATCATAAATAACAAAACAACCTTAGAAACTTGCATACTTTCCTCATTGTAAGCATCGAAAGTGCTATATTTCCATAGCACATCAGTGGCAAAAGTATAAGAGTTTGTTCATCTGAAGCAAGGTAGGATGAAAATCAAGAAGCATGCCTTGAAATACCATTAGTTGTCTTAATATACTCCTGAGTTAATATCTTGTATGATGGATAAAATGAGAAAATTTACTTTTGGATTATCCTATGATTTGATTATAGAGTAAGGATGACATATTGAATAAGTATATGGATATGACCATTTTTGTTATGTATATGCAATAGGTTAAGTAAGAGAAAAGAAAGCAGGAGGAGATAGAAAAATGCCAGATTAAGAAATTTTGATTTTCTAATTAGGGTAGAGGTCAGAACAGAGTGGGAAAGATGGTGGTAAGTAAGGGAGTTCTGGTTCTGACTCTATGGCTAGTGCTTCTTATCTAAAGCTATTGGGTGGTCGTCTTTCTCATTAGGATAGTGGGTTTAGGACACAGTGTGCCCAATCTCAGGTTGGTAGCACTCAGTCCTTTCTATCATATCCTTCTTCTAGATTCTATGGGAAGGTATATTATGGTTTTTGTAAAGAGGAGAGGAACAAGTATATTAAGTATGTTCTGATTGGTCACAAATAGAGTGGTTGTCTTTCTAAGGTTGCTTTGGGGGTGAATTAGATTTTTATTACCATTTTATCATCACCTGTACCAAAGGGTGCTGCTTTTAATTTTAGTACTGGCACTATCTAGAATCGCTTGTACTCTCTCGCTACTCGCTCGGACTCTGAGTCAGCTCTTGGTGTCATCACTAATATGATATGACTCTTTTCTTATGATGTGTATTTCTTTCTTAATATTAGGTCTACTCTTTCTTGTGTGACCTTATTTATTATTGTACAAATTGGTTTCAGTCCCAAGTGTATCCCTGATCCCTTTTTTTATTTCTACGCTGGTGGGTGGCTGTGGTTGCTAGAATAGTCTATAGGGGTTGAGTGGCATCTATTAATAGCAGAGAAACTCTCGTAGATCTGATAGTGTTAGACATAGTTAATTTTGATGTCATATTAGGGATGGACTGGTTGCACTTGTGCTAGGCCTCCTTAGATTATTGGACCCATAAGTTTCTATTTAAATTCCCTAATGAGTTGGTCATTAACTGGGAAGAGGGTTCACTAGTGCCTAAGGGAACATTCATATCATATCATATCATAGAGCCTAAAAGTTGATTTCCAAGGGATGTATTTATCATTTAGTTTGAGTTAAAGATTCAAACTTAAAGGGTCCTTTCTTTCAATCTGTTCCTATGGTTAATGAATTCCACAAGGTCTTTGCTGATGATCTTCTTGGTATCCCTCTCAATAGAGAGATTTATTTTAGGATTGACCTTGTTTTGGACACTCGTCCAATTTTTATCCCTCCTTATAGAATGCCTCCGGCTGAGTTGAAAGAGCTTAAGAAATAGTTAAAAGACCTTCTAGACAAGGTTTTTATCTATCAAAATATATCGCCATGTAGTGCTCCTATTTTGTTCGTATGTAAAAAGGATGGTTCACTTTGGATGTTCATCGATTACAACCAGTTGAATAATGATATGATAAGGAACAAGTATCCTCTTCCTCGAATTGATGATTTGTTTGACAAATTTCAAGGAGCTATATTTTTCTCTAATAATGATCTTAGGTTAAGCTATTATCAGCTAAAGACTAAGGAGGTGTATATCCCTAATACTATCTTCCAAACCCTATATGGACATGATGCATTGTTAAAATGTCTTTTGGTTTGACTAATTCCTTAGAGGCATATTTGGATCTCATGAATTGGGTGTTCCACCAGTTTCTAGATTTTTTATTATAGTGTTTATAGATGATATTATGGAATACTCTAAGAGTGAGGTGCATCATGCTGACCAACTTTGTATCATCTTGCAAACCTTGAAAGATCAGCATTTGCATGCTATGTTTTTGAAGTGCAAGTTCTAGTTGGAAGTTGTTACATATAAAACAGCTAGGCTTTGGACCCTTAGAAAAATTTCTGTAGTTAAAGTTTCTGGTTAAGGTACGACTCAAGGGTACTATTTGTACCTTAAGATATGACTTGGGGTTGTCTCACTCATTTGTTAGGTAGTGTAGTTGGGGTTACATTCTGTCAGGGTACAGGTCGTATGTTGCCTAGTCTTCTGATGTCATATTCTTAGTATAGTTAAACCTATCCAAAGTATTGATCAAAGTATGTTTTAGTATACTATTCATACCATAAGGTATGAGTTAGCTTAGCATGTTCGTATGTTGAACAATTTAGGGGTCCATGGGGTCTCGTACCCTAGGGTACGGGTCAAGTGGGTGAGTTCTACTCTCCTCGGTGCAATGTTCATCTTTTAAGCTAAGGACATTTTAGATATTTTCAATCGCACAACCCTTATAACCCAAGACTTATAACCTTGATTTGCCCTTTATTCCTCACATGTAAAAGTTCAAAAAACATTCCCAAACACTCTCAAAAACTTCTTCATCAAGATTAGAGGCTAAGGTTTGAAGAGTGTTCATCTAAAGTCTAAGAGGGTCAAGAATATTATGGTGAATCGTATAATATATGGTATGTGACTCTTCCCATTTCATTATTTCTCAAATATCATGTTATTCAAATATTATTTATTAATTTTTAATGTTGATTTTTGAAATAAATGTTGAGCGTTTTGATGTATAGTGATGAGTAATGTCTACTGTTGTTTAAACTTATGTTTTTACATGTTTTTGGTGATGATTGGCACATATGGGTGTTTATTGGTTGTGGTTTAACAAGTGGGTCATGAGTAACCCTAATATTGATGGTTTTTACTTGTGTTTTGGTTATGGTAAAGGTATGCCCCCAAGGTGTTTGTGAAAATATCTACTAGAAATAACTAGTCACATATTGATGGTGATTTGAACTAAGGTAATGGATTAATGAGTATGAATGATTGGTAAATTACCTTGTAAAGGTCTTTTTGGCCATTTAATAAGTTAATTGCTAACCTTCGTGGTTGGTTTTGTTAAAAGGGGGTTTGAGTTCCTAAGCATGAAATTGAATTGTTTTTGAACTAAAACATGGTGTAAGAATGCTAAAGAATAGTTTAATAAAGGTCTTAATGACCATAATTTGACTTTAATGGTACTTGAAACTAATTAATTGACCTATTAAGGTAATTGATTGATAAATGATACATAAAGACCTTGTGGTCATGTATGGTATTGAATTATGTCCTGGATGGCTTGTAATGGCTAAGTGGGTTAAAGTCCTTAAATGTTGAATTGAGTGGATGTGAATGCATGGACGAAGGTTTAGAGTCCCAATGTCAACTAGTAATAGACATGATGAGTTGTGGTTAATGTCCACTTATGTAATAAGATGTGTTGTGGTTAGAGTCCAATTGTTTTATAAGATGGCTTGTGGTTTAAGTCCACTTGTATAACAAAATGGCTTGAGTTTAGAATCTATTTTTGTAGAAAAATGCTTATGGTTAGAGTCCATTTGAACAATAATATTTCATAGGATTAGAGTCCTCTTGTTTGATATAACCTACAAAGGTGGAAAGTTAGAGTCCTCTACTACATAGTTCATGATTGAGTGCTTTGAAATGCATGCTATGGCCTTGTTATCTTTTTGGCACTTGTTGTATCTATATATCAACATCTCTATGTGTATAAATGTGGTTTCTTATGATGGTTTTACTTTGTAGTAAATGATGGTACTATTTTATCCTTACCCTTGAGTTACATGCTAGTGCTCCAATCACTAACTATCTCTAGATGTTATGTCCCCATATGACACAAGGGCTGGAGCTTCTTCTTCTCTTCATTCATAGTGATTAGGTGCTTAGGAAGATCGTATGTTGACTTTAAGGTGGGGAACTTCCATACTTCGTAAGGCATATATTTCATAGTCTTTCAATCTTATGTCATAGACTTGTATTAAACTTGGTTTTTTTGGCTATTTTTGGGGGTATGTCCCAACATATTATAGATATTAGATTGGTAGAGGCTTGTGGATGATTGTGGACATTGGTATGTTGTTTAGCATGTTAACATTAATTATTGGATTAGTCGTTTCATAAGTAATGGTTTCTAGTATTTTTTCTGTTATCTTGTTATACGATTGAAGTTTATTCGACACTTGAGGATTGATGTGATGGTTAGGTTCGGTTAAGGGCGCGATCTCCGATCCTTGTTGAGCTTGATATACCCATATGACAAGGCCCAATTTCGGGTCATGTCAAGTTGGTATTAGAGCTAGATTCATGGTCAGTTGATTATCCATAAGGTCGTGTAAAGTAAAGTCTCTTTTATGGGTGTGTAGCGCACCATACTTACAAAAAAAAGGCTATAAGGCATTAAAGAATATTTCACTTTCTTATTCTCTTATTTTTAGATATCGAGTTTAAGGTCTTGGATCCTTCTGATTTCCATTTGCTCATATTTTAGATCATGCCTCCAAGAAGATTTAAAGTTCTTGCAAACCCTTTAGTCCCGACTGGGGATGATGTTGATGGGACTCGCCTACTTATGAAGTCTATAATCGATCTAGGTGTTTGGTACCTAATTGTACAGGTGTTCTACTACTTCCCTCTAGTCCTTCTCTGGTTCCTTAGGATGATGTTTTGAATGCTAAGTTTTGCCAGTTGATTTGAATGATTGCTCAGTTAGTAGTTTCTAAGGCTGAGTGTGGTGCATCTTCTACAACATCTTCTGAGGGCACTAGGGTTGACCAGTTTATGAGGTTGAGTCCTCCAACCTTTTCTATTATTGAGGTGAAAGAAGATCACTAAGGTTTTCTAGATGAAATGGAAAAGATTTTCAGAGTTATCCATGTCACTAATGTGGAAGGGGTGGAGTTTGCATCCTATTTGATGAAGGATATGGCATACCAATGGTTCAAGGGATGGGAATGGACAAAGGGTGATGTTGATAAGTCATCTTTGTTGGAGGATTTGAGTAATGCTTTTTTAGACTGCCTCTTTTCTCTAGAATTGAGGGAAGCAAAGGCGAAGGAGTTTGTTACTCTTAAGTAAGGAAAAATATCTATAAGGGAGTATACCATTAAGTTTCACCCATTGTACAGGTATTCTCCAAAGATATTGTCGGATATATGGGATCGAATTAGGAAATTCACCTTAGGACTATCTCATGATTTGGTCCTTGAGAGTAAGGCATCTTTGTTGATCAAATACATAGACATCTCTAGGTTGGTTTTGTTTATGCAATAAGTAGAGGAATAGAAAAAAAAACAATTTAAGATTGATGAGAGGTAAATCAGTAGGTCTCAGTTTTTATATTAAAGTGGAGGCCCATAGTTTAGTGGTAATTGGTCAAAAATAAAGAATTAGGCGAGTCGCAATTCCTAGTATACGGCTAGTGCTCCTTTCCTGATATCGTTAGTAGATAGCTATATTCATTGTGGCAATGCTTCTAGGGCACAGGGTGCCCAATCTTACACTAGTTAGGAACGGATGACACTATTCTACCCCCTTTATATATTTTGTGGTAAGCATTATTATGGCTAGTAAAGGAAGATGATGAACATATATTTTAGATATGGTTAGATTAGGCACATGCAGTAAGAGTGCCTATCTCTAGTGGCTGCTTGGGACAATATGGCCCCTATTGCTACTTCATCTAATCCTGTACCGAATGATGTTGCTTTCGCTTCTACTTCTATTTCTTGTACCAACAATGGCTAGAATTATTTGTATGCTCTTTCATCTTGCTAGGATTTAGAGGTATCCCCTAATGTGGTTATAGGTATGTTGGAACTCTTCTTCTGTGATGTGTATTGTTTGATTAATATAGGGTCCTCTCTCTCTTATGTGACCTCATTTGTGGATATGTATTTTGGTTTTGGTCCTGAATATCTGTCAGTTCCTTTTTCTATTTCTACCTAATAGGAGACTCTGTGGTTGTTAAAAGAGTCTATAAGGGGTCTATGGTAGCTGTTGGTAGTAAAGAAACTTTGGTAGACTTGATAAAGTTTGACATGGTCAATTTTTATGTTATTCTGGTGATGGAATGGTTGCATTTGTGCTATGCTTCCTTAGATTGTCATAACCATATGGTCACATTAAAATTCCTAAATGAGCCAATCATTGTATGGGAGGGGGTCCCTTAGTGCCTAAGGAAAGGTTCATTTCTTATCTTAGATCCCAAATGTTGATTTCTAATAGGATGTTTGTATCATTTGGTCTGAGTTAATGATTCTAACTCGAAAGATCCTTCTAAAGAATCTGTTCCCATAGTTAGTGAGTTTTCCTAGGTCTTACTCGATAATCTACTTAGTATTCCTCCTGATAAGGAAATTAATTTTAGGATTGAAATTAATTTTGACTCTCATCCTATTTATATTCCTCCTTATAAAATGGCTCTAGCAGAGTTAAAAGATCTTAAGGAGAAATTCAAAGATCTTTTTGATAAAGGTTTAATTTGTCCTAATGTGTCTTCTTGGGATTCTCCCTTATTGTTTCTGTGTAAGAATGATGGTGTCCTTTGAATATGCATTGACTATTGTCAGTTAAATAAGGTGACTATAAAGAATAAATATCCTCTTCCTAGGATCGATATTTTGTTTGATTAGCTTCAATGTGCAAAGTGTTTCTTTATGATTGATCTTATGTTGGGTTATCTTAAACTTAAGATTAGGGAAGTGGACATCCCTAAGACTACCTTCAAGACTCGATAAGGTCATAATGAATTCCTAGTTATGTCTTTTAGGTTGACTAATGCCTCTGTGACATTTATGAATTTGATGAATAGGGTCTTACATCCGTTTTTGGATTTGTTTTTAGTTTTCTGTATTGATGATATCTTGGTATATTCTAAGAGTGAGGTAGATCTTGTCATTAACCTTTGTTCTATGTTGCAATCCTTGAAGGGTCATCGTTTGTATGCTAAGTTCTCTAAGTGTGAGTTTTGGTTGAAAGCTATGACTTTTCATGGTTAGTTAACTCTAGTGAAGTGATCATAGAGGATCCATAAAAGATTTTGATGGTTAGGAAGTGGCCTAGACCTATAACTCTGATCGATATTCAAAGATTTTTGGGTCTAGCCGATTACTATAGGAGATTTATGGATATATTTTTTACGATAGCTGCTCTATTAACTAAGTTGACCCAAAAGAAGGCCAAGTTCTTTTTGTCAGATATGATTGAGGGTAGTTTTGAGAAGTTTAAAGACAAATTATCTTCATCCCCAATTTTAACCTTGCCTAATGGTGATGATGGTTTTGTAGTGTATTACGATTCTTCTCATATTGGGCTCATTTTTGTATAGATGCAACATGGCAGGGTGGCGGGCTATGCTTCTAGGCAATTGAAAGTTTATGAGGTGAACGACCCTACTTATAATTTAGAGTTATTGGCCATGGTATTTGCATTGATAATTTGGCATCATTATCTCTATGGGGTTCATGTTACCATATTTTTTTATCATAAGAACCTACAATATGTGTTCACTCAAAAGTAGTTGAATATCAGGCCAAAAAGATGGCTTGAGTTTCTAAAGGACTATGATGCAAGCCTCCATTACATCCAGGTAAAGCTAATGTTGTTATTCATGCTCTTGCTAGGTTATCCATGGCGAGTTTAACTCGTATGGATAAGCATAAGCAGAAGTTGGTGAAGGACATTTATTATTTGGCTAATCTTGAAGTTCCTCTCGCGGATTCTGAGGATAGTAGTGTATTTATGCATCCGTTCTTGCAGTCATCTCTTGTTGTAGAGATAAATGAAAAGCAAATGTTGGATCCTAATTTGATGAATATTGAGATTAATGTTGGTCAACAAAAGGTTGTTGATTTTTCTATTTGTGGTGATGGGATCTTGAGGTACCAAGGTAGGCTATGTGTTCCTGATGTCGATGGTTTGAGGGAAAGAATTATTTTTGGGGGTTATGGATCTAGGTATGCAATTCATCCCGGTTCTACTTAGATGTACCATAATGTTAGAGAGTTTTATTGCTGGAATAATATAAAGCGAGATGAGGCTAGCTATGTCACAATTGTATTAGTGTCATAAGGTGAAAGTTGAGCACTTAAGACCTGGTGATTTGTATCAATAGATAGAGTTGGTCAAATGGAATTAGGAAGTGATTCTATCAAAAATGACCCAAATAGAATCACATTAATTCTGGGACTGGGGAAGACCCGTGACAAAATCCATATTAATGACCAAGTCTACTCATTTGTTGCCGATAAAGACTAGATATTCAGCGGAGAATTATGCTAAATTGTATCTTGCGGATATTGTAAAGTTGTGGCGTGCTCCAATTTATATTATTTTTGATAGTGGTACTCTATTCTCATCTCACTTTTAGAAGTCATTTCCAAAAGGTTTTAGGAGAAAGGTATGTCTTAGTACCGCTTTTCACTTGTAGATAGATGGAAAGGCAGAGAGGACCATTTAGACATTAGAAGATATGTTTTGTTCTTGTGTGATTGATTATGGTGGTAGTTGGCACAACTATTTTCGTTTGATCTAATTTTCCTATAACAATAGTTACTACTCTCAGATTGGTATGGCTCCTTTTGAGGTGTTGTATGGTAGGAGGTGTCACTCTTCTATTAGGTGGTATGAGGTTAGTAAGGGTAAGTTCTTTTGCCCCGACTTTAATCACCAAGCTTAGAGAAGGTGAAGGTGATCTGTGATAGATTGAAAGCCTCTCAAAGTCTACAAAAGTCCTATATGGATATGAAGTGAAGGGATTTAGAGTTAATATTAGTGATTGGGTATTCTTAAAGGTATCTCCCATAAAGGGAGTAATGCGGTTTGGTAGGAAGGGGAAGTTGTGTCCCCAATATGTTGATCCATATTTGATTTTGAAGAGGGTTGGTATTGTTTCCTACAAATTAGAGTTTCCCTGTTGTGTGAGCTCCATCCATCCGGTATTCCATATGTCCATGTTGCAGAAATGTATAGATGATCCTTCATTGGTTGTTCCCTTGGAGAATTTTCATATTTCAGACTCTTTATCCAATGAGGAGGTCCCGGTGAGGATCTTAGATTATCAAGTTTGCCAATTGTGTACAAAAGATGTGGCTTTGATGAAGGTCCTATGGAGGAACCAAAAGTTTGAAGAAGCAACTTAGGAGGAGAAAGAGGACATGAAGTCTAAGTATCAGTATTTATTTTCAGTTTTGAAAACTCGTGCTTGAGGTATGTGTTAATCATCTGATTTTAATTTACATCTTTTATAAGAAATGGGTTTAATTCCCTAAACTTTTAATTAAGCAAATATTTTGATAGTCTATGGGTTCGAGTCGTGAAGTCAATTAAATAAATGTCTGAGTGATAATGATCATGGCATATGTCTTATCCTTATAGTATGCCTTTGTATTCTAATTTGGTTAAAGGTTAGGATGATGTGTAAGAATGTGTTAACACGTGCTTGTAATTTTCTTATCCATCATTTGAGGACAAATGATCCAAGTAGGGAGAATTGAAACCCCTAGGATTTGGACACTTAGAAAAATTCCCGTAGTTGAATTTTCTAGACAAGGTACGACTCAAGGGTACTATTTGTACCATAGGATATAAATTTCGTTTCTCTCATTTGTATGTAAGGTAGTGTAGTAGGGGTTATATTCTGTCCAAGGTATGATTTAGCCTCTCTCAAGTCGTATGTTAGTTCACAGGTCGTATGTCGCCTAGTCATATGATGTCATATGCTTAGCCTAGTTAACCTATACAAAGTATTGATCAAGGTATGGTTTAGTGTACCATTCATACCATAAGTTATTAGTTAGCTTAGCATGGTCGTATATTGAAAGTTTAGGGGTCTACGGTGAACCCTAGGCTAAGAGTTAGGGTACCACTCATACCCTAGGGTATGAGTGAAGTGGGTAAGTCATACCTTCCTGGGTGCAATTTTTAACTTTTAAGCTGAGGATATTTTTTTCATTTCCCACCTCTCAACCATTAAAAACCATGACTTATAACCTTATTTGTCCCATCATTCTGCACATATACAAGTTCAAAATATATTCCAAAACACTCTCAAAAGCTTCTTCAACAAGATTGGAGGCTAGGGTTTCAAGAGTATTCACCTAAAGGCTAAGGGGGTCAAGAATCTTTCTGTGACTTATCTTGTATAAGGCACGTGACTCTTTCCTTATTATTATCTCTCAAATATCATGCAATTTAAACATTATTTTAGGAATCCTTAAGGGTGGTTTTTGAAACAACTGTAGGGGGTTTTGTTGTATGGTTATGGGAAATGTTTACTCTTGTTTAAACTAGTGTTTATACATATTTTTAGTGATAATTGTCACATCTGTGTGCTTATTGATTTTTGTTTAACAAGTGGGTCATGAGTAACCCTAATATTGATGGTTTTCACTTGGGTTTTGTGCATGGTAAGGGTATGCCCTCAAGGTGTTTGTGAAAATATCTATTAGAAATAGCTAGTCACATGCTTATGGTGATTTGAACTAAGGTAATAATTTAGTGAGTATGAATGATTAGTAAATGAGCTTGTAGAGGCCTTGTTACCCCTTTAATGAGTTATTTGGTATCATTGGTGGTTAGTTTGGTTAAAAGGTGATTTTAGTCCCTAAGAATGAAATTAAATTGTGTTTGAACTAAAGATTGGTGTATGATTGCTAATGAATAGTTTTATAAAGTTTTTGATGACTACTATTTGGCTTTAAAGGTAGTTGAAACTAAGAAATTGTCCTATCTAGATGATTGATTGATAGATGATGCATAAAGATCTTATGGCCATTTATGGTGTTGAACTGTGGTCTTGATTTCTTGAAATAACTAAGTGTGTTAAAGTCCTTAAATGTTTAATTTAGTGGATGTGAATGCATGGACAAAGGGATAGAGCCCTAATGTCGACTAGTAATGGACATGATAGATTGTGGTTAGAGTCCACTTGTGCAATAAGATAGCTTTTTGTTAGAGTCCACTTGTTTGATAAGATGGTTGGTAGTTAGAGTCCACTTGTCTAACAATACGGCTTGTGGTTTGACTCTACCTATCTTACGAAAGACATGTAGTTAGAGTCTACTTGCATAATAAGATGACTTGGGGTTAGAGTCCTCTTTCTTGATATAACCTACGCGGGTATAAGGTTAGAGTCCTTCACTTCATAGTTCATTATTAGTTGCATTGAAATTCATGCTATGGCCTTTTTGTCCTTTTGTTACTTGATGTATCTATATATCTACATGTCTATGTGTATAAATGTGATTGCTTATTATGGTTTGACTTGGTATTAAATAATTGTACTGTTTTATCCTTACTATTGAGTGATATGCCAGTGCTACAACTGCTAATCGTCTTCAAATGTTGTGCCCCCACGTGACAAAGGGGTCAAAGCTTCTTCTTCTCTTCCTATGTAGTAACTAGCTGCTCGAGCGGATAGTTTGTTGACTTTGAGGGGGTAAGTTCTATACTTTGGAAGGTATATATTTCATAGCCTTTCTATCTTATGGAATAGACTTGTATTAGACTTAATTTTTTTGGCAATTGTCGGGGGCATGTCTCGACATATTATAGACATTGGATTGGTAGAGGTTTGTGGATGACTTTGGACTCAGGTATGTTGTTTAGTATGTTGACATTAATGGTTGGATTAGACATTTCTTATGTTATGATTTCTAGTCTTGTTTCCACAATTTTTTTTACGGTCAAAGTTTATCTGATACTTGAGAATTAATGTGATGGCTAGGTTGGGTTAACGAGCTGATCTCTGGTCCTTGTTGGACTTGAGTTTCCCATACGACAAGGCTTGATTTTGCATTGTGTCAATATATCTGGGTCATGTCATTTCTACTAAAGGGATCATGGTGGATACAAAGAAAGTTGTAGTAGTTAAGAAGTTGCCTAGGCCCACGACTCTAATTAATATTTGGAGATTTTTGGATTTCGATGTTTATTATAAGAGGTTCTTGGATATCTTCTCTCCTATAGTTTCCCTGCTTACTATGTTCTCCTAGAAGAGGGTAAAGCTCTTACGGACTGATGCTTATGAGGGTAGTTTTGAAAAACTAAAAGATAAGTTGACTTCAGCTCCAGTTTTGACCCTTCCTAAAGTTAATAATAGATTTGTGGTATATTGTGATGTGTCTTGTGTGGGATATGGTAGTCTGTTGATGCAGCGTGGTAGAGTAGTGGCTTTACTTCTAGGCAATTGAAAGATCTTAAGAGGAATTATAAGATGCATGACTTAGAGTTGTTGGATGTGGTGTTTTCATTGCATATTTGGCTTCATTATTTGTATGGGGACAATGTAGATATTTTCTCTGATCATAATATCCTACAATATGTGTTCACCCAAAAGGATTTGAATATTAGGCAGGCCAGGTGGCTTTAGTTATCGAAAAACTATTACATGAGTATCTATTACCACCCAGGTAAAGCTAATATGGTTATTCATTCTCTTAACGGGTTATCCATGCGGAAGTCTAGCTCATGTGGATGAGGATAAGTGCGCATTGGTGAATCATGTTCAAAGTTTGTCTAACCTTGGGGTTCATCTCTTGGACTGTGAGAATGGAGGGATGTTTGTACAAAAGGTAGTGCAGTCATCTCTTGGTATTGAAATAAAGGAGATAAAGGTATTGGACCCTATCTTAATGAAGATTAAGGGAGATGTAGGATAACAAAAGGTTATAGCTTTTGAAATTTTTGTTGATGGTATCTTGAGGTACGAAGGTAAATTATGTGATCCCATTGTAGATGAGCTGCAAAAGAGGATCTTGACTGAGGTTCATGAATTACGTTATGCCATTCATCCTGGTTTGACAAATATATACCATAATCTTAAGTAGATTTATTGGTGGAAAAATATAAAGCAAGATGTGGCTAGTTTTGTGGCTAAATGCATGGTGTGTCGACAAGTAAAGGTTGAGCACTCTTGGCCCGGAGGATTGTATCAAGAAATTGAGTTGCCTATATGGAAATGGGAGGTGATTAACATAGATTTCATTAGTTGTCTTCCTTGGTAACAAAATCAGTTTGATTTGATTTAAGTTATCATGGATAGGATTACTAAGTTTGCTCACTTCTTTCCAATAAGGACTAATATTTTGGTAGAGGATTATGTGAAGTTGTTCCTCCAGGAGATTGTGAAGTTGCATAGGGTGTGTGTTTCTATCATGTCATATCATGGCACATAATTCTCATTGTAGTTTGTTCATTTATTTTATTAAGGTTTGGGATCTAAGGCAAGCCTTAGTACTACTTTCCAGCCGCAGTCGGATGGGCAAGCAAAAAGGACTATTCAGATATTGGAAGATATTATTTGGTCTTGGTAGTTGGGTTGATCATTTGCCTCTTATAAAGTTTTCATATAATAAAAACTACCATTCTTGTATTGTTTTGGATTTTTTTGAGGCCTTTTATGGTAGGAGGTATAGGTCTCCCATCAAATGTTTTCACATTAGTGAGGCTGAGATGTTTGGTCCAAATTTGGTTCACCATGAAATAGAGTAGATAAAGGTGATTCAAGATAGGCTTAAAGTCAACCAAAGTCTTTAAATGACCTACGCAAATGTGAGGTAAAGCGAGTTAGAGTTTGAGGTTGGTGATTGGGTGTTATTAAAGGTGTCTCCCATGAAAGGAGTAACACACTTTAGGAAGAAGGGGAACCTTAGTCCATGGTATGTCAGCCCGTACTTGGTGTTGAAGAGGGTTGGTAATGTTGCGTATGAATTGGAGTTGCCCTCTTGTTTGAGCTCCATTCATCAGGTGTTTCACGTTTTAATATTCAGAAAGTCTTGTGGGTGATCCTTCAATAGTTGTTCCTTTGGAGGAGGTAGGTATTTTGAACTCCTTATCTTATAAGGAAGTCCAGGTCAAAATTTTGGATCAGCAAGTTCGTCAATTGTAGATGAAGGATGTATCTTTTTTAAAGGTTCTATGAAGGAACCACAAGGTTGAAGAGGCTACTTGGAAATCATAAGAGGACATGATGTCCAAGTATCCATTCTTGTTTCGTGCTCTGGATAATCGTACTTAAGGTATGTGTATTTTTTTTCTTACATTGTCAACGCAAAGAGTGATTTCCTTAGCATCATTATTTTTACTCTTTGTTAAATCAAAGAGTAGATGTATGTGGGGTCAATTCATGCTTATAAATGCCTTGTCCCGTCATTCGAGGATGAATGATCTAAGTGGGAGAGAATTGAAACACCCTGAATTTTGGCCCTTGAGAATTCCTTGAGCTTTGAGCTTAAATTTTTTGTTATGACTAGACCCTTGAAGTCATAGAGTGTCTTGACGACTCATTGGGATGAGTCATATCCAAATCATGTAAGTTTGTGGCATGATTCTTCTCTGAGTACGAGTGGCTCACTATGATCCGTAGGGATATGTTACGAGTTATGGGGTGTAAATAGCAGGGTTTTGAAGTTTATACCCTAAATGGGTTCTTTGATGATTACCACTGGGACCTATAAGTCCTAGGGCCATATTATGATTGGTGTCAATGAGTCAAGGATAACTGTATAGGGTTCCTTTGGTTACTGCCTTAGTTACGACTCGTGGTGATGAGGAATAATGGGTGGTTATGAGTCAGTGAGTTGACTCGTAGTCAAAGATGGTACTGTTTTAGCTATTAAGTTAAGGGCGTTCTGGACATTTTTTTTTTGCGCAACTTTAAATCACATCTTATAACCTCATTAGGGTGTCATTAATACTTAGAAACGCGTCAGAGTAACTTCTCAAATCCTCAAGTCCAAGAACACTGAGGGTGTTCAAGAGGTTGATAAATATGCGCACTCAAGTTCTATTTCTCGTCATACATCCTAAATCAACCCTTAAAATAAATATCTCTATTGCATGAAAATACATGGTTGTTTATGGGGTTAAAAGTAAGGGTTTTGACTTGATTGGGGGTTTTGACATGAATTGTAAATCAAATGTTTTCCCGTGGTTTTATAATTCATTACTCATGTCTTAAATATTGTTTTGGACATTGTGGGATGTATAGGAATGGTTAAACTGAGGGGTCATGGTTAACCCCCAACTTGATGATTTTTCCTTGATTATGACTTTGGAAATTGAATGCCCCTTACGTGTTTGTAAAATTGTCAATGAAAAGGGTTTAGTCACATAGTTTGTCTTACCCACTTGTAATAATGCATTAATATGGAAAGTACAATGAAGTATGCATGTTTTCCTTGAAAGGACTTGATGGACATGACTATGATGGTCTTGATTTGAACCATGTGAGTTTCATGTTTACACAAACTAAAGTATAATTGAAACAAAGTGGTTTGTGAATCCCCTAAGTGATGTTATTATTTGGGCTTATTATTGTTACCTTACAAGTGTAGTTGGTAAGACGATACCAACAATATATGCCTTAATGTGAAACATGGTTCAATGAATGGGAATGTGTGATAAATATTTTAATTAGGATTTAAAAGAGGGTTGTGTATCTTAGTCGTGAAAGTAGAGGTCCAAGTCACAAATACTAGAAACTGTGCTAGCCGGTAGGGGGGTTGTTAGGGCTTGAGGGATCGACTCCCCGTTCCTATAGCCAGGTGGTTTGAGTCCACCTTATTGTTATTTTTATTATTGTAGGGTTTGACTCCCTTATATCATATTTTATGACTAAGTTCTTAAGTCACCTTAGTATATGATTGAAGGGTTCGAGTCCCCGGTGCATATATTTGAAATTATTCTTCAGTTCATGTGGCTACACGCATTGGGTCTTAGACTTTGCGGTGAGAACTTGGGCCTATCTAGCCTGTAGGTACTATTAATATGACAGTTGAGCTACATAATCAAGATTAAAGTTTTAAAATGCATGTTAAGCCTTGTTCCCTATCCCGGCATGTGATATATATGTACGTCTATACGTTTGATAAAGTGCATGGAATTTCTAATTATTTGAGCTGCTATTCATGGCATTATGTTTTCCCCTATCCCTGAGTTACATACTAGTGCTCCAACCGCTAACCGTCTATGTATGTTATATCCCCACGCAATGTAGGATTTGGCCATACTTCTACTTCTCCTTCTCAGTGATTGCGGATTGATTGAGAGTCGACTTGAAGTGGCGAGATTACATGCTTCGGAAGGCCCCATTTCAGGATTATATTTCTCTTTTGAGTTATAGACTTTTGGTTATTGTTTTTGGCTATATTCTGGGGCATGTACCGACACTTTATCCATATTTAGCTTTGGATCACTGCTTAGAAGGCTTTGTTATGACTACTATAGTTATTGGGCGGTGTCGGTCGTCGTTTGGGCCGGTCATTGGTGGGTGGTTATGGAAAAGCATTAAAACTTTCTTAGGCTATTGAAACCTATCTTATTATATGTTCGGAATTCATCCGAATTTGGGTTGAGTTTTGTTGGGCTGGTTAGGTGCAGGGAGTGATCTCCGGTCTACGAGGGACCTGAGATACCCAACACGGCCAGGCGCTTATTTGGGTCGTGTCAGGTCCCTTTAGCCAAAAATCAATGTTCTATAGCTGATGGCAATGTCAGAATTCTAATCCGGGGTAATGTTCTGAGAGGTTTGGTTTGAGACCGAATCCTAAAAAATGAAATCTCCAAAATAGGAAAATGATTCTAAAATCCATATGCAATGTCCGATAGCTGAACGAATAATTTCGATAAGTCACAAATTACCTGCAACCTTGTGGGAAGACTTGAAACACCGGAAATACATTCAAATCAATAAAATAACCTAGAGAGTCATTATTATCTCCACTACTAAAGGGACTGTCATCCCCAAAATTTAAATGGATAGAAAGATCACGAAAGCTCGAAGGGACGTTGTATTGGGCCTGCATGCTCATAGACAACTTCCTAGATAATTTCCAGGAAGAGATGAGACTTCTAAGGGATATTTTCATCGGTATCCCTTTTTCAACAAACTTTATTTCCTCTCGTCTTAAGTAGCCAAAATATAACCTCAACCACTGACATGCCTCCATCTAAATTGAGGAAGGCTGATGCATGCACATATGAACCACGATATACTAATTCCACACCGATACAAGCATAACCAAGCAAGGACTTATAAAATACAAAGGAAAATGAAGGCATGACTCATGCAACCTACTCCAATATCTAAGTGTAACCTTCTTTTGTCTTTTTCAAACCTGCTATCGACTCTAAATAAAGAGGAAAGTTATACAAGCCCTATCCACAGCACTACATCCCACTAACCTTAAAGGTTTGAAGTGGATCAACTAAAAGTCTATAATGACAAGCACAAGGTTAAGCCTATAAGGTGTTACCTGGGTACACAAATTGAGCTAACCAAAGTCGGCAATCAATGCCAATGCTATGACTAGTTTGAAGGACCCTCGAAACTAAAAGTCAAAATTTTGAGGAAAAACATTCACCACTAAATAATCCGCTTTAGATTGCAACACCAATTGAGGATAAAACCATGCCGAATACAACTCAAGCATACTACTCTTGCTGAGTAGATCATCCAAAAATTCCAATGAAAATTGAAAATCATGATCAAGACTAAAGGAACCAACACCGTACTAACGGTCTGTCATCTAAACATCTAATGACACCAACAAATACAAATTGAAGAAGAATAAACAGATAGACATGGAGTAGGTTTAGCTAATGTACAGGTGAAATCCTAATTGAAACAAATCAAATAATTGAAGTTGCACCTAAGCTCATAGCTCACAACTGTATCTCAATACCAAAGCTAAACTGCCCGATCTTCACCATCCACATCAATACTTAATGGGTAAGCATACTTACTCCAAATCTATCACAACCCTCATGCCATCATTCCAAGGCATCAAATCAAAACAAAAGCCAACAAACCTAGACTAAGGCCAAATACCCAAATCGACCTTACTATCCAAATTAGACATATCCTTACTTGATCACCCAATAGACAAAATCAAAACATAGCTAAAGAACAAAGTTACAACAGAGGATAAACCACAGTCTGAAAGCTAAAGAAATCAAATCCATATCTTCTGGAAGGCATGAAGCACCAAAGCATGTCCAAGAACTCACCTTTAACCTGTACTAGTAACAACCAAAACTCTCTTATCTCAAAGAAATGCAACCATAGATAGACACTAGACAATCTAATACTCCATTTTGACCATGAATACAAAATTTACTAACTCAGGAAGTGGTCAAACCTATCTCCAACTCTCTTAAATCAACTAGAACAATAACTACATCGTGGAAAGAGCAGAGTATCCATCTCCATACCAATACCAAGATCAACCATCACTGGAGACAAACAAAGGAATCCTGAAAGACAAGTCTAAGACCTCTCGATATCAACATCAAGACCATTATAGGGTGATGAACTAATCAAGTTAGAATAAAGGACCCCAAAGTGGTCAGTATTGAAAGCATCAACCTAATTAAATCTCCAACTCTAAAACCATAACAGAACCACGAAAGTCTAACTTACCATCACCATCATAACACACTCAATAAGCAGTATAGCCTTGCCAAAAGAAGAGGAAAACAAACAAACTCACCTTGATATAAGAGATAAATCATCTAAAAAGGCTAGTTGCCCAAGACAAAGAATAAAAACCATAAGAAAGGGAATTCTAGCTAGATCATACAAGTCAGGCCATATATCAAGCAGGGATCGATCACCATCAAACAAAGGCAATAATAATGCTAATATACATATAAATATAATGAGTAAGTTTTTCCAAAAATTAAAATCAATAGAAACCACAACTCTAACGCCATAAGAAAACCAACGTGCCAAGGTAAATGGGGCTCAAAACCAAATACTACACCCAGGGGAATATCAATACCGATTCACTCTATCTACTACTAAAACAAAACATCTATGGGTTAGTCATATAATCATGAACTCTATATCAATCCATGTGACAATCAATATAAACCTACTATGACACAAAATCATTGATGGGCACAAAAACCCTAATATACTAAAATAAAAAGGTAAAGGTAAGAAATAAAAAGCACAACTATAATGGTGGAATCTAAAGTCACATGCCTTACTTTCCTGCGGGAGAATGAATATGAGTGGGTCCAAACTTGAACTGAAAGTCTAAAACACCAACTATGGTAGTAAGTGCACTACCTCAAAGTGAAGGTGCGTCAACACTATAAGAATAATCAAGATGAGCTAAATGACTAATAATTCCATATCAGGGACACTTTGTAGTCGTAATACAACCCTTAAGTCCTAACCTATAATGAAACACAGGCTAGCTCCAATCAGCTACCAACTAACATTTGTGACATATCCAATTAAGATAACCATCCTTCTTATAATTATAACATACCTCAAGAGACCTAGGCTGGTGGGGAACCTATGCAAACTCTATTTAAGCAACTAACTCACATCTAAGGCACTCCCTAAACCAATGGATAATCTCGCCATAACCATAACAAGCTCTTAAAATACACTAAGGTGATGCTACTACTAATTCTAAATGGTCACCATGGCCTAAAGATCTGTGCCAAATACACCACAAAGTTTGATGAGAACTCTTATAGACCATCTAATTCTTTAAAGGATATGTCATATGAATATGCCTGACCTACTCAAGAAAACCAATCTCATACTCTAAAATTAAAAAAAATCCTTGTTGAAAACCAATAAACCCTACTCTAGCATGAGAACTGTTCAATGAACCTAACCTCAACTCTGGTTGCAAGGTATCCATAAAAAGGCTCCTAATACCTAATGTTAAATCTCAAAAAGATGAAATAGTCACAAACATTACTGGATGATAGGTTTTCCCTAAGTCCCCTAGCTGACGATGAAGATCCATGATGTTAATCTTTGACTCCCTAGTCTGATGTTATACTACAACTCCTAGAACACATATCAAAGTCTCATTTGTATTTATTGGTAACCTCATAGCTTTCATATTGGATAGAATAGAGTTAAAGAATGTACTTGAGGATCATTAAAATACAGATACATAACCAAGAGTCAAGAATAGGATTTCCTAAGGATGCCCTATAGCCTCTCAAAGATCATTTGGTATCAAGTTTTTATTTTCATGGACAATTGGGACCTGGGATGCACATTATGATACAGCCTCAGTTTGGGTCATATCAAGTTGGTATTACAGTTGTAGGTTCATGGTCAATTGGGAGTCCATAAAGTTGGGTTGAGTAGAGTCTTTTTAAAGGTGTGTGGTGTGCCATAATCATAAGAAAGAGGCTATAAGGAATTTAGGAACTATTTTTCTTACTTTTCATTCTATTTTTAAGCTTAGAGTCTGAGTCTTAAAATCTTCTAAACTTCTTGTTTGTTTGCCTTTTAGCCCATATCTCGATGATTTAATGCGCACAGAATTTCCCTGTATCCTAATTGAGAACAACATTGATAGGGCATGCTCTACTCATGGGATCCATACTCGATCTAGGGGTCTACTCCCTGACTTTTTTAGAGTTCAACTAGTTCCTTCTACTCCTCCTTAGGATCCCTAAATAGATATGATGAATATAGAGTTTCATTAGTTGATATAAGTGATTTCTTAGTTGGTAGCCTCTCAAGATGAGCTTGGTCAACTAGAATTTCATCTTCGGAGGCCACAAGGGTTTTCCAGTTGATGAGGCTGAGTCCTATAACTTTTATAGGTGTTAATATAGAGGAGAATCCTCAAGGGGTCTTGATAAGATGGAAAAGATCATTAGGGTCATACAGGCCTCAAATATGGAAGGGGTGAATTTTTCTGCCTACCAGCTAAAGGATTTGGTGTACAAATGGTACAAGGAATGAGAACAAGCAAAGGGTAAGGTTTATTAGTTATCTATATGGGAGACTTTCTCTAAAGCTTTTTTGGATCTCCTATTTACTCTAGAGTTGAGGAAAACAAAAGTGGAGAAAGTTGTTAATCTAAAATAGGGGAAGATATTGGTCAAGAAATTTTGCTAGTTGTCTAGATATGATCAAAAAATAGTGTTGGATATGAGTGCCATATACAATAAGATTTATATTTCTAGGTTGGTTTTTCATATACAATAGGTGGAGAAGGAAAATGGAAAGTAGAATAAAGTAGGTGAAATGTAAGGTATGACATTTAGATTCTCTAAGCAAGGCGGTGGTCAACAATAAGGTGGACGAGATGGTGGTAGTGGCCAAAGAAGAATTTGGGGAGTTCTAGTTCTTTCTCCATAGCTACTGCTATTTATCTAAAGTCATCAGGGGCTAGGAGTCAGCAGGGTAGCAATATCTTCAGGGCACAGGGAGGCTTATCTCAGGCTAGTGGGGCTAAATTAGCTTCATCATGTCCTCCTTGTAGGTTCTTTGGTCAATTTTATTGGGATTTTTGTGATGAGGGAAAGGATAGGTGCTTCAAACATGGTCTCCTATGACATATTCTTAGAAATTATCTAGTTGGTAAAGTTTCTTTTTAAGCGAAGAAGGTTTCGGTTACCTCTTTATTTTTTTTTGCACCGAGGGGTGCTGCTTCTGTATCTATTTTTGCTTTTGGTATAGGTACAGGATGGAATAAGTTATATGGTCTTGAAACTTGATAGGAGTTTGAGTTATTTCCTAATACCTTGACTGGCTCGTTACAACTTTTTTCTCATGATATGTATTGTTTACTTAATCCGAGGTCCACTCTTTTTTATGTGACCCTATTTATTGCTGTGTGTTTTTGTTTTGAATTCAAGGTTATTTTGGATTTTTTCTATTTCTACCCTAGTAGGTGACTCTGTGGTTGCTAAAAGAGTCTATAGAGGGTGTGTGGTAGATATTTCTTGTAAGAAGACTTTGGTAGATTTGTTCGAATTAGATTTGGTTAATTTTGATGTCAGTCTAGGGATGGATTGGTTACACTTGTTCTACGCTTCCTTTGATTGTCAGATCCATAAGGTTATCTGTAAGTTCCTTGGTGAATCGGTTATCGAATGGGAGGGTGGTGCCCTAGCTTCTAAGGGAAAGTTTATATCATGTTTTGGGGCTCAAAGTCTAATCTCTAAAGGGTTTCTCTACCATTTGGTTTGAGTTAAAGACTCTAACTCAAAAGGTCCTTCTTTACATTTGGTTCTAATGCTGAATGAGTTTCCTAAGTTTTTTCTTGATAATTTTCCAAGCGTTTCTTTGAATAGGGAGATTGAATTTGGGATTTATTTTGTTTTGGACACTCGTCCAATATCTATTCCTTCTAATAGAATGGCTTTAGATGAGTTGAAGGAACTCAAGGAGCAACTTAAGAATCTTTTGGATAAGGTCTTTATCCATCCTAGTGTTTCCCTGAGGGGTACACCAGTGTTATTTATTCATAAAAATGATTGTTCCCTTTGGATGTGTATTGACTATCAGTAGTTGAATAAGGAGATAGTTAAGAAAAAGCATCCTCTTCCTAGAATAGAGGACATATTAATCAGTTTCAAGGTGCCAAATTATTTTCAAAGATAGATCTTTGGTTTTGATACTACCATATTAAGATTACAAAGGTGGGTATCTCTAAGATGACTTTTCATACCTAGTATAGGCATTTTGAGCACTTGGTTATGTCTTTTGGTTTGACTAATGCCTCAACGACATTTATGGATTTGATAAATGGGGTATTCCATCAGTTTCTTAATCTATTTGTCATTGTGTTCATTGATGACATTTTTGGGTACTTTAATAGTGAGGTAGATAGTACCAATAACCTCCGCGTGGTGCTGCAAAACTTAAAAGAGAAAGAATTGTATGCCAAATTCTTGAAATGTGAATTTTGTTTGAATGTTATCACTTTTATGGGTTATATTATTTCTAGTGAGGGGATCTTTGTTTATTTATAAAAGGTGGAAGTGGTTAAGAAGTCGCCTAGACCTATGACTCCAACCAATATTTAGAGTTTCTTGAGTTTAGCCATGTATTATAGAAGGTTTATGGGGAGTTTTTTCATGGTAGCTTCCCCATTGACTAATTGACTCAAAAGAAGGTAAAGTTCTCTTGGTCGGATGATTATGAAGGTACTTTCAAGAAGCTTAAGGATAAGCTAACTTCGGCTCTGGGTTTGACCTTACTTGAAGGCAATAACGGTTTTGTGGTTTACTGTGATACATCCCGGATGGGACTTGGTTGTGTTTTGATTAATTATATAAAGGTAATAGACTATGCTTCTAAGTAGTTAAAGGTGCATGAGTGAAATTATCATACTCATGATCTAGAATTATTAAATGTGGGATTTGTATTGAAAATCTAGTGTCACTATTTGTATGGAGTGTACATGCATATCTTCTTGGATCATAAGAGTCAGAAGTATGTGTTCACTTAGAAAGAGCTTAACCTCAGGCAACAAAGATAGTTTGAGTTTCTCAAGGACTATGACATGAGTCTTCACTATCATCTAGGTAAGGCTAATGTTGTTGTTGATACTCTTAGCAGGTTGTCTATGAGGAGTTTAGCTCATGTGGATAAGGAGTGGTCGAAGTTAGTTAAGAAGATTTGCTTCTTGGCTAATCTTGGCATTTTCTTTTTGGATGTTAAGAATGGTGGTGTATTGGTACAGGAAGTGGTTCAGTCATCTCTTGGTGCATAGATCAAAGAGAAGAAAATGCCAGGTCCTATCTTAATGAAAATCAATAATTATATAGGTGGCCAAAAGGTAATGATAATTGAGTTTATTCAGTCCCCGGTTTCCTCTCCAAGCCAATCGATCGCCTTCTTAGTTAACTGCGGAACCCGCCCTTTAGCCATCTATCTTTAGATACGGAGGGCTTATGAGTCACAGAATTTGAAGCCCAAAAAACAAGGTAAGAAAGGTGGAGCGGCCTCACAGTACCAAGGGAGGTTATGTGTTCCTTACGTCGATAGTTTGCAAGAAAGCTTATTAGTCGAGGCGTATGAATTACACTACGTTGTTCATCCAGATTTGATAAAAATATATCCTAATCTCAAGGAGATGTATTGGCGGAATGGTATGAAGAAGAATGTGGCTGATTTTGTGGCCAAATATTTGGTGTGTCAACTAGTAAAAGTTGAGCTCATGAGGCCTGGAGGAGTACCAAGAAATTGAATTACCTAAATAGAAATAGAAAGTGATCAGCATAGATTTTGTTACCGGTTGTTCTCTATCTCAAAACCAATTTGATGCAGTTTGGGTCATCATGGATAGGATGGCAAAGTTGACTCACTTCTTCCCAGTGAGGACTAACTTTTTGGCTGAGGATTATATAAGGTTGTATCTGTATGAGATTGTGAAGTTTTATGGGGTATATATTTTGATTATCTTTGATCGTGGTACACAATTTTATCTCACTTTTTGTGGTATTCTTAGAAGGGTTAAGGTACTAAGGTTAGTTTGAGTATTGTTTTTCACCCACAGATGGATGGACGAGCAGAAAGTACTTTTTAGACATTAGAATACATGCTTCGTGCATATGTTATTAATTATAGTTGTAATTGGGTTGAGCATCTACCTCTTGTAAAGTTTGATGATAATAGTTATCATTCTAGTATAGAGATGGCTTCTTTTAGGGAATTGTATGGTAAGAGGTATAGATCTCTTATTTTGTGGTTCAAGCTTGGTGAGGTGGATATGTTTGGCTCAAATTTGCTTTATCAGGCTATGGAGAAGGTAAAGGTGATTCAAAATAAGCTTAAGGCTACCCAAAGTTTCCAAAATTCCTATATGGATGTAAGGCATAGGGACTTAGAGTTTGATGCTGGGGATAGGGTATTCCTAAAGGTGTTTCCCATCAAGGGAGTAATGCAGTTTAGGAAAAAGAAGAAGCTTATTCCCCGGTGTATTGGTCCTTATGTGGTTTTGAGGAGGGTTGATAATGTTGCATATGAAATAGAGTTGCCTTCTAGTTTGAGCTCCATTTATTCGATATTCTATGTCTCTATGTTGAGAAAGTGTACTGGTGATCCTTCATAGATTATTCCTTTGGAAGGATTGGGTATCTCGGATTCTCTATCTTAAGAAGAGATCCCAGTTGAGATCTTGTATCGATAGATTTGTCAGTTGTGGACCAAGGATATAGCTTTGGTTAAGGTTATATGGCAGAACCATATGCTGGAAAAAGATACTGGAGAAGCAGAAGAGGACATAAAGTCCAAGTATCCACATATATTTTTTGCTCCAAATATTTCTGTGTAAGCTATGTGATCTTGATCATATCTTTGTTTTCTAACTTGGTTAAAGGACGGTTAATTTCATTGCATCTTTGTTTTCTAACTTAGTTAAAGGATGGAATGGTATATGTTGGGGTGTAATTCATGCTTGTACTATGTTTTCTGTCATTCGGGGATGAATGATCCTAGTGAGGGAGACTGAAATACCCTGTGTTTTGACCAATAGAAAATTTCTCCATTGTTGTCTTCTGGACATCATACGACTTGGGGTACTAGTCGTATTATATGGTATAGTTTGGTAGGTCATGGTCATATGGTAACTAGTGTAGGTTGGTTGGTTTTTGTCCAAGGTATGGTTGGAACATACAAGTTATATATTAGGGTACGAATGGTAGGGTGTCAATCGTATATTACCCAAAGTTTAGTCTAGGTGATTTTATTCTTTTCAAGGTATGATTTCATAGTACTAGTCATATTGTTAGGTATGATTTGGCCTGGGTGATTGTATATTTTATAGTATTGGGGTCCAAGGGAAGGCCTAAGGTATAATATAAGGGTACCACTCATACCCTAGGGTGCAGTTGGGGTGGGGTGGTCATACCATCCTGCGTGAATCATAAGCAGTTTAAGTTTGGGGTAATCCAGATATTTCCCCCATTAACGTCTTGAGGCCCCATGACTTATAACACTCTTGGGACATCATTTAACCTATTTTCAGTCACTTAATCTCTCTTAAACCACTCTCAAATTCTCTCAAGGCTCTTGGGTCAAAGAAGGATAGAGTTTCATCAATACGATCAATTTTGGGCTTTCAAGGGTGATTTGTCTCTGTCATCTTCATAATCTAAGTCATGTCACTCCTCTCTCATTGTTAGTTCCAACTAAAGGTACATTTTATGAATTATTTCTACGGTGTAAATGTTGTATAGTTTTGGGTTTTCAAATATATGTTGGGGGTTTTGGTCATTATTTTCCCATGTTTTAATTATTGATTTACATGATTTAATGGTGGTTTGTACATATGATTGCACGGGAATGGTTAATTGGTATTTGGTTTTTGTTTTGGAAACACTATGCCCCTAATGTGTTTGATAAAATGCCTATGAGAATACATTTACTACTTTGTTGGACTTTTATTGAACTATGCATGGTATATCTTTATAACGGAACCCTAAATAGTGTTGGTTTAAATGGTTTGGAATGGTTAAATGGTAAGGTCTTAGTTATAATGGTTTGTCCTATAAAGAGCCTAGTAGGGTACAGAGGAATTTCCCCAGAAAACTTAAAAACAAACATCTTGTGGGGTACATGGGATTCTCCCAAGTTAACATAATAATATAATCTATGGGTACATGGGAATCCCTTCTTCTTAAAAATGATGGATAAGGAAATTTCTTGAAAGCTATAGTCGGTATGACAATACCACTACTTATAGCCTTGGTTAATTATAATAAATGGAATTATGGTTTAGTTGTGTGTAAATGATTTTAATTGTGAAATAATAGTGGGGTGTGATAGCTAACCATAAAGATGTGAGTACAATGGACGGACATTGGAAATTCATGTTACCCGACATGAGGATTGGTCATGGTGACCATATATGATACTTATAGGGTAAACGAGAATCCCCTAAGTACACTTGTACATATGTATCATGGATAGTGAAGGGTACTCAAGAATCTCCTACTCCTATGGTATCTCCGTTTCATATGGCTACATACAATTATGCCCTTTCAGGGGGTTACACTAGGCCCATTTAGCTTGTGGGTGGTTCTACGATGGTTAAGCTACACATACCCAGGTTATTAGTTTGAAAGACAGGCTAAACTTGGTAACTTTTTCCAGTGTGGTTATATATGTGTATGTATGGTTATGAATGCATATGGTTGGTTTACTTGGTTTTAAACGTTGCCATTATTTTATTCTTATCCTGAGTGCATGCTAGCGTTCACCTGCTAACCCACCTCTAGGCAGTTGTATCCCTATGCGATGAAAGAACTGGCTATTCTACTCCTCCTTCTCAGTGCTCAGCTCGGTTATATTGAAAGGGTGAGCTTACCTATTTTTGAAGACTCTATTTCATGTCATGGATGATTTTACATATTTTGGTCATTATACATACTACGGTTAGGGGCATGCCCTATTAGATTTTATTTTACTTTCAGTTAAAGGCTTTGTGGGACTACTATGGGTTGTTATAGGTGGTGTCCGTATTGGTGTTAGCCTTGGCATCGGTTTTGGTATTATGGTTGATGCCATTTGACTGTATTTATGATTGTTTTATCCTATTATTTTATGAACTCATACTTGGCTATTGATTTGGTTTTGGTATGGTTATTGGGGGGTATTAGATGGTTGGAAATTCTTGGGTTGGTCATGGTTATGGACCTATCCCAGAGTTAGGAATTTTGAGAAACTCTATCATGTTATATTTTCAAAATTCATCTAACTTAGGGTACGTGTTTGGATGTTGGGTTTTGGTAACGGGGGTGGCCCCCATTCCTGGTTGGACTTGGCATGCCCATTACAACAAAGTCTCGATTCAGGTCGTGTCAACACACAACAAAAAACACTCATGACCTACAGCTATGCAGCCACTCATAAGGCTGATAGATATTGGAATCAAACAATATATTGGTGATAGGTAATCCAACATACAAAAATGAATGCAAGTTAATTCCATAATACCATAATCGATCTATATACCATAGTCTAACATAGTGTATACACCTTCTCCAGCTCGATGGCTCATAAAGGCAGCACCTACGATGACCTCTGTTCTCTAGTATGACGGTTTATGATCGAAGAAACCCCTAAAGGGATCGAGAGTACCGATATACACTGGCCTAATCTGAATCCAGGATTTCTAATAACCATCATCATGAATATACTATATCTAGAGATGTATACATAATAAATGCACAGAACCACGACTAAATGAACGTAAGTTTGTAAATATTCTACGAGGGGTCAACGCTAGGACTATGTCATCATAAAAGTGTAAAAAAGGTCAAAATATATCTTGTCCATTGTAAATTATAGTAGTATTACCATAGATCTAAATCTATCTTGGTCAAATTTCTACACAATCATTTTTACTTTTGAAATCCCATAAATTATCCATTAAGTAGTACAATCCCTAAAAGGAAATAATCCATTTTAAAATTCAAAAGTGGGCATAGATCCTAAATTAGGAAAGCCATGCTTTTAGTTAGAATAATACCATTTAGTGAACATGAATGTACCGAATCTATGTAAGGCCATCACCAATATCCAAACAATACAATTATAATCATCTACATGTCTATAGAGTATTGACACATCTTTTACAAGGATAATTCACACACCCAAAGTTTAACTAATATCGTAATTGAAGTTTTGGTCCTAATAATATATATTCTGGCATAACCATATTATAATCTGAGAGACCATCACAATCCACCTAGTTAAGTAGTAAACCTTATACTTACGGGGTTATTATCCCCAACTATGTCTAATATGCTAGATACCTAGGGTAATAGTCTACTAGAAGCATAATAAGTATTTCACCTTGTGGGTCAATTCACCATGCTAATCCCTGAACTTATAATTTAGTCTAATTTATTGTGTTCTACCCATAATCATAACCTAACATCCCTATCTAACATGCAACATATATAATACACTATCTTGTAAACAAGAGTAGACAGAAGCCTACCTTGATGCCAAACCGCAAGTCCTT
This sequence comes from Capsicum annuum, assembly GCF_002878395.1. Classification (NCBI taxonomy): domain Eukaryota; kingdom Viridiplantae; phylum Streptophyta; class Magnoliopsida; order Solanales; family Solanaceae; genus Capsicum; species Capsicum annuum. Next base: position 41,965,912 of record NC_061120.1, read on the forward strand.
AATCATCTATAAATTCTATTCCTTTGATCCACAATCCTAAATATTGCTAGCTATCAAAATATAAATCTACACATCATAAGGATCAAAATCAGACCCATATTGCAACATAATAGATTGGGACAAAAATTTCTGTAAGAATGGGCCCGCTAGGCCCAGAAACAAAATCTAAAATTAAATCTGTCATGAGTTCCCTCGAAGAACAATGTGTACATATAAGTTAATAACAAATGTATCATAAATTGGGTCTCAAATAAAATCTTAAAATTCAGGTGTGTTGAACTAACTACCCTTAGCTCAATGGATAATTTTCTGCACTTTTCCTCTTCTAAAGATCTCAAAACAGTGAAAATAGATTGAGAAATGAGGGAAGAAATTTGGTGAAGCAGGTGATGTAACACCAACAGGATTTGAATAAATGATCAAATGATCACTTAATTGATCATTGCTAAAGCAACCCAAGGATCGCTTAAGCGATCCACACGACATATTTGCCATTCTCTTAAGTGATCTTTGCTTAAGAGACAAGGCCTTTGCTTAAGTAACTCTGTAGGACCAAGGTAGTTTACATAATAAGTCAAATAATATCTTCAGCGATCATCACTTATGCAACCCAATTGCCTCTTAAGCAGTCACACCAGCTGATGCCAGGCATCAGATTTTGCTAAGTCTAAATGGACTTTAATCGGGTACTGGCATTTGATCGAAACCCCTTGTGAGAAAATAAACTATGATACTATACCAAATTTGATATTTCAGACTCAATAGAACCATAAAAACATTCATCCGATATTGTTTTGAATAAATGTGGGGTCTATATATATTGTTCTATTTTTTGTATAATCCAACCAATAGTCCAAAATGAGTCTAGAAGTCTCGGGATCATAACCAAGTGTCCCTTAGACTAAAATTAATGTTTCAAAGCTAACTACACTTTCAAAATACTTATCCAAGGCCATTTACTTAGAGTTTTGATTCGAAATCAAATTCTAAATAACAAATGTTCCAAAACAAGGAAATAAGCCTATAATCTAAATAAACTATCTTATAGTTGTTCCAATATTTTTATCAAGTCACAAGACCTATAAATATTGTGGGAAGGCTCAAAAAGCCAAAAATATATACAAATCTAGGAAATGACCTTGAGGGTCATTACAATTGATTAGACGGGTGTTATTTCTATAAGAATTTAACTTTTAACTTAATGACATCTAAGGGTGTAATACCCGTGCCTTTTTCCTAGCTAGAAATCATTTCAATGATGCTAGGACTTACTTTAAAATGAAAACCTACATTTGTGCACGTCGTATTTCTGAGATTTTCACTTTCTATCACGTGGAAAATTGAGTTAGCTTTCCAATGCTACCAATTTTATCCAAATCCGACATCAGAAGAGGAAGTTATGGACGTTTTACTTGGAACTATCGGAAATACCCAGGTATGACGACCAAGTTGATGGACCGCCACATAAGTGACGGACCACCACTTTGACCATCACAGCCAAGGCTATTGAGCCACATACTGGATAAGGACAGACGGACGAGTTGATGGATCGTCAAAGTTGTGACGGACCATCATCCAGGCCGTCAACTCTTATCTAGTGAACCCCATTTTTAGTTCATATCTGACGGGATAAGTGATGGACCATCAAGTGTTTGACGGACCGTCAGTCAAACCGTCACACGCCATGTTCAGTTCTTTTCCAGGTGGTTTTAACAAGGGTATTTTGGTCACTTATCACCCTCCTACATATACCCAGATAAGTCAGAATTCAGCCATTATGCTCATTATTATTTCACAAATAAAAACTACGCTTTCTCTATAAATTTAATCTCCAAGAACAAGACCTAATCTTCTTCAAGAATCGAAGGATTTCAAATCCATCAAGTTCAGAACTATCAAGAACCTTGAGTCAACTATGCGTAGTGCTCATCTATGGACCTCTTTTGTTCATCGAGTTCAAGAACCATGCTTTAAAATGAGAAACTTTGATTTTATTATTTTTATATGATGTTCTTCATGTTAATGATTATTGTTTAAGCTTCAAGATATTAATATAAGTTTACTTCCATGATGTATGCATGCTTGTATTTAAAACCCATGAATTTGGGTGGTTCAAGATGATTAAAATTGTTGAGAAAACCTATGTCCCAAAGTGTGCATGCAAGGCATTTGTTAGAATGCCTAGAATGCTAAAAATCATGTTCCCATGACCCCATAATAGTTAAATGACAAGCTACGTCAACTCTTATGATGATTCCACATGAACTTCCATGCTATTGATATGTGTATCTAGTATGATTATGTAATGAACATGATATTAAGGTTGTGAAAGTACTTCGATGTGACATGAAATCCTTTCCATGCAATACATTATTGATAACCATGCTTAGCATGAAATCCCTTCTGTCAGATATTATGAATTGTGGACTCAAAATTTGTGATGAAGTTATGTCATATGTGCCAGTTTCCTTCCATCGAGTCCTGGGGGTATTTGTACCCAAAAAATATAGTTGTACGCCTAGAGCCAAGTCAAGTTACCCGTATAAATCTCATAAATCTCAGCAAAATCTCAGATAGTAGTGCTATTCCATCAGTCAACAGAAGTCAGTTACTCAGTCCTTGTACAGTTAGTTAAATTATGTTCAGTCTCTTCAGATGGGAGTAGAATTTAGAACCGAGTTAACCCAAGGATGGGAACCTACCTACTAGTTTAGGTTGTGATTCTTAGCAGTCATTCTTGTGTTCTAGAACTACGTAGCTAGCATAGGTTGAGATATCTTAAACTGTTAGGCTAGGGTTGATGGGGTGGCTTAACTTGTCAGTTTAGGGTTCCCACCATTCTCATTTGAGTACCTGCCTATTGAGGGTCACTCACAACTGTCCTTACCAGTGGCACGGTATTGACACCCATCTAGTCGGGGCAGAGATTGGACCCTAACTTAGCTATATGAATTATTGGGGCATGTTAGTTAAACAACTACCTCCCACAGTTTCAGGCTCAGTCTCAGTAAAAGAACCCAGTTAGTTCTTCAGATATCAAAATACTAAGACAGCCAAACATTGTCAAATTCAATTACAGTACGGAACTCAGATTGTTCCATCAGACCTACGACTGTCAAAAATAGTCACCCATGTTGACAGAACCATAGATTCAATCATGTCAAAAATCAGTAAATCATGTATTAGTGTACAGATCCACTATTATGTATCTATGTTTCTAGTCATTATGTATGTATGTTTTCACTCTCACATTCATATTAGTCAGTTAGTTAGCATTGCTCATGCAAGTAAACCCTTTTTGTTTAGCCTACCTTACTCATATACTCCGTACTCCAGTTGTACTGACGCATTTGTGCTACTGTGCTTTCTCTTTACGTTACATCATAAGTTCAGAGACATAAGTTCTAGACCAGCAGTAGCAGTCACATTTTAGTATATAGCTGCAGTGAGTCCTTCTCATTCGAGGACGATATGATTTGATTCATTTATTATTTAAGTTAGTTTTTAGTTTACTAAGTTAGTTGGAGACATGTTCCTTCAACTCCTTATTTAGTCAATACTTGGAGGCTTTCAGATATAGTTCAGATTTAGTTTAGTTTTTATTCAGACTTCAATTATCTTGCATATTTTTCACCCATATGGATGTTATAATTATTTTAGTTGAACCTTATGGTCTATTGTTTATGTTTTCCGGATATTACATGTATTTTAAGTAATGTAATAGGTACAAATATCAGTCATGGGTTAGCTTATGGTCCCTCGGGGTCATGAGCACCATGTAGCATTCTTGTTTAGAAAATTAGGGTGTTACCAACTTGGTATCAAAGCCTAAGGTTCAACAGAGTCCTAGGATGTCTGAAAACCACATCTAGTAGAATCTTGTACATGGGTATGTTGCGCGCCACATTTATGTACAAGAGGTTATAGGATGTTTTAGGAATAGTTTCCCTTCTTTCAGTATTATGTCGTGCTAGTAAGACTAATCTCAAGTTAAACTCGTAGTCTAATCCGTTCTTTCCTTATTTCAGAATATTCCTCCAAAGTGAAGAGACCAGCCAGTTCCTCAACCGGAAGACCCTTTTGGCGAGCATGTTTTTGATGCGGAGTTTAGAGCCACATTCACAAAACTTGATCAGTACATGGCTGCCCAGAATGAATGGCCACCAGTTATTCCGGCCAATCCAGTGGCTAATTTTGTAGCAGCTAGAATTCAGGACTTCACCCAAATGAACCCTCCATCTTTCTTCAGGTCTAAGTCTAATAAAGACCCTCAGGAGTTCATTGACCAAGTATAGAAGGTCATTGACATTCTGGGCACTACTTCTATAAAGAGCGCGGAGTTAGCCTCAAACCAGTTATAGGATGTTGCTCACACTTGGTACAAATAGTGGAAGTCCGAGAGGTTAGAGGATGCAGGTCCTATAGAGTGGGAGGAATTTTTCACAGCTTTCTTAGATGGATGTTTTCCCCTAGAGCTGAGGAAGGCCAAAGTTCTTGAGTTTATTAACCTTAGGAAGGGAAATATGACGATTAAGGAGTATTCTCTCAGATTTACTCATCTAGCCAGATATGCCCCTCATGTGGTTGCAGACAATAGGGCTAAGATGAGAAAGTTTGTATCAGGAGTGAATGATAGCATGGTAAATGAGCTGAACAGTTATATGACTTTAGCCAGGATCATGAGCCATGCTCAGCAAATAGAGGAGAAAAAGTTTAGGGCTAGGGACAGGCAGAATAAAAGAGCAAGATCAGGCAGCTTTAGTTTTACTCGGACCAAATCAGAGGGAGGAAATCATTCCCAGTTTCATCCCAAGTCATCAGCTCCAGTTCATTTTTTAGCTAGTACTCCAGCTCTTAAGCTCAGAGATAAAGCACCTGGCTCTAAATCTCCAGGCAGCGTCAGCAATTCCCAACTAATCCCCTATGTCAAACTTGTGGTAAGAACTACCATGGTATTTGCAGAGCCGATAGTGATGTTTGTTTTGGATGTGGCAATCCAGGACACCGAGTTAGAGATTTTCCTCAGTCCAGTTATCAGGGTCAGCAAAATCGTTCCACAACTCTATCCAATTGCCTGAATCAGTAGGGTTCCACTTCCAGTGCTACTATTGGTCAATGCTCAAATAGAATCTATGCTTTTCAAACTTGACAGGATTAGGAAAATTCTCCTGATATTGTTACTGGTACATTATAGATTTTTCCATGTTCATGTCTATGCTTTACTAGATCCAGGTGCATCCTTATATTTTGATACTTCGTACATAGTTGGCAATTTTGGAATCAGTCATAAAATTTTAGGAGAGAACTTTTTAGTCTCTAACCCAGTGGGTAAAACCATCATAGCTTGGTGGGTATACAGGAACTGCTACGTTATGATTTTTCAAAAATCCACGTCAGCATATTTAGTGGAATTAGAGATGACTGATTTTGATGTCATTCTCAACATGGATTGGCTTCATTCCTGTTATGCCACAGTCAACTGTAGGACCAGGATAGTTTAATTTCAGTTCCCGAATGAGCTCATCGTGGAGTAGAAGGGTAGTACTTCATCTTTTAGGGGTCAGCTTATTTCCTACCTTCAGATAAGGAAAATGATTTCAAAGGGGTGTGTGTATCATCTCATGCATGTAGAGGATTCCAGTTCTGAATCTCCAAGTCTTGAATTAGTTCTAGTTGTTAATGAATATTCAGACATCTTTCGCGAAGATCTTCCAAGCATTCCTCCCAAAAGTGAAATAGACTTCGGGATAGACCTTCTATCAGATACTCAGCCTATTTCTATTCCACCATACAAAATAGCACCAACAGAACTCAAAGAACTAAAAGATCAGTTGAAGAATCTCTTAGATAAGGGATTCATCAGGCCCAGCGTATCCCCATGGGGTGCACCAATCTTATTCGTATGCAAGAAAGAAAGTTCTCTCAGGATGTATATTGATTATCGTCAGCTAAACAAAGTCATGGTCAAGAATAGGTATCCACTTCCCAGAATAGATAACTTGTGTGACTAACTTTGGGGTGCCAGTTATTTCTCCAAGATAGACCTCAGATCAGGCTATCATTACCTCAAAATTAGAGAATGTGACATCCCAAAGATAGCTTTCCATAATTGATATGGTCACTATGAATTTCTAGTCATGTCCTTTTGTCTTACAAATTCCCCTACAGCTTTTATGTACTTGATGAACTGAGTGTTCAAGCAATACTTGGACATGTTCATCACAGTCTTTATAGATGATATTCTGGTCTATTCTCACACAGAGCGTGATCATTTTTATTTAGACTCTCAGAGATCCTCAGTTGTTTGCAAAGTTCAGTAAGTGCAAATTTTGTCTAAGATCAGTAGCATTCCTTGGCCATATTATTTCCATTGATGGCATTAGAGTAGATCCTGACAAGACCGAAGCGGTAAAAAATTAGCCTCGCCTTATATCTCCATCTGATAGCAGGAGTTTCCTGTGTTTACATGGCTATTACAGATCCAGATTGACTCAGAAGAAAGTTAAGTTTCAGTGGTCAGATTCTTGCGAGAAGAGTTTTCAAGAGTTAAAGTCTCGACTCACCTCAGCCCTAGTTCTAACTCTTCCAGATAGTTCAGGCAGTTTTGTAGTCTATTGTGATACATCTAGAGTGGGTTTAGGTTGTGTCCTCATGCAGTATGGTAAGGTCATAGCCTACGTCTCCATAAAGCTAAAGCCCCCTGAGAAGAATTATCCTATTCATGATCTTGAGTTAGCAGCCTTAGTATTTGCCTTAAATATTTGGAGGCATTATTTATATGGAGTTCATGTAGTTGTCTTCACAGATCATAAGAGTATCCAGTATGTCTTTTCTCAAAAAGATCTCAATTTTTCTTAGAGAAGGTGGTTAAAGATCTTGAAAGATTATGAGATGAGTGTCCTTTATCACCCGGGCAAGGACAACATTTTGGCCAATACTCTCAATAGACTCTCCATGGGTAGTGTTTCTCACATAGAGGATGGTAAGAAAAAGATAGCCCAGAAAATTCATCAGCTTGCCAGACTAGGCGTTCACTCAGTCGACTCTTTAGAGGGTGGTGTATGTGTTTAGAGTAGTTCAGGGTCATCTCTAGTTTCCGAGGTGAAAGAAAAGTAAAATAGGGATCCCAGCCTTGTCAAGCTAAAAGTGTCAGTTCAGAATTAGAAATTAGAGGCTTTCTCCCAAGGGAGAGATGGTGTTCTTCGTTGTTAGGGTCGTCTGTGTGTTCTAGGTGTAGATGACTTGAGGCAGTAAATTCTTGTAGAGGCACATGGCTCTTAAGAATCTATTCATCTAGGGGCCACTAAGATGTACCGCAACTTGTGGGAGATCTATTGGTGGAATGGGATGAAAAGAGATGTTGCAGAGTTTGTGGATAAGTGCTCGACATGTCAGCAGGTTAAGATAGAGCATCAAAAACCTAGTGGGTCCATGAAGGAGTTCACCATTCTTATTTGGAAGTGAGAAAAAGTGAACATGGATTTCGTGATAGGTTTTCCTCGAACTCATCATCAGCATGATTCAGTATGGGTTATTGTAGAGAGAATGACCAAGTCAGCTTAGTTCCTTCCAGTTTGTACCTCTTATTCAGCCAAGGATTATGCAAAACTCTATATTAGGGAGTTGGTAAGATTACACAGTGTTCTATTATCTATCATCTTAGACAGAGGTACACAGTCCACCTCTAACTTTTGTAAAGCATTCCAAAAGAGTCTTGGTACCTAAGTCCATATCAGTACAATGTTTTATCCTCAGACAAATGGCTAAGAAGAGAGGACCATTCAGACCCTTGAAGATATGCTAAGGGCGTATGCAATTAATTTCAAGGGAAGTTGGGATGACCACTTTCCCTTGATTGAGTTTGCATACAACAATAGCTATCATTCTCGTATTCCGATGGCTCCATTCGAAGCTCTCTATGGTAGGAGGTGTGATCTCCAGTCGGTTGGTTCAAAGTTAGTAAGGCCTAAGTCATCAGTCCTGACTTGGTATTCGATGCCTTAGAGAAAGTTCAGTTGATCTAATAGAGACTTCGTAGAAAAGATCTCGAGTTCTAGATCAATGACTATGTCTATCTCAAAATCTCTCTCATGAAGGGAGTGAAAAGGTTTGGCAAGAAAGGAAAACTCAGTCCCCGTTATATCGATCCCTTCAGGATTCTCAATCGCTTCGGCAAGGTAACTTATAAGCTCGAATTGCCTTTACATTTAGCCTCAGTTCATTCGGTCTTCCATGTCACTTTGATCAAGATGTACATAGGTGACCCAACAGTTGTAGTCCTTATTCAGAACATTGATGTTCAGGACAACCTCTCTTTTTAAGAGAATACAGTCAAAATTTTATACTATTAAATTCGTAGGCTGAGGAACAAAGAAGTCCCTCTAGTCAAAGTTCTTTAGAGATATATGTCTGTTGAGGGAGCTACTTAGGAAGCAGAAGCAGATATGCTTGCCAAGTACCCTCACCTTTTCTCCGCCAACCCAAATCAAGCTCAAGGTAACAGTCCTCCTTAAGCTCATTCAGTTTCACGTTCACCGTTCAATATAACTTAATATTTCATTTCGTGTTCATGTTCCATCACAAATTTGATATCAAGTACCATTGCATATTCAGTCATACATATATGTATCAGTCCAGTAAATAACTATGCATCAGATATGGATTCTCATTACGAGGACCTCAGTAATGCATTCATGATTCAGTTACACGTGCATTAGATATGTATGTTCAGTATAACACATTCAATTTATCAGTCATAAGATCAAGTTCCAGCTACTCATGTTCGGATTATAGTTTCCCATCCCAGTCAGTTCCATTTGAGGATGAATGTTCTCAGGGGGGAGATCTTGTAATACCCATTCCTTTTTCTTAGCTAGAAATCATCTCAAGGATGCTAGGACTTACTTTAAAATGCAAAACTATCTTGCTACATGTGCAAATTGAGTTAACTTTCCAACAGTACCAATTTTGTCCAAATCCAACATCAGACAAGGAAGTTATGAACGTTTTACTTGGAAATATTTGAAACGCCCAAGTATAATAGCCAAGTTGACGTACCACTACATAAGTGATGGACAACCACTTTGACCATCACAGCCAAGGCAGTTGAGCAACGTACTGGATAAGGACTGACGAATGAGTGGATGGATCATCAAAGTTGTGATGGACCGTCATCCAGGCCATCAACTTTTATCTAGTGAACCCCATTTTTGGTCCACGTCTGACGGGATAAGTGATGAACCATCATGTTTCTGACAGACCGTCATTCGGACCGTCACACGCCACATTTAATTTATTTTCAGGTTATTTTAACTGAGGTATTTTGGTCACTTATCACTCACCTACATATACCTAGATAAGTCCAAATTTAGCCATTATTTTCATTATTATTTCAAACACAAAAACTTGGGTTTCTATCTAAATTTAATCTCCAAGAACAAGACCTATTTTCTTCAAGAATCAAATGATTTCAAATCCTTCAAGTTCAAAAACATCAAGAACCTTGAGTCAGGTATGCGTAGTGTTCATCTATGGACCCATTTTGTTCATAGAGTTCAATAATCATGCTTTTAAATGAGAAACTTTGATTTTCTTGTTGTTATGTGATGTTGTTCATGTAATGTTCATTGTTTAAGCTTCAAAATATTAATATAAGTTGACTTCCATGATGCATGCATGATTGTAGTTAAAATCCATGAATTTGGGTGGTTCAAGATGATTAAAATTGTTGAGAAAACCTATGCCCCAATGTGTGCATGCAAGGTGTTTGTTAGAATGCCTAGAATGCTTAAAATCATTTTCCTATGACCCCATAGTATTTAAATGACAAGCTATGTCAACTCTTAAGATGATTCCACATGAACTTCCATGCTATTGATATGTGTTGCTAGTATGATTATGTAATGAACATGATATTAAGGTTATGAAAGTACTTCCATGTAATGTGAAATCCATTCCATGCAATACATTATTGATAACCATGCTTAGTCTGAAATCCCTTATGTACGATATTATGAATTGTGGACTCAAATCTTATGATCAAGTAATGTCATATGTGTCAGTTTCCTTCCATAAAGTACTGGGGGTATTCGTACCCAAAAAATATAGTTGTATACCTATAGTCAAGAAATGTTACCTTGATAATCTCAGTCAAGCTATGATCTGTAGAACTCATTCAGTCATGTGACTTAGGAAACCTCCGAAATCTCATGAACTCAGCAAAATCTCAGATAGTAGTACTATTCCAGCACTCAACGAAAGTCAGTTACTCAATCCTTGTAAAGTCATTTAAATCATGTTCAGTCTCTTTAGAAGGGAGTATAAGTTAGCACCGAGTGAACCCAAGGATGGGAACTCACCTGCCAGTTTAGAGTGAGATTCTTAGCAGTCATTCTTGTGTTCTAGAACTACGTAACTAGCATAGGTTGAGCTATTTTAACCGGTCAGACTAGGTTGATGGTGTGGCTTAATTTGTCAGTTTAGGGTTCCCACCATTCTCATTTGAGTACCTACCTGTTGAGGGTCACTTACAACTGTCCTTACAAGTGGCACAGTATTGACACTCGTCTAGTCGGGGTAGAGATTGGACCACAACTTAGCTATATGCATTGTTCGGGCATATTGGTTAAACAACTACCTGCCACAGTTTCAGGCTTAGTCTCAGTAAAAAAACCCAGTTAGTTCTTCAGCTATCAGATTACTAGGACTGCCAGACAGTCAAATTCAATTATAGTATGGAACTTAGATAGTTTCATTAGACCCAAGACTGCCAGAAATAGTCACCCATGTTGACAGAACCATAGCTTCAGTCATGTCAGAAATTAGTAAATCATGTATTAGTGTACAGATCCACTATTACGTATTTACGTTTCTAGTTATTATGTATGTATGTTGGCACTCTCAGATTTATATTAGTCGGTTAGTTAGCATTGCTCATGCACTTAAACCCTTTTAGTTTAGCCTACCTCACTCGTATACTCAATACTCCAGTTGTACTGACGTATTTGTGCTATGGTGCTTTCTCTTTATGTTACACCATAAGGTCAGAGACACGAGTTCCAGACTAGTAGTAGCAGTTGCATTTCAGTATACAAAGCTGCAGTGAGTCCTCTTCATTCGAGGACGATATGATTTGATTTATTTTTTATTTCAGTTAGTTTTCAGTTTACAGAGTTAGTTGTTGACATGTTCCTTCAACTCCTTATTTAGTCAGTACTTTGAGGCTTTCAAATACAGTTCGATTTAGTTTAGTTTTGATTCAGACTTCAGTTATATTGGGTAATTTTCACCCATATGGATGTTATAATTATTTAAGTTGAATCTTATGGTCTATTGGTTATATTTTCTGCATATTACATGTATGTTAAGTAATGTACAGGTATAGATATCAGTCTTGGGTTAGCTTGTTGTCCCTTGGGGTTATGAGTACCGTGTAGCATTTCGATTCCAAAAACTAGGGTGTTACAAAAGGTGTGAGAATTAGGTGGAAGACCATTTGTGTCAATTTGAGAATAAAGAAAGATTGTTGGGTGAATAAGTAATCAATGACTCAGTCCTAGATAAGCAAGTATTTGTAGTTTCCCTTATTCTTGTGCCATAGTATGCAGACTTTGCTAACTACTTGGTTAGTGATATGATGCCAGAAAACTTGAGCTTTCATCAAATTTAAAGTTTCTACATAAAATGAACAAATACTTCTAGGATGGACCTTATTTATTTTGGTGGTGTGCTAATAATATTATTCAAAGAAGTGCCATAGGCAGAAGTGCTAAGTATTTTGTAGGTTTTCCATTCATTGCCAGTGGAAGGACATTATTCAGGTGATCACACAAGAAGGAATTTTTTGTAAAATAGGTATTATTATCCTATTATTAACAAGGACTCATGTGATTTTTCCAAATCTTATGACCAATGCCAATGTTTGGGGTCAATCACTAGGGATCAAGAGATGTACATGTCCATAATATTAGAGGTGAAATTATTTGATGTTCAGGGCATTCAATTTATGGGCCCCTTTATGAGTTCCTATCAGCACAAATGTGACTTGGTTGATGTGGACTATGTTTCCAATAGGTGGTAGTCATGGCACTAATAGACAATAAGGGAAAAAGTGTGGTGGCGTTCTTGAAAAAGAATATTTTCTCTAATTTTGCTACTTCCCGCAGAATTATATGTGATAGGGGTTGCGACTTTTACAACAAGGTATTCTGCGATTCTTCAACTAAATATGGTGTGAAACAGTACAAGGTGGCTACTCCTTATCACCCCCAAACCAATAAACGTGTCAAATAAAGCGATCAAGAAGTTATTAGTCTTGTCTGTTAATATAAATCGAAGTGATTGGTCCCAGATGCTTGATGATGCTTTTTAGTCTTATTGTACTATGCTTAATATGACAATAGGTATGTCTTTATACCAACTAGTCTTTGGTAAAGCCATTCACTTACCGATAGAGATTGAGCTCAAGCCTTCTAGGCTCTCGAAAAGTTAAATTTTATCTAGAATGATACAATTTATATGAGGTTGGACCAGGTAAATAAGATGGAAAAATTTTAAGATTGTTCGTTTGAGAGAATTGATATATACAAGGAGATAATGAAGTTTTACCATGATAAAACTATTGAAAAGAGAGAGTACCACGTAGGTGACTGAGTACTGGGTTTAAACATTTTTTGGAAAAGCTGAAATCTATGTGGCCTAGACCTTTTAGAGTTACGCAAGTATTTCGATCAAGAGTGGTGGAATTGGAAAACAAAGATGGGAAACTATTTAAAATGAATGCTCAATGGATCAAGAAATATGTTGGACCCTGGAAAAGGGAAAAAGTATTGTCACTAGTGTATCTTGAAAAAGTCTTAGTAATTAAGATACCCGAGTCATGTCGTGATGTTAAATCAGGAAATAATAGGAGACAACCCATGTCATTTTGTTCTAAAATAATGTTATAATAGGTTTTGATTGTGGGCATTGTTCAATTTTAGAGTATGCAGTGAAAACGTTTGATCTTAGCTAATAGCTTGGATGACTAGGAGTGATGATCTGTCAACGCTTTGACGAGATATCAACTCTATGTCATTATTTTGAAGAATAAAAAGGAATATTCTTGATACAATTAACGTCCAAGGATTGACGAGCCATCAATAAAGTGACATGCCATCAACTCAGGTTATCAACTATGATGATGAAGTTACAATTTAGTTAAATTTGATGACCTAGTTAGTGAATAGTCAACAAGTTTATGAGCTGCCAACTTAAGTCATCAACTATCGTGGGAAATTGACCTATTACGCTTAAGGTTAATGATCTCTTTGATGGCCCAAGAACAATTTTATGAGGCTTCAACAAAATACATGGCCTAGGTAAGCATATCCTTAGTCAATATACCCCAAGTCCATATCCTTGGCCCAATCCATTTTCAACCCATTACCCATATAACCCTAAATTGACCCGAATCATTTAAACCCATTATGATTTTGTGCGAGGGATTTAAAAGGGGAAAAAGGGAGAATGAGCAGTGAGATGGAAATAGGTGTTGGAGAAACGTGGCCATCAACTTCAAAACTCTTAAACTTCCCACTTAATTACCTCTCCACTATTATTCTTTCAAAAGCATATTTCTCTAACACCCATTACCATCTCACCGCTCTTTCTTTCTCTTTCCTCCTTCAAATCCCTCGCATAAAATCAACACCGAAAAAATATTCACCTATCATCATCAAATAAGAATTTCAAGTTCCAGCTCTCTTCATAGCTGATTGCACATTCTTATAAAATAAAACTAATAATCATATTGTCTAGGATTGAAGATGAAGGTTGAAGGTTGTCAACATGTTGATAATTAGGTAACCCAAGTCATCAACATCATTCTATCTTAGGTTGACAATGGAGGTTAAAAAGTCATCAAAAATTTGATGATCCATCAACCTAGGTCATCAATAATGTAAATATACAAACTCATTCTATGTTAGGTTGACGATGAGGGTTGACGGAGTCGCCAGCCATGTAAATATTTAAATTCATTTTTTCTTACTTGACGATGAAGGAGACAATCTATCAACCCAAGTAATTCACCATGTATATTTTTCAGGTAATCTTATTGCAGGTTGATGAGCCAACAACCCATGTCATCAACCATGTAAATACAATGTGACACTTTACATTCTTTCTTGGTTTTCCTTGATTATTAAGTGACTCTAGTATACGTACCTATCATGGATAATATTAATGGAACATTTTGAACCAATTCAAGCTGAAATATCCTGTTTGAACATGCCAAATCATTATTTTTGTGCAAAACCTTGTATATAGAGCGCGGATGGGGTGGACTTTATGCTTTTTTGTTTACTCAATTCTTGAGATCTATATCTCTTATATATTATATATAACAAAATTGAACCATTTTATTTTGCATCTAATTGAGTGATATTGAAAAAATTCATAACAAATGCCAAATAAGATCATAAAAATAGCATCTAATTGGGTAATATTACAAAAATTCATCATAAATACTAAATAAGATGCTGAAAATAACAGTGCTAGCTTCAACCTAAAGCGGGTGAAGCCAAGACTGCTTTAGGCAGCCAAGACTGCTTTAAGCAGCCAAGACTGCTTTAAGCTCTACATTTTTTAGGGCTTCATTTTTTAGCAATTAAGGTTTATAATTTTGTCGGTTTTTTAAAATAAAAAATATTGAGTAATTAAAAAAAGAATTTCTTTTTCATTTGGATGTCGCTTTACCTCAAAAAAATAATTTTACTTTAGGAATTCAAGACTAAAGTTGACAATTGCTTTCAACTTTATCCTTAACAATAAGGAACATTTCTTTTTTGTACTTTTATATTCTAAAAATAGCATCTAATAATAGGGGTAACTTAATAAGCTATTTTATTATTTTTTAAATTTATATAAAGCTTATAGAGTTCCTATAAGAATTGTCTCAATTGAAGAAATTTTTTTAAAATTAAAATTGATAAAATTTTTCTTAAAATCAACAACATCTCAAGAAAAATTGAATGATTTATATATACTATTAATTGAAAAGGAATTATTGCAGAGTTTGATCATAAAATAATTTTATACATAATTTTGCATCTCAAAAAGTATAGAAATAAACTTTAAATAAAATATAATAGTAATCCTTTTTTCGTTAAGGCTTCATTTTGAAGTTCCACTTTAGGGCACCAACTATATTGAGCCGAAATTTAGGAGGCCTAGTTATTTTTCTTTTTTGATTTACTCTTCTTATCTTTATTTTCCTTTTTGTTTTTTTAGAAAAAATCATTTCCTTTTTAAATACAAAAATAAAAGCACTAAAAGATAAAATAGATAGTTATTGTTGTGTTCAATGAATGTGTTTATCATAAAAAAATTCAAATAATTTAATTTATAATTTAAATATCATTTTATGATACTATCTTATTTTTTTACTAATTTAGTATGCATAAATTATTTATTTTCTTTCAAATTTGAAAAGAATCTTTGTCGTTCAATTTAAAAATATACTACTATTACTTCGTACTACTTTTACCTAAGATAAATATTTAAATTAATAAGATGATGACGCAAATGATGAAATTTCAAATAATATGTAGCACTCAAAAAAATAGGATATACAAAGCTTCAACAATGTATGTTATCTACCACCACATAGAAGAAAAATTAAAGCAAAACATAGTTCTCTAAAAATTACATATTCATGAGAAGCAATAGAAAAGAAAGTTACTAACCTTGAAGCTTATGTCAATAGATCAAATTCAAATACATATACCAATGTTCTTTGGTCTTATATATTGTGGTCTTTGTAGTATTTATATTGCGGCGGATTCTTTTTACATATTTAGTCAATGATAACTCATTTTTAAAAAAATGATTATATTAAAGATAAAGCAACTTAATAAGATTAGAAGAGTGTGTAGTAAAATAGGACTTTTTCAAAAAAAAAAAGTATTAAAAAAAAACACTACATATTATAATTTTGAATTTTGTTGTTTTGTTAATATAAAGTATGAGAGAGTAAATACATAAGATAATCTTTTATTTAAAAAAACTTTAGATTTTATATCTGAGAAGATATTGATTCTACAAATAAAATTTAAAAAATTACCTAAAAAAATTCAAGTCACAAAATTGATAGAATCATCATCATCATCTTCATTATTATTATTATTATTATTATTATTATTATTATTATTATTATTATTACTATTATTATTATTATTATTGACCTATATATAATAGTAAATATTATAAATTTAGGAAATGTTAAGAAGTTAGAATTCCATACCCATTCAAATTATATTTAAGTTCAAATTTAAATATTATACCATAGCACTTTGTTATAAGAAGATCATTTTATTATTCTTTCCATATCCTTAAATTTTTTCATATAAAATGCATATTTATCCTATAATACATTAATTTTAATTAGAGAAAAATTTGAAATCAATCTAGAAGATTTTTTTAATGTACATTTTTGTTTTATTATAACAACTAATACGACAAAATTTCATCATCATCATCATCATTATTATTACTATTGCTATTATTATTATTATTATTATTATTATTATTATAAATAACTTATATATAACAGTAAATATTATAAATTTAGGAGTTGCTAAGAATAGAATTCCATTTTCATTCAAATTCTATTTAAGTTCAAATTTAAATACTATATCATATAAGTTTGATATAACAAGATCATTTTATTATTCTTTCATTATCCTTAAAGTTTTTCAAATAAAATGCATATTTACCCTATAATATATAAATTTTAATTTGAGAAAATTTTGAAATCAATTAGATCAATTCTTTTATTTATTATACTTATTATTTTTACTATATTACTAATACGACAATATTTACAAAATTAAAAGTGCGATTTGTCAAATATAAGATTCAACATATTTCTGTGACTTCATTTTATTCACTATTCCATAGCATTTATTATTTATAAAAATATTGTAAAGATTTTAAGATTGTTACTACTATTACTACTACCACATTTTTTTAATTTAAAAGCAATACTACTTGTGTATTACTACTACAATTATTTATTGCTTATTATTATATTATTATTAAAATAAACCTTTTCTCTCTCTCTCTCTATATATACATAATTATAATATTTAAATTACAAAAGAGAGAAGTTTGAAATAGTAATAGTATATTAGAACTCTTCAATAATGAGTTTCTAGATATAAAGATAATGTATTTCAAATTCAAATACCTAATCTTTCAATTCAAAATTTTTATTCTAATATTTTTAACTTTGTCTTAGAATGTTTTTTAAGTTTGTCGTAAAAACTATCACATGGCTATTTTAATATGTTCCCACTTGACATCTTGTCTTGTTCTAGGTTTTATTTTATATATATATGATTCCCAAGGGTCATCCCAAATGTTGTGGTAGGTCTAACAGAGTAAGCAGTGCTAAACTTGGAGGTTATTTTATGAGTCTAAACATGAAGCCAAGGAGGATGGGACCAAGGGGTATCGAACTAGACAAACTTATTATCAAATCGAATCAACTCCCCAGTTGAACGGGGGAGGTGTCTAGTTAGAGTGAAGAAAACTTCAAAAATGTGACCTCTAAAGACTAGGTTGAAAAGACACTACTACATCCACCAACCCCAAAACAAAAATTGCACAACTTCAAAATAAAGTGATCAAGGGTAGAAACCCCGACATTCAAGATAGTGTTTGATGGAAATTAGATAGAGCATAAAAAATCTACTATGAAAGTTTTGCTACAACTGGGAAATACAAAATTAAGACCTCTGTATTAAGAGGTTAAGGTCATCACTCCCGAGATTAGTAGAAATCCCATAATTGAACAAATGTTTAATTTCGAAGACATGGAATGGAATATCAAGGACTTGGGTTCATACTATCCAACCGTAGTGCATTAGTTTTATGCAAACTATACAACCATCCTAGAGAAATCTTGTAAAAAAGAAGAGAAAGATATGGACAAACCCAATATGGACAGAATTCTATTTTGGGGTTTATTAGTAGACTTATTATTAGATGATTACTTAGTTTTTACATCGAATGGACTTTGAAACACCATATACCACGCCAAATTTCTATGATAAAATGACTGATTGTGCAAATTAACGTCCTTGGTTAGCATAGAAGTTTGATGAATGTACCCCAAATTGGGTGGAAAATCCCAATGCCAAGAACACCAACGCTTTTCTATCTCAAGAGAAACTTTTTGTGGGGTCTTATGAGGTTCAGATTAATGCCAACAACAAGTGATAACATTTTAAGTAAAGATCGAGCAGTGTTTTTCATATGTTTAATGTTTGGGTACAAGTTAAAGTTTAGAGAAATAATCACAGATAAGATTAAAATATGATGAGAAATAATCACTAATGAGGTTAAAATAAGAGCCAAAAAGTTTGATACCTCATATCCATTCCCATGTTTGATTACAGGGTTGTGTAAAGTAACATATGTTCCCATATTAACCGAAGTGGATAATAAAGTGAAAGCCATAAAACACATAATTTTGATAGATTAATAGATGAGGGTAGGCCCACATTGAGTTTAGGTATGAAATGCAAGTTGATTTTAGAGTTGACACTTTAAATACAAAGGGTACATATACAACTACAAAAACCTTAGGATGCATGCCAGGTATATATCTCTCCCTAGTTGAGTCTTATTACACTATCTTCTCTGCAGGTACTGCACCTACAACAGAGACTAAAGATACTAAAGTTCTTATAGCTTAAGCATCTGAGTACATGATTTATATTTATAATATTAGGAAAATAGTCAAGCAAGGAAAGAGATTAGATGCTCAATTAATTTTTTTTGCCCAACAGTTTGAGGCTTTTGTCAATGGGGAAATGAGAGAGGTATTTACACCTTATGCTACTCTCCATATATGCATTTATTATATGAAATACTAAGTAAATTATAGTTTAAAAATTACTACAGCTGATGCTTCACAATTTGAGTAAACGCTGGGAAAGACTATGGTTGACATCACTTGTTTACAATGGTGATAAATATTGACATTCCTTCTCAGGTTGATGATAAGTTAGACAAGGAGAAAGAGTTATAGTATGACTTAACAGGAAAAAGTGTTGATCCTAAGGGTAAAGATAAGAGGAAAAGAAGTGACAAAGAAGACCAAAAAAAGATTGAGAAAATAATAGGCAAGAGAAAAAAGACTTGAAGGAAGAAAAACTAAAATCCAAAGAGCTAAAGCAACCCTGGAAGAAAGCATTGCGGGTATGTGGGCGCCTTACCTATTTTCCCACCCATAGAAGTTGGTACTACTGAACTAAGTGTGTAATTTTTTACTTCACTAACTACCAAATTGATCCTACCAATAATGCCTAGTGCCACTATCGATGATGTCGTTGCTATTAATCCAGTCTCACATTTTGTGCCATATGGATTAGGGTGCTACATATATGTACTTTTCATAGTTATTTAGATTTGTGAGTGATTCATTAGGAAAAATGGATGTCTAGTTATTGGGGGCGGGGTTACTTGTGTCCAAATATGTTTTTATTACCTGGATTTTTCCTCTATGTACTATCTAGGAGAACTAATATATTTAGGATATATTGTTTTTATTCTTTGTATATTTTTTGTACTGTTGTGCATTATATATTCAAAAGGTCGATAGGGAGTTAATGGCACTTGTTATTTTTATAATTAGCTGAAATGAGGGACTATAATTTTTTTGTGGTACTATTTTCTAAATAGACAACCGTGGATCTGTGCCTGTTATTAGTAGAATATGATATGGCGATGTCTGCTTAAGTTTCACTATGAAATAACTGGCAGGTGGTGATCATATTATTCCATGTCATGAGTGTGTGAGGCTATTGTATTGTTTTCTTACTTCTGGTATACATCTAGAACTTGCTCATTCTATTTTATTAGGTTTTGAGTGGGTGTCTAAGAAAGTTCACAGGTTGTGTTTGATGTTTTGGCATCCAAACCATGAGTTTAAATCCTTCTATCCCAGTTTGAGCTAACCTGATTTCTTTGTTCAAAACCTGTTCACCTTTTTTCTTTTACTGTTAAACCATTATTTGTCCCTGATCTCTCTTTGGACATCGTGCACCTCAACTTAGGAAAATCGCCTAAATTGTGGGTGCATCCTACAAAAATCTTGACAAATATAAATGAGTGTGAAAATAGAAGTGATTATAGAAGATCCTATGAGTGTGCACACCTATATATATATAATTGAGAAAATAAAAGACTCAAGAGATATGCATCATTAGGTGATGGGATTTATTGAAATACTTAGATAAATAAGGACAGAGTCTGAAATATCTTTTGATCATCAGAAAAAATAACTATACATGAAGCATTGGTGGAATACTAAGTCTAGCAAACAAAGAATTGACACTTGGAGGTACTATAGATAAATGTTGTACCTCTAAATTAGCAATACCATGACCCAATATTGGCACAAAGGGTAGAACACCACTCAAGTTCTATGGAATCTTGTACTATTAGTTTTAATAATGAGCAGCTAAACTGCAAGGGACCAGGTTCTTGGATGTGAATGTACAGTATAACTAGCGCATGATATTTGCATAGTTTTGTCCTTTTGTGTAACAAACTCACAAGTGCTATTTTTATATTGACTTGGATAGCTGGTCCAATGATATTTCAACCCTAATCATCACTTAACTATAAAATGGAAGAGAATCCTCTTCATCAAATGGTTTTTGCAAATTCTACAGAGTGAAAAGAGAGGCAGTAAAACCCTAATTCAATAATACTTAAGTTCTTAGCTGTTTATGTGAGCTTAAATAAAAACTGTTCTTGAGTGAGCTTTAATTTGTAAGGAAATTAATCAAACCATAAGAGTAATGTTTTGTTCTTTCATTGAGAGAGTTTCTTAGGTAGAGTTACCTAAGTGTGAGATTGCTTGGAGGTAGTCAGTATAGAGGGTCCTTGATAAGGTTGCTAAGTTGTGCTGGTAGTGGAGTTGCTACTAGAACAAAGAGCCTAAAGATAGGCTGAAATGTAGAATATAATAAAGAGGTTAATTATAGTTGATTTCTTTAGAGCTTGTGAGGGCAAGTGGTGGTTTTTACCTTCCTGGGTTTCCATGGAAAAATCTGTGATTTTTACTCTTCATGCACTGTTTTTTGTATTCCTACGAGATTAGTAATTGCTTGACTGTGATTGTTTCTTAGGGACCTGGTCCCTTAGTGTGTCGTGCAATCCCCAAGGATATCATAAATTGGTATCAAAGCGAGGTCACTCTAAAAGGTTCATACTTAGACTATTTTGGTTATCATGGTTAATCCACCGACCATAGAAGAAGGGAAATCTACAACTAGAAGACCTAGATTTAATAGACAATACTACTAGTGGTGGAAAACAAGTATGTTTGACTTCATTATGGCTGAGGATAGTGAGCTTATGGACATTATTATTGATGGTGTTCCTGTTCCTATAATTGAAGTCAAAGAAGGATAGGTCACAAGAATGACTATCAAAAGCCAGAGGGAATTCAATGAAGAAGACTGAAAAAGAATTGAGAAAAACTACAAAGAAAAGAATATCTTGTCTGTGGCATAGGACAATGTATGTAACATGATTTCAACTTGTGAAACAACTAAGGAAATTTGGGACTACTTGAATACAACTCATAAGCAAAACAATGATGTGAAGGATTCAAAGGTTGATAAATTGACAACTCAGTATGAAACCTTCACAATGAAGGAAGCAGAAATTATTCTAGAGATGCATACCAGGTTTTATTTCTATCACTTATGAGTTACAGTGCTTTGGTGAAGTAATTACCCCATACAAACAGGCAAGAAAAATTCTTGGAGTTCTTCCTAAATCCTGAGAAAGTAAAGCGAATGCTATCGTTGAGGCTAGGAACTTATAAAGTATCACCATGGATGAGCTTATTAGGCACCTAAAAACTCATGAACTTAAAAAACATTTAGGCTATAAGAAGATGAAGGTAAAAGGAGATGAATCTCTGGATTTAACATCTTCAATATTAGGGTAAAATAATTATGAAACTGATGTTTCCTATCTATAAAAATGAATTGTTAAATCTATTAGGAAAAGTGGTCAGTTCTAGAGAAGTGTAAGCAGTAGTAGAAAATGAGCCACTATGGAAGTTTGTCACAAATGTGGAAGTCCTGAATACTTTATTAAGGATTGTCCAATGCACAAAATGGACCATCATGATTATCACAATAATGGAGGTAATGAAGGAAGAGACAAATACTAGGTCCCTATAAGATCAAAAAGGTAGGTTGCAACTAATCTTGTTGTTAAACAAGCCTTAGCAAGTTGGGTTGATTCCTTTAGTGATGCTAATAAAACCGAGAAGTCTGCAGATGTCTCCATGCCTATAGTGGAAGATGAGATAGTGACCTTCGACTCTGTGTTTGCTTTCATAAAAGACGTTGAAAACAGAAGAAGAGAATGAGGCAACTATCTTCGCTATTAAGAAGAAACTTGAGAAATATTCTTATAGGAAGTAAAAAAAGCTAGAAAATGAAGTAATTGATAATGCGTGCAAGCTGAGTACTGAGAAAAATGGTCTATAAGAAAACATAGAGAATTAGGAGCTTCAATTAATTACCTTAACTCACCAGATCTTCGAAATAGAAAAACAGTATGTTAAGATAAAAATTAACAATCATAGTTTGGTGATCCAATTAAAGAAAGTAGATGCTTCAAATTGAAAAGGGAAAAAAATGCCTCGCAACATCAAATTAAGCTTGAAAAAGAGTTGGAGAAATCTCAAGACCCTCTTATGACTGTTCTACAATAGCATGATGAGTTAGAGAGGACCTAGTCCATTTGAAAGAATAACTCAAAAAATATCATCAATGGATCTCATCCTCACAATCCTCTCTTATTTCAATGGCCAAGGAGTCTATAATAGAATAGGTCCTAGGTATCAGTACAAATCTAAATCATTTGCGTCACAAGAATAGGATGCTCAAGATGTCAAAAACAAAGTCCATAAACCTTCTGCACTTATTGTGGAAGAGATGGACACCTAAAGGAAAATTATCAAAGCTGGAATAGAGTAAGAATGTTCAATGCTAGATACATCCAGAAAGATCTAAAGAATCTCATGTACTTGAAATATATGATAGAAAATGGAAAAAATAAAGATTACATTAATTAAATGGACAAAGAAATACCTAATCGCACCTCTGTTCTCTTACTAGGAACTCAAACTCAAATGGGTTCCCAAGTCTAACAAATGATTGTGAATTTTGAAGGGAGAAAGGCTTTGCAATTTGAAAAATCTTCTTGTTATATAATTGGTCAAGGCTATGAAAGGAAGGTCTGATTGTATTCCCTTACCTAAGACACTTCAAGATGAAATTGTCTGATGTGATTAGCATTTCTATCTCAAGGATGAGCTCAAAGATAAGCTAGCAAAGTTTAGAAAAATGCTGATGGAACTCGAGAAATTTAAAGAAAGCCAAATCTAGGACCTAGTACTCAAAAATCTTCCGGAACAATTTGTGGTATCATATGGTGTAATAAATTAATCTAGTTGATGTTGAGATTGGTCAAACTAACCTGGACTTCTATCAAGTGAATCAGTGTCTTCTTACAAAATTAGTTATGTCCAGGAGGTAGGTATCCTTGGTAAATTAGTAAATTCTGGTCTAACTCAGTGCCATTCCCTTGAAGGTATGAATCCATGGGAACAACTTTGGAGGTAGACAAAAGTGACAAGAACAAAGTTGAAGACTCAAACAAACTAGAGAGAGAACTAGTCCCATCTCTCAGGCTAGTATCTTGTAGGTTCAAATATGGTTTTTTATACCAAAGAAAAAGTCATTCCCTCCTTGTCATTGTGTTAGAACCAAGTTATCCAATTTTAAAAGGTAAGGAGAGTCACCTAAAATATGATATTGATCATATTTGTCCCCCAAGAAAACCATTGCCTGTACTTGTTACTCCTTAAATCTTGCTGCACCCACTCCATCTCATATCAAAAAGGGAAAATCCAACATTCCAAGAATCCCTACCCAAAGAAAAACCTTCTTGATGGTTGCAGCTCTTCCATTTTCATGTCCTTCAAAGGATCTTGATCCTAATACTGTGAAAATTCCTTCATTAACTGTCCTAAAAAACATACTTCTTCTCCTACTCTTCCAAAGATTAAATCCTTCATCACTTAACTTGTAAATGGAGAATCTTTGCCTAATCTTTCCAAATTGTCTTGATAATGTTATGGTGGATGAAACCTGGGTAGCTAAAAATATCATTTTGTTGTCAAAAAGTCAAACAAAAAAGCTTAGTGGATCACAAGTAAAATAATATCAATAAACTCCAAGAATCTCTTAAAAATGGTTTAAAAGTTTTATTGAGAAGCAATTCACTCTAGAGGGACTTGGTCCTAAGAAGAAAAAAGTAACTAAAAGGGAATCTGTGATTACTTATACTAGAAGAAAAAATGTGGAGAAAAGTAAGGTTGTATCCAAGGAAGTTAGAGATAGGTTTTTGAAGAATCAAAAGGTGTGAATTGGAAGGATTTTTTATTTAAATGTCCTAAAAGAACAAGGTATGGTGGAACTTGTTGAGTTTGTTAAACATCAAGGTTTGATGCATTTCATGGAAGGATCTATTCCCACTATTTTTTATGAGAAAGTTAGGGAATTCTATTTCACTTTGGAATTCTCAGAAGATGGGATAAGTTTGACTACCCAAGTCCAAGGAAAATAAATAAAGTTGAATGAGGAAACATTGGGAAGAATTTTGAAAGTTCCTACATATGGGGTGAGAATTCTCTCCAGGCAGATGTCTTTGATAGAATTATTAGGAAATACATCTAATGTCAAAAAGAAATATATGGCTGTAGTGAGTAGCAACTCACTCAAGAGTTAGTTTTAATTAATTTTTGACTCTATGAATAAGGTAGTCTTTCCTAGGTCACAAAGAAGAAGCATTACCTGATCCACTGACTTATATGTGATAGAATGCCTTAGTAGCTTGGAATTCATTAATCTACCCGCATTGATAATAGAAAACATTCACAAAGTGGTTCTTGGTATTAATGGAAACATGGTATGCCATATGGATTTTGTCTTAACAAAGTATTTAATCATTATGGCGTTGTATATGATTCTAGAACCCAGGGATTTGTGGTTAAAATATTTGATATGAAAACACTAGTCAAGACTGAATATGTAAAAATAGGTATCATATATCAGAGGGGGATCAACAAGGAAATAGATGGACTGAAGTTTAATTTAACTTCCAAGGAAGAAGAAATCAACAAGCTTCTAGGGACAATTTAACATCTTTCCAAAAAAAGCCCATATGAAAAAGAAATTCTTAGAACTAAAAATGTTGAACTATAGAAGATGGTGTCAATCTTAGATGATGAGGTCATCAGGTCAAAAGGAGAGATAAAGCATCTCAAAAACAACCTGACCCTACTCCTTCAATCTTTTCTTCCTAGTCCTTCAGTTGTTAATCATTATTTATTGCTGTGGGTTTTCCCTAAGAACATTAGATTTACACACTACAATGGTACTTATCCTACCTATGAATGAATCTTTGTTTTGTTTGACACATTTTTTCTCTTTATATTGCGAAGTTATTATTCATTTTAGTGTTGCCCTAGTGGCCATGAGTTAACTAATTTATGCTTAATTTAGTCGTGTATTACTTTCTCACTTTTCAATGATTCCCAAAGGGGGAATACTTACTGAGTACATATATTTGGGACAAGAGTAAATATAGTAGGGTATCATGTATCAGGTATTCTAGGAAAATATAAATGTTAATGTTGATAAGGGAAGAAAGTAAGTAAAGTGTTGAATAGATGAATGAAGGCAGTCATGTCAACAGGGGAAGTTTGAAAACACACTAAGAGTAGGTGCACTAAGATAAAGGGAAGTTTTTGATGCAAATGACACAAGGGAATAGGTCCCTATGATGGTGAAGAAGGACGCATGATGATAGAGGGAACATGTATCTTCAGGTGGTAATCACTCTTATAAAATGTGATGAATGTGCACTGATGCTCAAATTATATGTTTTGGTTTTTCATCATCAAAAAGGGGGAAAATTGCTATATGTATTTTTAATAATTAGCCAAAAAAAGCAAGTGATCAGGTCCCTAGTAGTGCAATGTACAGTACAACCGGCACATGATATCTACAGAATTTTGTCCTCTTGTGTAACAAACTTGCAGGGCTATTTTGGACTTACATCGATAGATGGTCCAATGATATTTCAACCCTAATCATCAGTCATCTATAAAATAAAAGAGAAGCCTCTTCATCAAATGGTTTTTCAAATTCTAAAGATTCAAAAGAGAGGCAGCAAAAACCCATTTCAATACTGCTCAATTTGTTAGCTATTTATATGAGCTTAAATAGACACTTTTCTTGTGTGATATTTGCTTTATAAAAAAAATTACTCAAACTATAAGATTAATTTATTGTTCTTTCATTGAACGAGTTGCTTAGGTACATTTGCCTAAGTGTGAGACTGATTAGATGTAATCAGTAGACAGGGTCCTTGATAGAGTTACCAATATGAGCTGGTAGTAGAGTTGGTGCTACTGCAATAAGCCTAGAGTTAGTCTTAAATTTAGATAGTAATCAGGATGTTGATTATAGTGGATTTCTTTATAGCTTTTGAGTTTAAGCCATGGTTTTCCCTTCTTGTGTTTCCAAGTAAAAATCTATGTCTTTATTGTTTGCCTATGATTAATTCTGACGGATCTAGTCCCTTAATTTGTGCTGAAATCCCTAAGGGTTTAAACAAATATAATAAGTAGATATTGATTCAAATGGAGGAACCATACTAAAAATTAGTGGAATACCATAAGCAAACGTCCACACTATCGATGGTACTATGCTAAAAATTAGAGAAAAGATTAGTCCACTCAATGAAACATCATCTATATAAGTCAATAAATGGATCAATAGAACCATAAGAAAAAGGGTATAAATGAAACCTTGTGGGGCTTGAGATGGCCCTATATCTCCTACATGCTCAATGTAGCACTGACCAGAGGTCCTCCTACTACTAAATCTAATACGGGAAGCTTCTCATGTCTGTCCTCTACCTCTGGTTCATCCATGTCCCCTTCCTCTCTCTCTAGTCTAGTATCCATCCTCGGGTGTTATCTCAAAATCTCTAGCCTCACTAGATTTAGTCCTCACAACCGCATGTAATGACTGTCTAGGTCATTTTATTAATTTGTATACATTTCTACGATTTTGAACCTTTCATGGTGGCTATAGGTCATTTGTGACTTGATCAAACTATTGGTTCAACTATCGAAAAGTGTAGATGGATTTTAGGATCATTTACCTATTTTGCAGATTTCATTCTTAAGGATTTGGTCTTGTACAAAAACTCTTAGAAGATGACCTCGATGAGAACTCGAATAATGCCATCAACTTTGAAACATTGATTTTAAGCAAGAGGGACCTATGGTTAAGGTTTTGAGGCTTCAAAACTCATTTATGGATATTGGGTGGATTATAATCAAAACTAAAATATAGGTATGGGCCCCATATTTAGTCAAACAGATCTTATATGAACGTTTAGATGGATTCATTGATTTGAAATGTCAAATATTTTAAGATATCATAGTTTGTTTATGCAAATAAGATTTTGAGAAAATCTTGAGAACCTTTTCAGAGTCCATTTAGACAAAGCAAAATCTCGTGCCTCGCATAAACTAATGGGATCAATTAAGGGAATAGGTCCCCCCAGTCACTTAAGCAAAGGTCGCTTAAGCAACACTGGGATGATTAAGTTGTATTGGTCCTCTTAATAAAAGTTCCACCTATCATTATGGATCACTGAAGTGATCTTCGTGTCGCTTGAGCTATGATCGCTTGAGCGATCATCTGATTGCTTAAGTAAATCTATTGGTGTTATATCACCTTCTTTACCTGATTTTCTCCTCATTTTCTTAATCCATTTTAACCATTTTTTAGAGACTTAGAAGAAGTAAGGAGTGGGAAATCATTCATTGATCTAAGTTTATTTAGTTTAACACTCCTTGGTCATCTTTTTTTATTTTTCCCTGATAAATTCCATCATTTTCTTGTAAATTCTTAGATTTAGGCCTTAAATATAAACTTTAAGGATTTAATTGAGACCTGATTTATGCTTAATTTGTTCTCAACGTTTGAGCACTCATTCCCTGTTCTTCGAGCGACCTTGTGACAAATTAAATTTTGGATTGTATTTGTGGGACTTGCAGGCCCGTTCTTGCCCTGAATTTTGACTCGACCCTTTATATAACAATATGGGTAGCATTTTACTCCTTATAATATAAAGATCAATATTTCGATAGTGTGGAGCTAAGGTGGGTGATTTATGAATAACTGGTGAACTTATTGTTTGGCATTTACGTAGGCTTTTATTTACTTTTCTCAATGAAATAGTGTATTAGATATGTTTTATGTTACATAGGTATTTTAGGATATGATTAGATATGTTTTATGTTACATAGGTATTTTAGGATATGATTATGGATAGACTTACATGACTTAGCCTAAATTATGAGTTTAGGGAATATAAGGGTGAATCAACCCTTAACATGAAATACTTATTATGTTTATAGGATCCTAATACCCTTGGTTACTAGCAAGTTAGACATAGTTGAGGTTAAGGACCCATTAATATAAGGTTTACACTTAACTCAGTGGATTATTATGATTTCTTGGGTTATGGTATTATGATTTTGATGGGTAATTATATATTATTAGGCCCGAGGCAATGATTACTATATTACTCAGATTCTAGGAGAATTTTTTATCCTTATAAAGTACGTAGCCGTAGTTAATGGATGTTAAGGACCCATTAATATAAGGTTTACACTTTACTCGGTGGATTATTATGATTTGTCGGATTATGGTATTATAATTATTCTAGGTATTTATATATTATTAGGCTCGAAGACATGATTATAATATTACTCAAATTCTGGGAGAATGTTTTATCCTTATAATGGATATAGCCATAGTCAATGGTTGTTTAGGAGCTTATAAATGAATTGTTCAGATAATGGTGCTTGCATTGTAAGGATTCAATACATTCATTCTCATATATTAATTCTCAACTTAATGGTAGGATACAAACTAAAAATGTTGTTTTACTTCTACTTTCCTAAAAAGGGATTTATTCCCACTTTTTAGTTTAAAATAATTTCTTCCATAATGGGAATTGAACTACCTTACTGGATGATTTATGAAATTTTTGAACTAAAATAATGTTTTAGTTATTTAATAATGATATATTTTGGTCCATGGTCTTATCAGTACTATTAACTTTGATTGAGAGAAGTATTTTGTCCCATTCTACACTTTTATGACGATTTAGTCCCGAAATTTATACTCAAGCAACAAAATTATAGACATACACTCTTTTAGCAACAGTTTGTGTTTATGTATTTATTATATATACATCTCTCTGATATTAGAAGGAGAAGATTGTTGATCATGATGACTGAAAATCTAGGATCGAGACCGGGTTGGTATATACGGGTACTCCCCAACCCCCTAGAGTCCCCTTCATCTGTGAGACATTATGCCAAAGAGGAAAGGTCATCGTTGTTCCTTAAATTGTGAGTTGTTGATCTTTAGAAGGTGTATACAAAAGGTAACTTTGTGGCTTTTGGATCTGTAATACCCCAAATCTGGTAACTGAAATGCTACACGGTGCTCATGACCCCAAAAAACCACAAGCTAAACCATGACTGATATCTGTACTTGTATACTAAATAATATACTGAATACTGCAGAAACATGAACTGAAAGGCCATAAGGTTCACATAACCAAAGTAAAACATAACATCTAAACGAGGTATGATATACATAAAACAACTTAAATAACTATCATAACATAATAGTTTTGAAAGGCTCTAACTCACTAAAATGTCTCAGTAACGAGTTGATGGGACATGTCCCCAACTAACTCCAACTAATAAACTAATGAATGAGATAATAGGGAAATAATCATGTCCTCGAAGGATGAGGACTCACTACTAACTTTGACTGCTGATATCTGGAATCTACTGATGCTCTAAAACCCATGTCTCTGAACCTATGGTATAAGACACTATAGCACAAATACGTTATTACTTTGTATGTATTGGTATGCATGTGAGGTAGGCTGAATGCATGGGGTTCATATGCATGAACAATACTGACTAACTGACTAATATGAATGTGAGAATACATGCATGCATACATAGTAAATATTTTTGAAATCATGATAACATGAGTATACTGATGACTAACATGACTAATGAATGAATTCTCATGACTAATAACATGAGAGACTGTATCTGACAGTCCTTAATCTGATGGAACTAGCTGAGTTCTGTACTGTATCTGAGTTGACTGTATCTGATAGTCCTGAATTCTGAAGAACTATCTAAGTTCTTTTACAAAGACTGACACTGAGATTATGGGAGGTAGTCACCTAACTGATATGACCCAAATGATGGATTACAGTTGAATTAGGGTCCAATCTATGACCTGATTGGAAGGGTGTCAATACCGCGTTATTGGTGAGGACAACATGTCATTGACCCTAATATAATAGGTAACTCTAGTGAGAATGGTAAGAACCCTTATATAGCAGGCTAAGCCACCTCATCTACCCTCATATATTAAGCTATGATGTCTCAACCTATGCTGGCTACTTAATTGAGGAACGCAAGGATTGATTCCAAGAATCATACCCTCATATAATAGTTGAGTTCCCATCCTTTGGTTCACTCGGTACTAATTTATACTCCCATCAGAGTAGACACTAAACATGATTTACTTCACTGAACATGGACTGCGTTATTAAATTCTATTGACTAATGAAATACTACTGATATCTGACAACTGACTTAGTTCATGAGATCATGGAGATTTCCTAAGTCATAAGACTGTCTAAAGTGCAAGGATCGTAACTTGACTGAGAGTATCATAAAAATATGACATGGCTCTAGGCATACTGCTAATGTTTAGGGTACTAGTACCCCCAGGACTCGATAAAAGGAAACTGAAGAAGCATGACTTTATCAAGTACAAGACCCACATCAACAATAAATAATTTAAAAAGTTGAAGATTTCACAAAGTACAAGGTTATCATACTATCTAACATGGACAAGAATGTTGATAATCATATTATAATCTCATATTCTAATATGATGGACATTCCGACAACATACACATTTTACAATAATAGCATGGAAACTATTTAAACATAGGAGGATGACAAGTATGTCACATTTAGCTAATGTCATAAGCTATAAACCATGATTTATGCTTTTCCAAGCATTTTATCAACCACCTTCTATGCACAACTTAGGGCATAAGTGAATTCATCAAATTACATATCATAAAAAGCTAAATTCATTGATTTTATCTTGCATGGTAACATAATATCATGATAAACACACTAAGATTCCAACTTTGAAATCAATCAACATCAACTACATGATTATAAATAACCAACAACATAAATACCATGATCTATAGATAAAATAAGGTTCTTGAGCTTCACAGATGGAAGGAATCCATGAATAAAAACAACACATACCTTAGTTCATGATTTCGTGAAGATTGACGGTGAAACTTTCTTGAAATTAGATCTTCTATGAAAACTCTAGCTTGTTTTGAGATAAACTTGAGAGAAATTAGTATATTTTGGGTGAAAATTAGTTGGATCAGGTGTTAAAGGGATTATATAGGGGTGGGAATTTGACCTTTTTAACCCTGGACGCATCATTTTAGTTTAGTGAAAATTTCCCAAATTGGACCCTTGCCGTGACGTGGTGCTATCGTGTCGTGTCACTGGATTTTGACAATTGTGAAATTGAGGGATGGAGCCATCGCATTGTCCCTTATTTTTCAACTTGGAACTTTGCTGTGACATAAACGAAATCATACTGAGACCAGAAGTCTTCTGATGCTCTGTCTTAACCTGGTAATATGTGGAGCACTTAGCCACAAACTCTAAAATATCTCTCTTCATCCCACTCCACCAATAGACTTCCCACAAGTTGTGGTACATCTTTATGACCCCTAGATGAATATATTAGCATGCACCATGCGCTTCGACAAGAATTCACTGCCTTAAGTCATCTATACCTATAACACAGAGACGACCCTAGCAACGTAAAATAGTATCTCCTCCTTCGGAGAAAACCTCTACTTGCTGATCCTGAACTGACTCTTTCAACTTGACAAGGTTGGGATATCTATCTTGCTTTTCTTTCACCTTGGAAACTTGAGATGATTACAAACTAATATGAACCCATATATCACCCTTATCTGTATCTACTAAGCGAACACCTAGTCAGGCAACCTGATTTATTTCCTATTCTAAACTTCTTATTACTATCATCCATATAAGAAACACTACTGATAGACAGTCTACTAAGAGTGTTGAAC
This sequence comes from Capsicum annuum, assembly GCF_002878395.1. NCBI lineage: Eukaryota > Viridiplantae > Streptophyta > Magnoliopsida > Solanales > Solanaceae > Capsicum > Capsicum annuum. Next base: position 41,998,324 of record NC_061120.1, read on the forward strand.
ACTATATTGGCCTTGACCACCTTGTCTCATAAAGATTGAGACCTTTTTGAGAAAAGACATACTGAAGAATCTTATGCTCTGTTAACACATCTACATGAACACCATAGAGATAATGCCTCTAAATCTTCAAGGGAAAGAGTACTGTGGCTATTTCAAGACCATAAGTATGATAATTCTTCACATGTGGTCTAAGCAGTCTGGAGGTGTAGGATATGACCTTGCCATACTGCATGAGGACACAACCTAAACCCACTCTAGATGCATCACAATGCATAACAAACCCATCTAGACCATCTAAAAGAGCTAAAACTGGAGCTGAAGTGAGTCGAGTCTTCAACTCTTGAAAACTCTTCTTGTAAGGATCTGGCCACTGAAACTTGATTATCTTCTAAGTAAATTTAGACATAAGGGATGTAATAAAACAAAATCCCTCAACAAACTGCCGATAATAGCCAGCCAAACCCAAGAAACTCTTAATATCTGATGGAGAGGTCTGGTCCAGTTTCTTACCGCTAAGGTTATTTGAGGATCTACTCTAATGCTATCACCCAAAATGATATGACCAAGGAATGCTACTGACCTTAGCCAAAATTCTCACTTACAGAATTTGGTGAATAGATGATGATATCTGAGAGTCTGAAGTACTATCCTGAGATCGCCTGCATGATCGTACTCACTTTGGGAATAGACTAGAATATCATCTAGGATAACTATGATGAACATATCCAAGTGCTACTTGAAAACACGTTTCATCAAGTCTATCAAAGTGGTCGGGGCATTGGTAAGACCAAATGACATAACTAGAAATTTGAAGTGACTATACCAAGTTTTGAAAGCTATTTTCAGAATGTCACATTCCCTAACTCTTAGATAATGGTAGCGGGATTTGAGATCTATCTTAGAGAAATAACTGGCACCTGGAAGTTGGTCAAACAAGTCAACGATTCTGGAAAGAGGATATTTGTTCTTGATCGGGACCTTATTGAGTTGACGGTAGTCTATGCATATTCTAAGAGAACCGTCTTTCTTGTGCATGAATAATACTGGAGTGCCCCACGGGGAAATGCTGAGCTTGATGAATCCCTTATCTAAGAGATCCTTCAACTATTGTTTTAGTTTATTGATTTCTGCTGGTGCTATTTTGCATGGCAGAATAGAGATAGGTTGAGTATCTAGATAAAGATCAATAATGAAGTCTATTTCCCTTTTAGGAGGAAATTCCTAGAAGATCTTCTAGAAAGATATCAGAATATTCATTCACTTCTGGGACTGATTCAAGAATGGGAGTTTTGAAACTAGTGTCCTTAACTCAAATAAGATTATAGACACATCTTTTAGATATCATTTTCCATGCTCGAAGGTTGGAAACAAGATGACCTCTGAAAGCGGATACACTACCCTTCGACTCTAGGATGGGTTCATTAGGAAACTGAAACAAGACGACTTTGTTTCTATAGTCGACTGTGGCATAATAGGAATGAAGCTAATCCATACCAAGAATAACATCAAAATCAGTCATCTCTAATTTAACTAAGTCTTCTTTGGAGACTTTCTGAGATATCAAAACCAGGCAGTTCTTGTATACCCATTGGGCTATGATGGTTTTACCCACTGGGGTAGTGACTAAAAAGGGATCTACTAGAATTTTAGGACTGACTCTGAAATCAACTTCTATACAAGGAGTGATAAAAGACAACGAAGCTCTTTAATCTAGCAAAGCATAAACATGCATATGAAAGATCTGTAACGTACCGATAACCACATCAAGAGAATTTTTCTGATTTTGTCGGGACTGAAGAGCATAGAGAAAATTTAGGCATTGCCTACTAGTAACACTGGAGGTGGAACCCTATAGATTTAGGTGACCAGACTGAGCTGATGAGCGATTTTGTTGACCCTGAGGACCTGGCTGAGGACAGTGTCTGACTCTTTGGCCTGGCTTGCCATATCCAAAAAAAATACCACTGCCAGCTCTGCAAACACCCTGATGGTGCTTGTTACAAGTCTAGAAAAGAGGATAGGTATGGGCACTGCTAACACTGCCCTAGGACTTAGAGCTTGACGCTCAATGTTTATTACCCTCTCTGAGCTTAGGAAATGGAACACTGGCTGAAGAAGGAGCTGAAACTAATGACTTAGGATAAAATTGAGAATGGTCTTCTTCTTCTAACTTAGGCTCAGCAAATTTGAATCTAGCTGTGTTCGCTCTCTTATCCTGCTTCTCCCTCAACTTAATTTTTTGCTCCTCTACCTGCGAAGCATGAGTTATGAGCCTATCTAAAGTTATGTCACTATTCAGCATGGCGGATCTACACTCATTTTCCACTATATCCTTCACCCCTTAAATGAACTAACTTATCCTTTCCCTGCTATCTGCAACCACATGAGGGTCATATCTGGCTAATTGAGTAAACTTAAGAGAATACTCTTTCACTATCATATTACCCTACCCTATCATGGAACACTAAAGAAAACTTCTCCTACTCAACTAACCCTGCATCATCTGCCTTCTCTGACTTCCACTTCTTGAATCATGTAAGGGCCAAATCCTATAATTGATATGTAGCTAGCTTAGAACTCTCACTTAACGTAACCCCCATTATGTCTGTAACTTTCTGCACCTGATCTAGGAATTCCTAAGGGTCCTCGTCTATCTTAGACCCAATAAAGGATGGAGGATTCATTTGGGTGAAGTCCTGAATCTTGGCTGCAGCTGAATTAGACTTTGGGTTGGCCGAAATAACAACTGGTCTTTCATTTTGAGAAGTAACTAACTAAGAAAGAGTAGTGAATGAGGCCCTGAATTCCACATGAGAAACCTGTTCGTCCAAAGAATCTTTTTTGTCAGGCTGGGTTCTTCTCTTGGGAGGCATGTTCTGAAATAAGACGGAGAAATGGATTACACTGAGTGATTAGATTGAGATTCGGCTCACTGGCACGACATGAATACTAAAAGAAGGGAAACTTTTTCGGAAACATCTTATAGCCTCCTACACATAAATGTGGCGCACAACACACCCATGTACAAGACTTTACTAGATGTGCCTTTAGTACTTCCTAGGAAACTAGTGAACCTTTGGCTCTAATACTAAGTTTGTGATGCCCTGAATCTGGTACCCAAAATGCTACACAGTGCTCAAGACCTCAATGGACCACAAGCTAACCCATGATTGATATTTGTACCTGTATATTGAATAATATATTGAATAATGTGGAAATATAAACTGAAAGTCCATAAGGTTCACATAACTAAAGAAAAGCATAACATTTAAATGGGGTATGAAATACCTAAACAACTGAAATAACTGTCTAAACATAATAGTCTGGAAAGCCTCTAACGAACTTAATCATCTGAGTAATGAGTTGATGGGATATGTCCCCAACTAAATTCAACAAATAAACTAATTAATGAGATAATTTGGAAATAATCATGTCCTCAAAGGATGAGGACTCACTGCTAACTCTGACTGCTGATATCTGGAATCTACTGATGCTCTTGAGCTCATGTCTCTTAACCTATGGTATAAGACAACATAGAAAAAATGCATTACTACTTTGAATATATTGGCATACATGTGAGGTAGGATGAATGCATGTGATTCATATGCATGAACAATACAGACTAACTGACTAATATGAACGTGACAATACATGCATACATAAAAAGTAAATATTTTTGAAATCGTGATAACTTAAGTATACTGATGACTAACATTGCTAAGGATTGAATTTTGATAACTGATAACATGAGTGACTTTATCTAACAGTCCTAAATCTGATGGAACTAGGTGAGTTCCGCACTGTATATAAGTAGACTGTATCTAAAAATCCTGAATTCTGAAGAACTATCTTAGTTCTTTTACTGAGACTAAAACTGAGACTATGGGAGGTAGTTATCTAATCGACATGCCCCAAATGATGCATTACACTTGAATTGGGGTCCAATCTATGCCCTGATTGGAAGGGTGTCAATACCGCGCCACTGGTAAGGACAATATGTGAGTGACCTTAATATAACAAGTAACTCTAGTGAGAACAATGGGAACCTTCATATAGCAGGATACGCCACCTCATATACCCTCATATAGTAGGCTATGATGTCTCAACCTATGATGGCTACATAGTTCTGGAATGGAAGGATTGCTTATATAAGTGGATTTACACATCATAAATTCAAAAACCCATAGCAATAGAGAGTATACTACAAGGATTCCATAACCCTAACAAAGAAACTTAGCTACTCATGAATAAAATAGAAATCAAACTAGAAGTATTCATCATACCAAAAGTTCGAATAATCTTGGTGATGAAGGTGACTAGTGAAATTAAGAGAGGAACATGTTTCTCTCTCTCTGTCCTCAAGCTAAGCCATTTTTCCCTTGTTTTCCAAAATAATATAGAATGTCAATAATGTGAATCATCTAAAAATTCAGCAATAATGCTTTTAATAACATCCTTCTCTAATAAATTGCTACTGCATCCTTAACTATTTAAAAATATTGAGTTTTCCCGGGAAAAAGTTCCCATGCGTCACATTCAGTCCAAGAGCTACTTTCCTTTTTATGTGAAGTTTTCCTTTGATGTCCACAGGTCCCCAAAGTGCTGAAATCTTCCTCATTAGTACCTGAAAAGTGTGCTAATCACATAGGTCAGCTCACTTAACTAAAAATAGACTAAAAGTGCAAGAATTATGTATTTTATCCTCAAAACTTAGCTAAAACATGGGTAAGTTATGGTGCTTGGACGTATAAATACGCCCAACATCACCACCCCACACTTAAAGCTTTGTTTGTCCTCGAACTTGCTTTCTCTCACTCTCACAAAGCATTCTTAGATTACAACTGATGATCATATACTTGCCCTTAGTGTAATGCTCCACTAATATTAGAATTCTAAGGTTAGGATCAAATAGGTCTTTACGGGTTATAAAGTAGGCTAAAGGGACGGGTAGGACTATTTTGGCCAAAAATGGTGACTATGCTCCCTAAGCGCTTTAATACACTACCTTATACCATTTACACTAACTTTTAACAACCACTCTACCTTCCTTTCATCTATCAACCCCCTTTCACCTATTTTGTTACTCAATCAAAAATACTATGATGGGAATATACAACTCTTTTTTTTTGTTCTTTTTTTTTTTTTAATTTTTTTTAGCATCCCTATGATAGCCACCCTTGATCACAAAATTTTCATGTGCCAATAACTAAAATTTGGGGCATCACTTTTACCATTTTCTTTTTATTTTGCCACACTCTTTACTCAACTTTATTCTACAATTTAAAGCGCTTAGGAGCTTTTGGATCAAATTATGGTCTTTTAAAAAAAAATGGATTAGGCTACATATGAGGTTGCCAAAGAAAATAGCTAAAGGCTCAAAGGGTCTTCACTAGGACAATGTACAAAGGTAGGTAAAAAGAAGATAAACAAAATCAGGGATGCCAAAGAAATGCCTAAATCATCTCCTAAACACACAATCTTTATTTCGCTTCACACACATACTAGGCAAGTTCTAGCATCAGTCGGAACAAAGAATATACAATAACCTTACACACACATGGCACATGGTTAAATTAATTAGGAGCATTATAGATTCTTGACCCAATAGATAAATGAATTAAACCACAAGCAATTATCACAGAATGAGTCACAACTTAAAGCGTAAATGTTTCAATAGTATTGATTCAGCACAAACTCCTGTTATAATGCCATGCCGTCTATAAGAATAATTTCATGCAAACTCTGACTAATTACAACTAACTAACTACAACTAAATCAAAACGACTATAGAATAAATGCAGGCAAGCAGTATGCAGTGCAACACCCCACACAAAGAAGGAACACACTGCCCTCAGTGTAAATAAATAAGCAAAAACCTAGTTAGTCAGACTCCTCCTCTACATCCGGGGTCATACCCCCTGCATCAGAATCATCATCAGAGTCTGTATTATCAGAGTTGTCCTCCATATTAGAGTCTAGCAGCTGGTGATCATCGTCTGTCGGCACATCATCATCTAGAGGTTCTTCAAAATTTACCCCCACTCCACACATGGCCCGAGCATGCTCAATAAACGGGTAGTCATAGTCCAACTGCCGAAGCTCTACATCAGTCGACACACGACCCCCATTCATCATAGTGAACCTAGTCATGCCGTACAAATGGCGGAAAAAACTTTCATCTCGAGCATGTCTCTCAGCAGTGGTAAGGTTGATGCCTTGACCAGTTTCTGGATCTTTGATTTTCGTGAGATCTACCCTCTTCGGGTTATGTGGCAACTTATGGTTTGCTGGCTCCTCCTCAATGTACTCTTTCCTTAAAATTGCAGTCAATAAATTGCTGAAACTGAAATGGGATCTTTTGTGCACCCTTGCTTTTCGCATCGACGTTCGTATAACTGCACCAATGTTGATGGGAACATTCGTCATTAGAGCATATACCAAGCAGACTCGATCATGGGTGACCTTAGTGTATTGTTTCCCAAGAATCAAGCAGGAATTTACTATTCTTAACCATATGCGAGCTTCTCTGTTCAAACAAGTATATGGGTAAGTATTGTGATGACCATTATCTTTGTGATGAGTCCACCGGGTCATGGACCTTGATCCAAACAACGTATGTCTGATGGCTCTGTAGGGAGGTCTGTTGTAGAGCTCCTTAAGTGGTGATTGATCCATACTTAGAGTACCCATGAAAGAGTTGAAGAAATCAGCGTTCAATTGCAAGACTTGCCCCCGAATCTTTACTTTATTTCCCGTAGTCCTTGGGGACCAGTTGGCATAAAATTCTCAATTCAAATCAAGATTACATTCGCCCATGTCTCGGAAGATAAAGTAAAGATTTAGTGCCATATTCTTTGCCAAAATACGAGGGCAGTTCTTTGATAAACTTTCCTTCTGCATCAACTCCACATGGACATATTTCTTCACTTTATTGTTTCTATACCATTCCTTCCATTCCTCCTCTAGAACCCACTTGATCCCAAAAGTGCGTCGAGGTACTTGAAGAGAGGAGGAATCAGCCTGGTCTTTTCTTGACCTTTTTATGAGGTGGATGCTTTCTCCTTTCCCTGTCGACCTTTTAGAGCTATGTTACCTGAGATCATAATAGGGTCATGTTAGTCTCATTTCGTAAAATTCACTATAATCAAAAAAGAAAAATAGTGATGTCACCACCCCACACTTAATTTGTTTGTACAAACTAATTGAGTGAGTGATGTCAATTACTCAGACTTCATCGACATACATTTAGGTGGTACGTGCCAACAACATTATTAGCACAGTTACACTTTCAACCATTCACTTTACATAAAAATTTCTCAGTTTGATATAGAGAAGCAGCACACAATGGTTGTGTAATCTTGACTATCATTTCCAACTTTATTTCATTTGAGCAATGCAATCTTTGAGCAAGACTACCACATAGAACTCTTATCATGCTATAGCATAGAAACAATTACACAATCTTATGCTTTTGGTTAACCATGACCATTACATCACTGAACGAGTCACTCACATAGTCAAGCTTACAACTCCCAAAATTATGCATTAACTTCAAAATTTCAACTCCATAATAATAAAAAAAAATTATGACAGTGAATACCAATCAATACATGCCAGAGTAAAATCAAGAATACCCACAAGAATCCTTTCACTCAATGAGATGCATTTTTCAAAAATCATAACAAACTAACCATACTCTTATCATCAAGCAACACTATAAAATCTAGTTAACCATTATAAGCATAGCACTGAAACAACTACGGAACATGAAAGAACAACTTACTTGGTGAATAATTCATGATGAATCGGGAAGGTGAGCTTGCAGGATTAGATGAGAAAAAAGAAGGGCTTGGAGGGTGATGATGGGCGGCGCTTAGGTTGAAGAAAAATTTAGTGGGGTTTGAGGGTAGAGCATATAGTTAAAGGATAAGCCATGGGTCGGGTTGGTCCATTTACAAATGGATTAGTAGGCAAAATTCATGTTGATAGGCGGCGCTTATAGCATTGCCTAAGCATAAGTAGGTGGCGCCTAACCTATTGCCTATGTTGGCATAGACGGCGCCTAGCCTATTTCCTATGTGAGGCGGTGAGCATAGGCGGCGCCTAACCTATCGCCCATTATGGCGTAGGTGGTGCCTAACCTATCGTTGAGCCTTACACATTTGACCATTCCCACTTACCTGTATTGTTCCATCATTCCTAGACTTACCACCATTGACATGACTCACTTTCAATTCAAAATTTGGGACTAGTTTCCTCCTTTGTACTTCATGCACCTCCATTTAATCAAAATCAACAAAAATGATTAGAAGGATGGGTTGCCTCCCACCAAGCACCTTAGTTTTGGTCGTGGCTCGACTCTTCTTTTTGAATTTTTATTTATCAAAAATAAAATCCTAGTAAAATCATGGGTTGCCTCCAATGTAGTGCTTGATTTATTGTCGCGGCATGATATCGTTATCTCGATTACTCAAACTTCATCAAGATATATGGTGGCTATACCTTTTATCGAGTCGGTTGGACCGATATATAGGTTCACTCTTTGGCCATTCACCTTAAAGACACTACCATCATTATTTTCTAACTCCACTACTCCAGATGAGTAGACTTGGCTAATTCTGAATGGACCAGACCATTTAGACTTCAACTTACCTGGAAACAGCTTCAGTTTGGAGTTGAAAAGAAGTACCAAATTGCCTTTCTGAAAGTTTCGTTGGATAATCCTTCGATCATGGTACTTTTTCATCCTTTCCTCGTAAAGATCTGCTCTTTCATATGCATTTAGATGGAATTCATCCATCTTGTTCAGCTGTCCCAATCTCATATTTATAGAATCATCCCAGTTCAGATTAAGCTGCTTCAGTGCCCACATTGCTTTATGTTCTAGCTCAATTAGCAAGTGATAAGCCTTTCCATAAACTAGTTGGTATGGTGACATGCCAATTGGTGTCTTAAATGCGGTCCTATATGCCCATAAGGCATCATCCAGCTTCCTGGACCAATCTTTCCTGCTGGCATTCACAGTCTTAGCAAGGATTAGCTTGATTTCCCGGTTTGAAACCTCTACCTGCCCACTAGTTTGTGGGTGGTACGGTGTAGCTACCTTATGTTGCTTAACCCCATAATTTGCCAATACGGATCTGAATAGCTTGTTGCAGAAATGTGATCCTCCATCGCTTATGATGGTACGGGGTACCCCAAAATGAGAGAAGATATTTCTCTTTAAGAACGCCACAACACTCTTACCTTCATTATCAGCTAGCGCAACTGCTTCAACCCATTTGGATACATAATCCATAGCAACTAAGATATATTTCATCCCAAATGAGCTCACACATGGGCCCATGAAATCAATACCCCAGATATCGAATAACTCTACTTCAAGCATTTTGGACATGGGCATCTCATGGTGTTTTGAGATTAAACCTTGCCGCTGACACTGATCACATCTTCTTACAAACTCGTAGGCATCCTTGAATAATAAAGGCCAATAGTAGCCACTTTGCAGTACTTTCTTGGCCGTCCAATCACCTGCATGGTGACCTCCAACTTAAGAAGCATGGCTTGGTTCCAGTATGCTAGGCACCTCTACATCTGGGATGCACCGCCTAATAATACCATCAGCACATCGTCGAAAAAGATAAGGCTCATCCCAGAAGTAATGTTTCACATCATGCATGAACTTTTTCTTTTGATGAAAGGAGAGATGCTCAGGAATCACTTCGCTCACCACGTAGTTGGCAAAATCTACATACCATGGTAAGTTTTCCACCAGAGCTGCTAGAATCTCTTCGTTGGGGAATGCATCATCAATATCAAGGTCGGTCTACACCGTGTGCTCACTCTCAAGTCTAGATAGATGATTAGCTACTTGGTTCTCATAACCTTTTCTATGTTTTACCTTTAAATCAAATTCTTGAAGTAGTAGCACCCACCTAATTAGCCTTGGCTTGGCATCCTTCTTTCCCATTAGATATCTTAGAGTCGCATGATCTGTATGAACCACTACCTTGGTTCCCAACAATTAAGGACAGAACTTTTCAAAAGTATAAACAACCGCAAGAAGCTCTTGTTCAGTGATGTTATAGTTCTTCTATGCTTCATTCAATGCCTTGCTCGCGTAGTAGATTGGATGAAATAGATTTTCTCTTTTCTGACCAAGTACAACACCTAAGGCTAAATTACTTGCATCACACGTAACTTCAAAAGGTAGAGACCAATCGGGTGCTACAATAATAGGGGCTTCAACTAGCTTTTCTTTGAGGCATTCAAATGCCTTCAAGCAATCTTCACCAAAGTAAAACTTTGCCTCCTTCTCCAAAAGGTTGCATAATGGGTTTGCAATCTTGGAAAAGTCTTTAATAAACCTCCGATAAAAACCAGCATGACCGAGAAAACTACGAACCCCCTTCACAGAAATTAGAGGTGCTAGTTTCTCGATAACTTCATTCTTGGCTCGATCAACTTCAATTCCCTTTTCAGAGACCTTATGCCCGAGAACAATGCCTTCTTTAACCATAAAATAGCACTTCTCCCAATTTAGCACCAGATTGAATTCCACACATCGCTGCAAAGCCATACTCAGATTTGCCAAGCATAACTCAAATGACTCACCTACAACCGAAAAGTCATCCATAAACACCTCCAAGGTGTCTTTAACCATATCAGAGAAAATGGACATCATACACCACTAAAAAGTGGCAGGTGCATTAGATAGCCCAAATGGCATTCGTTTGAATGCAAAAGTACCATATGGGCATGTAAAAGTGGTTTTCTCCTGATCTTCAGCAGCAATGAAAATCTGATTATATCCAGAATAACCATCCAAGAAATAGAACCATCCCTTCCCTGCCAATCAATCACGCATTTGATCCATGAATGGCATTGGGAAGTGGTCCTTTAACGTCCATGAGTTCAGCTTCCGGTAGTCTATACACACCCTCCACCCTGTGACAGGCCTGAGTGGAATGAGCTCATTCTTCTCATTTGTTACTACTGTCATACCCCCTTTCTTTGGAACACATTATATAGGACTCACCCATTTATTGTCTGAGATTGGATACACCACCCCTGCATCAAACCACTTTATGATTTCTTTCTTCATCACCTCTTGCATAGGTGGGTTCAGACGACGCTGATGCTCAATAGTGGGTACGCAATCTTCCTCTAGCTGAATCTTATGCATACATATGCTAAGAGGGATACCAATTATATCAGCAATAGTCCAACCAATAGCTCTCTTGTACCTCTTCAGAATAGAGATAAGATCCTCTATCTGTTGTTTACCTAAATCAGCTGAAACAATAACCGGCAGTGTATTTCCACTACCCAAGAATGCATACCTTAGATAACTGGGTAGCTCTTTCAATTCTAGCACCGGTGGCTCTTCAATGGATTGCTTTGCTGGTGGTGAAGGTCGATTCTTAAGGTCAAGGTCCAGCTTCTTAGGGGCATATGAATACAACCCCATTCCTGTCAGAGCACAGATAGTTTCTTTGTACTCTTCAACATCCTCACACTCAAAGTTCAAAAGCACAACAGCCAATGGCTCAACAGTAAGCTGCTTCTCTAAAGATAATTTCTTCTCATCCTCATAATAAACATCAGCTATAGAGAACACATTCATATATTCGGGATGCTTCATTAATTTGCATACATCAAAACGTACCACTTCATCATTCATCCAAAATAAAAGTACATTTGCTCGTAAATCAATAAGCACACTTCTTGTTGTAAGGAAAGGTCGACCCAAGATTATGGGAACCTCAAAATCCACCTCTCAATCCAAAATAACAAAGTCTGCAAGAAAAATAAAGGTAGAAACCTTCACTAATACATCATATAAAATACCAACAGGTCATTTTACCGACCTATCTACCATTATAAGCCGCATGTTAGTTGGTGTAGGATCCCGCAACCCCAACTGTCTATAAATGGCTAGTGGCATCAAATTAATGCTAGCCCCTAAATCACATAACGCCTTAGCGAAATCTAAAGATCTAACCGTGCAAGGAATAGTGAAAGCACCTGGATCTGCCTTCTTCTGTACTAAAAACCTTGTGGCAATTGCACTGCAATGATGAAAATTATCAACCAGTTCATAGCTCGCTGCCCTTTTCTTTGTCAAAAGGTCCTTCATGAATTTGGTGTACCCTGGCATTTGCTCCAGTGCCTCTACCAAAGGCGTATTTATAGTCAGCTGCTTCAGCATGATCATGAATTTACTGAACCTGGTGTCATCAACCTTCTTTTTCAGCCTCTGAGGAAAAGGTGGTGGTGGATTTGGAAGAGCTTTCTCCACCACTTCCTTTTTATTGTACTTCCCATTATCAATCTTTTCAGACTGCTGGCGTCTAGGTGTAGTATCATGAACGTTCTCATCCTGATCTTCAACTCCTACAGAATCATCACAATCTGCTTTAATAACATTCTCCTCTATAATATCAACCACGGGCTTACCCTTGGATGGATTTTCCAACTCTTTACCACTCCTGGTTGTAATAGCCAAATATGATCCATCTTTCCTTGGATTTTGGACAGTGTTACTCGGTAAAGTGCCATCTTTTCTTTGATTGAATGCCACTGATATTTGACTCATTTGTTCTTCCAGCTGTTTTATTAAAGTGGAATGCGAGTCAACCAATTGATTTATTGAGGACAAATTATTTTTTACCTCAGTTACTCCCGTGTTGGTTGGCTCTACTCCTTTCAACAACTTAGCCATCATGTCCTCCATGGACATCTTCCCAGAGCTAGGTGTAGCAGCTTCATGATTTCCAGGAGGGACATACAAACCACTCCTGTCATTCTTATTCTTTCAATTCCCTTGGTCTCGGTTCTTGTATCTGGATTTTTCTTAATAGTTCCAACCTTGGTTTCCTTGGACATTACCTCGGAAAACCCCTAATTCAAGTAATTTGCTTCCTGCTCAGAATTGGAGTCATCTCTTCCCTGTGATACAACAGCCTTGACCTTTTCTGTCTTCCCTGATAATAAATACTTGGTAAGAAGGTCTATCTGCATTTTCATGTGATCCATATCCTGGTCACATTCTTCTTCTCTTCGCCTCTGTTCTGCTGTCATTCCAGTAGATACAGTAGAGCTTGCTACCTCAGAATCCCTAGTATGCCAAGCTCTACTCTGCTTTTTCATACGATCCAGCATATCGCATGCCTCAATAAAAGTAAGGTCCATGAATGACCCACCCACAACATTATCAACCACTGGCTTAGTCACCGAGTTTAAAGCCCTATGTAATATTTCCATCAAGTGGACATTGGTCATCTGATGATTTGGGCACCGCATAAGCTTCTTCTTAAACCTCTCCCATGTCTCATGAAGAGCATCAGTTGGAAGCTGTCTGAAATTGCTTATCTCATCTCTTAGTTGTGCTCTCTTGGATGGCGGAAAGAATCTTTATAGGAAAGCTTCTTTCAGTTGCCTCCAATTGGTAATAGAGTCAGGAGTTAGCCCGTTTAACCGTAGAGTTGCCTCTCCAGATAGAGACAATGGAAATAAGCGCAGCTGGATCGCATTCTATCCAACCCCTAGATTGTCAAATGATTTGCATGTTGAGATAAAATTAATTAGATGCATATTTGGATCGTCGCCTGCAAGTCCACCAAATAACCCTTTGAGTTGCAATAGCTGGATCATGGTGCTAGTGATATTGAACTTGGCTCCGGGTGCTAAGGACGGAGGAATAATAGCCCCTGTGGCACCAGCCCCATCCAAGTTGTCATCATCATCATCAAAAGTAACTTGCACAGCTCTGCGTTCGGGTCTCATTCTAGCCTGGCGATCTCTATTGACATTCCTGTTCACTGGTACAACCACATCATCTGCACGCCTTGGATTTAGTAACTCATCATCACCTAGGTCCTCATCATCAAGATTTGGTACCCGACCTGGGTTATCAGCATTCTGTTGATTTACTTGCGCAGCTGCTAATGCAGCTAATCTAGCCTTCTCTTATTGAGTAGCTATCCTTTCAAGGTCACATTACGCATCCATTCTGCCAATGAGGTATGGTTCAGGATTTATAGGTAATAATGGTTGACCAGAACTTCGTGTATTTGGCATGCACTCCACTAAACCTGAACAAAACAAAAACAACAAACAAAAAGTAACATTTGAGAATCTTTGACCAGAGGTTCTATTAACTATCACAAACTTAGTTGACAACCGTATTCCCCGGCAACGGCGCCAAAATTTGATACGCCTAAATTACAACTCTCGTTAGGGTTATGTCCACCTTGTATCTTCTACTTCTCAATTAACTATGGGTAATATGGATTTTATACATGCATGCACTTATAGAGAGAGGTATTCTAATTCTAAATCCAAGTTTTTGTCAGCCATCAAGGATTTATTCACCTTAGTTCTCTTGAATCCAAAGTGTACAACAAATTGTACGAACTCTCCAAGACGTTAATCCTGCTAGGACATTAACGTGTGAAATAGAGGTTGGAAACCCTATTTTCTTGTCACACTATCTTTTCAAAATAGTAACTTTTCTATCGAACAAGTTATTGCTATAATGGCGCATTCCCTATGTTTGAAACCACGAGAATTCAATCAAAATAAAGAGAGTAATGATATAAGTGGATTTACACATCATAAATTCAAAAATCCATAGCAATAGAGAGTATACTACAACATTTCCATAACCCTAACAAAGAAACTTAGCTACTTATGAATAAAACAGAAATCAAACTAGAAGTATTCATCATACCAAAAGTTCGAATGATCTTGGTGATAAAGGTGACTAGCGAAATTAAGAGAGAAGCACGTTTCTCTCTCTCTGTCCTCAAGCTAAGCCATTTTTCGCTTGTTTTTCAAAATAATATAGAATGTCAATAATGTGAATCATCTAAAAATTCAGCAATAATGCTTTTAATAACATCCTGCTCTAATAAATTGCTACTGCATCCTTAACTATTTAAAAATATTGAGTTTTCCTGGGAAAAAGTTCCCATGCGTCACATTCAGTCCAAGAGCTACTTTCCTTTTTATGTGAAGTTTTCTTTTGCTGTCCACAGGTCCTCAAAGTGCTGAAATCTTCCTCATTAGTACCTGAAAAGCATGCTAATCACATAGGTCAGCTCACTTAACTAAAAATAGACTAAAAGTGCAAGAATTATGTATTTTATCCTCAAAACTTAGCTAAAACATGGGTAAGTTATGGTGCATAGACGTATAAATATGCCCAACATCAAATCCTGGATGTAGCCGAATTGGCCACTGGGTTGGCCATTTTGAGCAGCAACTGACTGAGTAAGAGTACTGAATGCGACCCTGAACTCCGCATGAGAAACATGTTCGTCCAAGGGTTTTTCTTTGATAGGTTGGGTTATTCTCTAGGGAGGCATGTTCTGAAATAAGAAGGAGAAACAAATTAGACCGAGACATTAGATTGAGCTTATGCTCACCGGCATGAGATGAATGCTGAAAGAAGGGAAACTATTCTTAAAACATCTTATAGCCTCCTACAAATAAATATAGTGCACACCACACCCATGTACAAAACTCTACTAGATGTGTCTTTTAGACTTCCTAGGAATTTATTGAACCTTTGGCTCTGATACCAATTTTCTAATGCCCTGAATTCGGTATCCAGAATTCTGCACGATGGTCATGACCCTGAAGGACCACAAGCTAACCCATGACTGTTATTTGTACCTGTATACTGTATAATGTACTAAATAATATAGAAACATGAACTGAAAGGGCATAAGGTTCACATAACTAAAGTAAAACATGACATCTAAATGGAGTATGAAATACCTAAAACAACTAAGATAACTGTCTCAATATAATAGTCTGGAAAGCCTCTAACTGACTGAACTGTCTGAGTAAGGAGTTGATGGAAAATGTCCCCAACTAACTCTAACTAATAAACTAATTAATGAGATAATAGGGAATTAATCATGTCCTGGAAGGATGATGACTCACTACTAACTCTGACAGCTGATATCTGGAATCTACTGATTCTCTGGAGCTCGTGTCTCTGAACCTATAGTATAAGACACCATAGCGCAAATGCATGAATACTTGGAATATACTGGTATGCATGTGAGGTAGGCTGACTGCATGGGCTTCATATACATGAAGAGTACTGACTAACTGACTAATATGAACATGAGAATACATGCATGCCTACATAGTAACTATATCTGAAATTGTGATAACATGACTACATTGAAGACTAACATGACTAATGACAGAATTCTGATAACTAATAATATTAGTGACTTCTGAATATCCTGAATCTGATGGAACTAGCTAAGTTTCGTACTGTATCTCTATTGACAGTATCTGACAGTCCAAAATTTTGCAAAAATATCAGAGTTCTTTTACTGAGAGTAATACTGATACTGTGAGAGGAGTCATCTAATCGACATGCCCCAACTGATGCATTATAGTTGAATTGGGGTCCAATCTATGCCCTAATTGGAAAGGTGTCAATATTGTGCCACTGGTAAGCACAACATATGAGTGACCCTAATATAATAGAAAAATCTAGTGACAATAGTGGGAACACTTATATAGCTGGCTAAGACACCTCATCTACCCTCATATAGCAGGCTATGATGTCTCAACCTATGCTGGCAATATAGTTCTTGAATGCAATGATTGTTTCTAAGAATCACACCCTCATATAATAGGTGAGGTCCCATCCTTAGATTCGCTCAGTGCTAATTTCTACTGTCATCTAAATAGACACTGAACATGATTTTTAGAACTGAACATGGACTGAGTTACTGAATTCTGTTGACTGACGGAATACTACTGATATCTCACAACTGATTGAGTTCATGAGATCATAGATATTTCCTGAGTCATAAGAGTGTCTAAAGTCTAAGGATCATAGCTTGACTGAGAGTATCATGAAAACATGACATGGCTCTTGGCACACAACTAAAATTTTGAGTACAAGTACCCCCAGGACTCGATAGAAGGGAACTGATGAAGCATAACTTTATCCAGTACAAGACCCACATCAACACTACATAAGCTAATAAGTTGTGGATTTCACGAAGTACATGATTATCATACTATTTAACATGGACGAGAATGCTGATAATCATATCATAATCTCATATTCTAATATCATGGACATTTTGACAACATACACATTTCAGAATGATAGCATGGAAACATTTTATACATTGGAGGATGACAAGCATGTCACAGTTAGCTTATGTCTTGAGCTATAACGTATTATTTCTACTTTTTCAAGCATTTTATCAACTACCTTGCATGCACAACTTAGGGTATAAGTGAATTCATTAAATTACACATCATATGCAACTATGTTCATGGATTTTGTCTTGCATGGTAACATAGTATCATGATAAACACACAAAGATTCCAACTTTGAAATCAATCAACGTCGACAATATGATTACAAATAAACCACAACATAAATACCATGATATATAGATAAAACAGGGTTCTTGAGATTCATGGATGGAAAAAATCCATGAATGAACACAACGCATACCTTAGTTCAAGATTTCGTGAAGATTGACAGTGAAACTTGCTTGAAATTGGATCTTCTATGAAAACCCTAGCTTGTTCGTGAAAGAAACTTGAGAAAAACTAGTATATTCTGGGTGAATAGTGGCTGATTCACGTGTTATAGGGCTTAAATAGGGGTGAAAAGTTGACCCTTTTAACAGTGGACGTATTATTTGATGTCAATGAAAATTGTCCGAATTGGACTCTAGGCGTGACGCGGCATTGTTGTGCCGTGTCACTAAATTTTAACAATTATGAAATTGAGGGATGGCGCAATGAAGAGCCATTGCATTGCCCCTTATTTTGTATCCTGGAACTTTGGAGCGATGTGGAGGAAATCATGCTAAGACACTGGAAAAGGAAAATTGCCATTTGAGCTTGTGGCGCGGCGTGCCACTGACCAATATGGTGCTATTTTACGTTGGAAACTTGAAATAGTCATAGCTTCTTACCTGTTTATCGGATTTAGGCAAATTTTATATCGTTAGAAAGCTTATTAAATTTCCCATATGACAGAAAGTGAAAATATTGAAAATACAACATGTAGTACATAATCTTTCAAAGTAAGTATATAATATTCTTGAGATAATTTTAAGCTTTGAAAAAGTATGGGGTATTATAATATCTCCCCCTTGAGAACATTCATCCTCAAATAAGACTGAGAGTGAGGGGAAAAGATAACCAACGTACATACTGAACATGAATAACTGGAAGATGATCTCATGGCTGACATGATTGATAACTGAATATATCATACTGAACATACATATTTGATGCATGTGTAACTATTTCATGAATGCATGATTGGGTGTTCTGAGGAACTAAGTTTCACCCAATGAGAATACATGTCTGATGTATAATTTTATAACTGAACCTATACATGAATATTTGAGTGAATATGTTATGGTACTTGATTCCAAGTCTGTGATGAACACTGAACATGAAATTGAGTAAGCTTAAGGAGAACTATTACCTTAAGCTTGATCTGAGTTGGCAGAGAAGAGGTGAGGATACTTGGAATTGATATCTATTTTTGCTTCCCAAGTAGCTCCTAATTTTGCCAAAGAACGTTAACTAGATGAACTTTTTAGTTCCTCAATCTACTAGTCAGATAGTCTAGGATTTTGAATTGAATTTCTTCATAAGAGAGGCTGTTCTGAACATCGATTCACTTAATAGGGAATACAACTGCTGGGTCACCTATACACTTCTTAAGCAAGGAGACATGGAAGACTAGATGAAATGACGCCAGATTTGAAGGCAATTTGAGATCATAAGCTACGTTGCCAAATTAATTGAGAATCTTGAAGGGATCGACATATTGGGGATTGTGTTTCCCTTTCTTTTCGAACTGCTTCACTCTCTTCAAGGGAGAGATCTTTCTATTGACATAGTCACCAATCTCAAACTCGAGATCTTTTTTCTTCAAACATTTTCATAACACTTCAACTGAACTTTTTCTAAGGCATTAAATACCAAGTCAGGCCCTATAACTGAGGACTCACTAACCTTGAACCAACCAATAGGAGATCGACATATCCTACCGTAGAGAGCTTCAAATGGAGCCATATCCAAACTACCTTTGAAATCAATTACACACGCCCTTAGCATATCTTCTAGAGTCTGAATGTTCCTTTCTGCTAGACCATATATCAGAGGATGGAAGGTTGTAATTAGATGAACTTAGGTACCAAGACCCTTTTTGATGCTTTCCAGAAATGAGAGATAAACTGGGTACCTCTGTCTGAGATAATAGATAGCGGAAGACCGTCCAATCTGACCAACTCCCTGATGTAGAGTTTGGCATAATCCTTGGCTTTATAATAGATATGGATTGATGGAAATGAGCTGATTTGGTCATTCTATCTATAATGACCTAGACTCTATCATTCTAATGATGACTTCAAGGCTAACCCGTTAATAAGTCCACATACACTTTTTCCCACTTCCAAATTGGACTAATGAACTACTGCATAGGACCACTAGGCTTCAGATGCTCTATCTTAACCTGATGACATGTAGAGCACTTAACCACAAACTCTGCAACATCTCTTTTCAACCCACTCGACCAATAGACTTTTCGTAAATCACGGTACATCTTTGTGGTACCTCGATGAATAGAGTAGCGAGTACCATGCGCTTCTACAAGAATTTGTTGCCTTAAGTTATCTACATCAGGAACACAGAGATGACCCTACAACAGAAAATACCGTCTCCTCCTTAGGAGAAAACCTCTGTTTTTTTATCCTGAACTTCCTCTTTCAACTCAACAAGGATGGGATCTCTATCTTGCTTTTCTTTTACCTTGGAAATTAGAGATGATTCTGAACTACTCTGAACCTAGTCTTGCAACTTGATGTAATTCCTGAGCTAACTTCTTCTTATTGTCACCTGCATGAGTAATACTACCCATAGATAGTCTACTGAGAGTGTGCGCCACTACATTGGCCTTGCGTGGAGGACAGAGGACACTCATGTCATAACCTTTCAAGAGCTCTAACCGCCTTCTCTGAGGAAGATTGAGATCTTTCTGAGAAAAGACGTACTGCAGACTCTTATGATATGTGAAGACATCTACATGAACTTCATAGAGATAATGCCTCCAAATATTTAAGGCAAAGACTACAGTGAATAACTAATGATCATGAGTAGGACAATTCTTCTTATAGGGTTTAAGCTGTATAGAGGCGCAGGATATGACCATACAATGTTGCATGAGGAAATACCTTAAACCCACTTTGGATGCATCACAATACATGACTAACCTATCTGGAAGAGCAAAAACTAGAGTTGAGGTGACTCGAGTCTTCAACACCTGAAAACTCTTCTTGTAAGGATCTGACCACTAAAACTTGATTTTCTTCTGAGTCAATCTAGACATAGGGGATGCAATAAATGAAAATCCATCAAAAAACCATCTATAATAGCCAGCAAGACCCAAGAAACTCCTGATATCCAACGGAGAGACAGGTCTGGTCCAGTTTCTTACTGCTTTGGTCTTTTAAGGATCTACTCTAATGCTGTAATGCCCCGGAAAATAGGTCCCAGAGCGTCACACGGTGCTTGAGGATACGAGTAGCCCCAAGCTAACCCTTTGAGCCATTTTTATTCAGTTCAACACAAATCAACGGGGTTTCCATAAATAACCGTAAAATATCAACATAGTAATCATCATCCAAGAATAAAAGAATTTCAAACAGAAAACAAAATATGACTTATTAGTCAACTCCCAACATCTATACTAGTCTGACAAGCCTTTAAGAAAATCAATAAAACCAATGAGACGTGGAGACATGCCCCAACTAAATCATACTCAGTTATCCAATATAAACAATTCCATGAAACCAACATAATACATCACATCCTCGAAACATGAGGACTCACCACAACAGAGGATATAGAATAGCGTGCCTGAAGAATCACTATCAAACCTAAAACTGAGCACCTAAACCTACATTCTGAAAAAATGCAGCCCACATCCGAAGATGTGGATCAGTACTATGCAAAAGAACGGAGTATATGAAGGTGTATGCATTTGTATAAACATCATCATCATAAATATTTATAAGAAATATGCAGAATGTATGAAAGACTCACTTAGCCTAAAGAAAATCATCATAATCATGAGAGGATAAAATAAGTACAATAACACATGTGAGTCATCATATAATTTGTCAATCACTCTCAATTCATCAAGAATATCAATTCTCATAATGTAAATATCATTTAAATCTTTCAAAAGAATAACTTTCACAATTCCACTTTCAAATCACTTCACCATTTTCATAGACACAAGGAAACACACACACACTGGGAGATCCTATAACTGACATAAACCATCTGAGCTACATGGAGTCCAATGTATAACCCACGTTGGAGAGAGCCATCCTATCCTTGCCATCAGAGAAGGACTATCGATATCAAATCCACAAAAACTACTGATTACTATATAAATCATCCTCAGGCTAACTCCTACAGGGGCACGTAGTTCTAGCGAAGTAAGGTCACATTACACCTCCCACTTAGTGATAAATATTTCACCCAAACTTACCTCAGATCATTTCAAAGACAATCCACAACAAAATAATTTCAGTAATATATAAATATACATCGAGAGCCATCATGCTTCCCATCTATCAAAATCAACCAGGTTGTGAATTTCTTTCATACTCGAGTTCAAAACAACTCCATTAAGACCAAAAGGTCAAATCATTCAAAATATCTCAAATATTCAATATCAATGTACTTATAACACACACATTCTCAAAAAAAACACAATTTCTAATGCAGATTCACAACCCAAATATCAAAATCATGATAAATATCATTCAAAATTCATGCTTTATATCTCCACACATGTAAATTCATCTTTCAAAATCATAAATATCAATATTTCATAATAATCGTCATAAGATATGGGTTTATCCTTCAAATTCATATAAATTAAATAATAATCATGCCTTTGTAAAGAAAATTACTTTTGTGCACAAGAATAAAAGAGAGTTCTTGTTGAAAAACCCCACATACCTTGAATGATGAACTTTAGATCGATACTCATTTTTGGGATGTTAATTGTGCCTTTGAATAATGATTCTTAGAGTTCTTGAACTAGGAACTTGGAATCTTGAATAAATTTACAGAATTAATGGTGAACTTTGGAGGTTCTTGAAGTTCTTAAACTAGGAACTTGGAATCTTGAATAAATTTGCAAAATTAATGGTGAACTTTGGAGGTTCTTGAAGTTGGATGTAGGAGCTTAGGGTTTTCTTTTTGAGGGAATTTGATGAAATATAAGATATAATGCTTCCAATAGGCTTTAATATAGGGTTTGGATGGATTTTGGGTGAGGGAGAATGACCAACACGCCCCTAAAAATTAAATAATTCTCGAGTCTATCCTCTGGTGGACTATATTGATAGTCTGAAGTAGATCAACCATAACGTTTTACTCCAATATCAAAATTAGATCAAACCAATTTCATAAAAAAGAGGAGCCTCATATCTTTCTGTTGATATATAGTATCTCACCTAGATCATTGTGTACAAGGATTTATGATTATTTGAAGTTGACCCAAAAATTTTATTTTTATAGGTTGAAGTAGATCGACCGTAACTTTTGTCTTCGATAGAAAAATTTGATGAAACCAATTTCATTGGAAATAGGACTCAAAGAGCTTTCCGTTGATATATAGTAGATCACCCAGATCATTATGTACAAGGAGTTATGATTGTTTAAAGTTGGAGCAATAATACGCCAGGCCTCAGTACTTTTTCCTGCACGTTTTACAGTTCACAACTATTCATGGATCGATCGGAATGTTCATAACTCATCGCTCGGGTGTCCGTTATTGATGATCCATATATCGTTGAAAATATTATTCTATACTATACGCAATGGTGGTTCATAATCTAAGACATTCCGCATGGAAAATTTATTATTCATTCTAGAAGATAGAACCCAACATGTTTATGCCCAAAATTTCAACGAAAAATTTCTCGGGGCATTACATCATCCCCCCTTGGAAACATTCATCCTCGAATGAAGCTAGACATGCCAAGATTAGATAGGGAATAGGGCATACAGATGAAACCATTCGTTAGACTCATAACCACATCGTTTCTCACTCTAAATGCAAAATAGAATGCATAAATTCAAGAAACTACAGCTGAACACATAATAAATGACAGCTGAACTGCTGCAACTTTTATCAAAAGTGCATGATTTAGGAAAGAACGGTACTTTCAGCTTGATTGGAGTTCACGGAAAATAGGTGCGGTTACTTGGATCGCATATCCGCCTCAACTTCCCAAGTTGCACCCTTAACAGATTGGTTTCACCACAACACCTTGACCAAGGGAACTTCTTTGTTCCTTAGTCTTCGGACACTGAAATCAAGAATCTCAACAGGAATCTCATCAAAAGAAAGATTTTCTTGAATGTCAGTACTCACAGAGGAATCCACTACCACAGCATTGCTAATATGCTTTCGAAGCATGGAGACATGGAATATTGGATGAACAAAGGACAACTCCGAAGGCAACTCGACCTCATAAGCTACCTTACTAACACGGCTAAGAATTTTGTAAGGACCAACATAACGGGGACTAAGCTTTCCCTTCTTTCTAAATCTCTTCACCCCCCTCATGGGTGAAATTTTCAGATACACTAGGTCACCAACTTCAAACTCAAGGTCGCTCCTTCTAACATCCGCATATGACTTCTGACGACTCTGCGCAATTTTTAACCTTTCCCTAATCAACTTAACTTCTTACATAGCTTCAAATACCGAATCAGGACCACTCACAACAGCTTCACCCACCTTGAACCAACCTATGGGTAACCTACACTTCTTCCCATATAAGGATTCAAATGGAGCGATGCCAATACTAGAGCGGAAACTGTTATTGTAAGCAAACTCTATCAACAATAAGTGATCATCCCAACTTCCCTTAAAGTCAAGTGTACAAGCTCTCAACATATCCTCTAAGGTCTGGATGGTCCGTTCAGCTTGACCATCAGTCTACGGATGAAAAGCAAAACTCAAAAGCACTTAGGTACCAAGACCCTTCTGAAAAGCTTTTGAAAATTGCGAAGTGAACTGAGTACCCCTATCTGAAATGATAGACAAGGGAACTCAATTCAGTGTTACTAGTTCTCGGATATATAATCTAGCGTATTCCTCAGGAGTATATGAAGTATGAACAGGCAATAAATGAGCAGACTTAGTTAATCTATCAACCACAACCCAAATGGAAGCATGATGGCATTGGGAAGTAGGTAAACTAATCACGAAGTCCATATTTATCTCTTCCCACTTCCAGGTGGGACTACTAACCTCTTGCATTATACCACCAGGTCTTTGTGTTCAACCTTAACCTGTTGGCATGTTGCACACTTAGCTACAAATGCTACTATATCTTTCTTCATGCCACTCCACCAATAGATTTTTCGAAAGTCTCGGTACACCTTGGTGGCACTAGGATGAATAGAATATCGCGGCCCCTGTGCTTCAGCCATAGTCCTCTATCTTAGATCATCAACTTTTCGGACACACAATCTACCCTCCAATCTCAACACACCACATCCCCCTTGGGAGAAAACCTCTACTTTTTGGTCCTTCACTAACCCCTTCAGTCGGACCAAACTAGCATCTAAGTAATGTTTTTCCTTCACTTCCGAAACCAAGGAGGATTCAGAACTACTCTGAACCCCTATACTACCTTCAACAGAGTCAAACAACCTAACCCCCAATCTAGCCAAACGATGTACATCACGAGCTAACTCTTTCCTACCTTCTACCACATGTGAAACACTACCCATGGATACTCTACTTAGGGCATCCGCCATAACATTTGCCTTGCCCGGATGGTACAACCCACTTATATCATAGTCCTTTAACAATTCTAACCATCGTCTCTGCCTAAGATTTAATTCTCTCTGTGTAAACACATAATGCAGATTCTTATGATCAGTGAAAACATCAACATAGACACCATCCAAATAGTGTCTCCAGATTTTCAAAGAAAACACAACAGTAGCCAACTAAGGTCATGGGTGGGGTAATTTTTTCTCATGGGGTTTCAACTATTTAGAAGCATAGGCTATCACCTTACCCTTCTGCATCAATACGCAACCCAACCCAACTCTCGAAGTATCATAGTACACCACAAAACCATCAACACCATCAGGTAAAGTCAAAATAGGGGATGAAGTGAGTCGAGTGTTCAAGTCCTAAAAACTCTTCTCACAAGATTCGAACCATAAGCACTTCACTTTCTTTTGGGTCAACTGAGTCACAGGAGATGATATAGAGGATAAACCCTCAACAAAATGGTGGTAATATCTCGCTAAAACCAAGAAACTTCATATATCAGTTGGAGAAATAGGTCTAGGCCAATTTCTAATAGCATTGGTCTTTTGGGATCAACTCTAATACCCACGGAAGAAATGATACGACCTAGAAAAGCAACTGACCTTAGCCAAAACTCACACTTACTAAACTTAGCAAACAACTTATGATCTCTAAGGGTTTGCAAGACAGTTTGGTTGATGAACACTATGACAAACATATCCAGATATGGTCTGAACACTCAATTCATAAGGTCCATGAAAGCTGCTGGGCATTAGTTAACCCGAAAGATATAAAAAGAAAATCAAAATGGCCATAACTAGTTTGGAGAGCGGTTTTTGGGATGTCACACTCCCTAACTTTTAGTTGATGATAGCCAAAACGAAGGTCTATCTTTGGGAAATAATTTGTACCTTGCAATCGGTTAAACAAATCGTCTATTCTTGGAAGGGGGTACTTATTTTTTATGGTGACTTTATTCAGTTGGCGTTAATCAAAGCAAATTCGCAAAGAGCCATCTTTCTTTCTCACAAACAACACAAGAGCACCCCAAGAAGAAACAATGGGCCTTATGAAACCATTATCTAGTAAATCGTTGAGTTGCTCTTTTAACTCGTTAAGTTCTGCAGGGGCCATACGGTAAGGAGGAATAGAAATGGGCTGAGTATTGGGAAGAACATCAATCCCAAAATCTATCTCTCTATCAAGAGGTATCCTTGGAAGATCATCCAAAAAGATATTAGAAAACTCATAGACGACGTTAACAGACTGGAGAGTTGGAGTCTAGGACATAGTGTCTTTGACTCTAACCAATTAGTAAATACACCATTTGGAAATAAGCTTTCTAGCTTTGAGGTAAGAGATAAAATGACTCTTGGGTGACATAGAATTCCTAGACCACTCAAACACGAATGCACCCAGAAACTGAAACTTGACCACTCGGGTTCGACAATTAATAGAGGCATAAGAAGAATACAGCTAGTCCATACCCAAAATCACATCAAAATCTACCATGTCAAACTCAATCAGATCAGCCAATAAGACTCTAAGAAGAACGGTAACCGGACACTTTTTATACATTTTTTGGGCAACAATCGAATCACCTACTGGTGTAGAAACTAGGATAGGCTCAGGAATAATCTCAAGACTCATTTCAAAATTTACAGCAATCAAAGGTATAATATATGAGAAACTAGATCCATGATCCAACAAAGCATACACATCAAACTGAAATATATGAAGCATACTAGTAACAACATCGGGAGAATCCTCCTATTTCTGGCAGGATGGTAAAGCATAAAATTTATTCTGGCGCTGCCCGCCAGCATTGCTAAAAGAGGCATCCTAAGCTGGGGCTGGGTGAGTCACTGGAACTGGAGCACTAATAGACTGATTCTGGGTCTAAGGGCGATAGTTACGACCCCTTTGTCCATACTGTGGACAATATCTAACTCTGTGACCTATGTCACCATATTGTAAAAAACCCCTCTTCTTACCCCAACACTCACCTGAATGAGACTTACCACACTTAGGACACAGTGGACGATTTGGCTTACTGCTAGCACAGTACTAGGATCGGGATGCATAGGACCTTCTACCTTGGTCCTGCCTACCTCTAGGCACAGGAGCACTAGCAGATGATGGCGTTGGCATAGATAAATGATCCTAATACTGAGGGCGACTCCCTCTCCACGATCTAGTTTGACCCTATCCGTGCTGCTCAGACCTAGCTCTCTTATTCCCTCTCATTCTATCTCTCTCCTTAATCTTGTCTACCTTAATCTGTTGGGCATGAGTCATTAGTCTAGACAGATTCATCTCACTATTTAGCATAGTAGACCTACACTCCTTAACCATATAACTAGACACTCCAGTCACAAACTTACTTATACTAGCCCAATTATCATCCATTAAGTCAATAGCATACTTGGCCAACTGATTGAACTTTAGATAGTACTCCCTAATAGTCATAGAGCCCTGTCGCAGGTTCATAAACCCTTTTACTGTCGCCTCCCTCATCTCCAAAGGGAAAAACTTATCAAGGAATGCATTCTGGAACTCTTGCCAAGTTGTAGGGACAGCTTCCTCACCTGTACCTTTCCTCTAAGCAACAAGCCAGTCATAAGCAAGGTCTATCAACCTATACTCAACCAATTCCATACTATGTTCCTCAGATACATGCATCACCTGAGTAATCTTTTGCACTTCCTCTAAGAACAACCGTGGATCCTCATCAGACTTGGACCCATAGAATTCTGATAGATTCATCCATATAAAGTTACAGATCTTGGCAGTAGGTGAATCACCTCCCTGCTACTATGGAGCCGGGGTCAGGTTGGCTTAAACATTTGCAGTAATAGCTTGGGCCAGTGCCTGAAAGGCTGCCCGAAATTTAGCATGAGACATATTTTTATTCAATGGGTCAGTGGGTTAAGGTTGTTAACCATCATTATTTCTTCACGCTCAATGTAGAGGCATATTTCTGAAAGAGGAGAGCACGAATCAATAGCAGAGAGAGCCACTTTAAGCACGATAGACTTCTGAAAGAAAAAATCGCACTTTTTCCTAGAACATCTTGTAGCCTTTTGCTCATAGATGTAGCACGCTACACACCGATGATCAAGATTCTACTTAACACAGCTTGTTAGACTCGCTATGACACCTTAAAACCTTAGGATCTGATACCAAGTTTGTAACGCCCTGGAAAATGGGTCCCAGAGCATCACACGGTGCTTGAGGCTACCAGTAGCCCCAAGATAACCCTTTGACCCATTTTCATTCAGTTCAACACAAATCAATGTGGTTTCCATAAATAACCCTCAAATATCAATAGAGTAATCATCATCAAAGAAATAAAGAATTTTAGAAAGAAAACAAAATACGACTTATTAGTCAACTCCCAACATCTATACTAGTCTGACAAGCCTCTAAGAAAATTAATAAAACCAGTGAGCCATTGAGACATACCTCAACTAAATCATACTTAGTTATCAAATATAAATAATTCCATGAAACCAACATAATACATCACATCCTCAGAACATGAGGACTCATCACAACAGAGGATATAGAATAGGTGCCCAAAGAATCACTGTCAAATCTGAAACTAAGCACCTGAACCTACATTCCGAGAAAATGCAGCCTACATCTGAAGATGTGGGTCAGTACCATGGAAAGGAACCGAGTATATGAGGGTGTATGTAGTTGTATAAACATCGTCATCATAAATATTTATAAGAATTATGCAGGATGTATGAAAGACTCACTTAGCATGAAGAAAATCATCATAATCATGAGAGGATTAAAAAGTATAATAACACAAGTGAGTCATCATATAATTTGTCAATCACTTTCACCTCATCAAGAATATTAATTCTTATAATGTAAATATCATTTAAATCTTTCAAAGGAATAACTTTCACAATTCCACTTTGAAATCACTTCACCATTCAGCATAGACATAAGGAAACACACACACACTGGGAGATCCTATAACCGACATAAATCATGTAGGCTACATAGAGTGCAACGTACAACCCATGTAGGGGAGATCCGTCCTATGCTTTCCATCGAAGTAGGGCTATCGATATCAAATCTACACAAACTAGTAATCACTATATAAATCATCCTCAGGTTCACTCCTATGGGGGCACGTAGTTCTAGGGAAGTAAGGTCGCTTTATACCTCCAACTCAGTGCTAAAGTTTTCTCCCAAACTTAGCTCAGATCATTTCAAAGACAATTCATAACAAAACAATTTCAGTAATATATAAATATACATCGGGAGTCATCATGCTTTCCATCTATCAAAATCAACCACGTTGTAAATTTCTGTCACACTCGAGTTCAAAACAACTCCATTAAGACCAAAAGGTCAAATTATTCAAAATATCTCAGATATTCGACATCAACGTGCTTATAACATACTTTCTCAAAAAAGCACAATTTCCAATGGTGATTCATGACCCAAATATCAAAATCATGATAAATATCATTTAAGATTCATGTTTTATATCTCCACACATGTAAATTCATCTTTCAAAATCATAAACATCAAGATTTCATAATAATCATCATAAGATATGGGTTCATGCTTCAAATTCATAAAAATTAAATCAAAATTATGCCTTTAAAAAGAAAATTACTTTTGGGAATAAGAACGAAAGAGAGTTCTTGTTGAATAACCCCACATACCTTGAATGATGAACTTTAGATTGATACTCATTTTTGAGATGTTAATCGTGCCTTTAAATGATGGTTCTTGGAGTTCCTGAACTAGAAACTTGGAATCTTGAATAAATTTACAGAATTAATGGTGAACTTTGAAGTTTCTTGAAGTTCTTGAACTAGGAACTTGAAATCTTTAATAAATTTGTAGAATTAATGGTGAACTTTGGAGGTTCTTAAAGTTGGATATAGGAGCTTAGGATTTTCTTTTTGAGGGAATTTGATGAAATATAATATATAATGCTTCTAATAGGCTTTAATATAAGGTTTGGATGGATTTTGGGTAAGGGGGAATGACACAAAACACCCCTAAAAATTAAATAATTCTCGAATTTGTCCTTTTGTGGACTGTTTTGATAGTCTGAAGTAGATCCATCATAATATTTTACTCTGATAACCAAATTGGATGAAACCAATTTCATTAGAAATAGGACACTCATATCTTTCTGTTGATATATTGTATCTCTCCCAGATCATTGTGTACAAGGATTTATGATCACTTGAAGTTGACCCAAAAATTTGCATTTGATAGGCTGAAGTAGATCGACCATAACTTTTTACTCCGACAGACAAATTGGATGAAACTAATTTCATTAGAAAGAGGACTCGCAGAGCTTTCTGTTAATATATAGTAGACCACCCAGGTCATTATGTACAAGGATTTATGATCATTTAAAGTTAGAGAAAAAATACGCCAGGCCTCAGTACTTTTTCCTACACGTTTTACTATTCACTACCATTCACGGTTCGATCGGAATATTCATAACTCGTCGCTTGGGTTTCTGTTTTGGATGATCCACATATCGTTGGAAATATTATTCGATACTCTACGCAATGGTGTGTCATAATCTAAGACATTCCACACGAAAAATTTATTATTCATTCTAGAAGATAGAACCCAACATGTTTACGCACAAAACTTTTAACAAAAAATTTCCTGGGGTATAACAATTGCCATAACCTAAGATGATATTACCAAGGAATTCTACTGACCTTAGCCCAAATTAACACTTACTGAATTTGGTGAATATATGATGATCTCTAAGAGTCTTAAGTACTATCCCGAGATGTGGTGCATGATCGCGATCGCTGTGGGAAGTGACCAGAATATTATCTATGGAGACTATGACGAACATGTCTAAGTACTACTTGAACATATGGTTCATCAAGTCTATGAAAACAACCGGGGCGTTGGTAAGACCAAATGACATGACTAGAAATTCGAAGTGACCATACCAATTTTTGGAAAGCTATTTTTGAAATGTCACATTCCCTAACTCTAAGAAGATTATAGCCGGATCTGAGATCTATCTTAGAGAAATAATTGGCACCCTGAAGTTAGTCAAACAACTCATCGATTCATTAAAGAGGATACTTGTTCTTAACTATGACCTGATTAAGTTGATGACAGTCTATGAATATTTTGAAAGAACCACCTTTCTTGCGCACAAATAATACTGGGGTGCCCTACGGGGAAATGCTGGGTCTAATGAATCTCTTATCAAAGAGATCCTATAACTATTCTTTCAGTCCGTTGAGTTCTGCTGGTGCTATTCTGTATGGCGGAATAGCGATAGGCTGAGTATCTGGTAGAAGATCAATACCAAAGTCTATTTCCCTTTCGGGAGGAATTCCGAAAAGATCTTCAGGAAAGAAATATGAATATTCATTCACTATAGGGACTGATTCAAGACTGTGAGTTTCATAACAAGTGTCATTAACTCAAACAAGATAATAGACTGCTCGAAGGTAGGAAACAAGATGACCTCTGAAAGCCGATATACTACCCTTCCACTCTAGGATGGGTTTTTTCATAAACAGAAGGTGGACTATTTTGTTTTTGCTGTTGACTTTGGCATAGCAGGGATGAAGCCAATACATGTCGAGAATGACATCAAAATCAGTCATCTTTAATTCGACTAAGTCTGCTGAGGTGACTTTCTGAGATATCGTAACCGGGCAGTTCCTGTATACCCATTAGGCTATGATGGTTTTACCCATCGGGTATAAGCTGAAAAGGGCTCTGCTAGAATTTTAGGACTGACTCTAAAATCGACTGCTATCTAAGGAGCGATAAAAGACAGAGAATCTCATGGATCTAGAAAAATGTAAACATGCACATTAAAGATCTGTAACATAACGGTAACCATATTAGGTGAATTTTCTTGATCTTGTTGGGACTGAAGAGCACAGAGATGATTTAGGATTTAACCATTAGTATCACTGGAGGTGTCACCCTACATATTTGGGTGACTGAAATGAGCTAAGGAGCTATTCTGTTTACCCTAATGACTATGCTGAGGATAGTCTCTGACTCTATGTCCTGGCTTGCCACATCTAAAAAAAATACCACTGCCAGCTCTGCAAATACCCTGATGGTTCTTTCCATAATTCTAGCAAATGATAGATACAGGCACTACTAACACTACCCTGGGACTTAGAGTCTAGCGCTCTATATTTGTTACCCTCTCTGAACTTAGGAACTATAGCACTGGCTGAAGAAGTAGATGGAACAGATGACTTAGGATGAAACTGAGAACGGTTTTCTCTTTCTAACTTAGGCTGAGCAAAGTTAAAACTATCTTATTCTACTTCTCCCTCATCTTAATATTTTGCTCCTCTATCTACTGAGAATGAGTCATGAGCCTGGCTAAATTTATGTCTCTTTTCAGCATGGTGGATCTACACTTATTAACCGTGCTATCATTTACCCCTTAAACGAACTTACTCATCCTTGCCCTACTATCTCTAACCACATGAGGAGCATATCTTACTTATTGAGTATCCTTAAGAGAATACTCTTTCACTATCATATTGCCCTACCTGCGGTTGATGAATTCTAGCACCTTAGCTTCTCTAAGCTCTAGGGGAAAGAATCTATCAAGGAATGCTAAAGCAAACTCCACCCACTCAATTGACCATGCATCATCTGCCCTCTCTGACTTCCACTACTCAAACCAAATATGAGCCACATCCTACAATTGATATACAACTAACTCAGCACGCTCACTAGTCGTAACCCCCATTATGTCTGTAACTTTTTGCACCTAATTTAAGACTTCCTGAGGGTCCTCATCTATCTTAGAACTAAGAAAGTATGAAGAATTCATTCTAGTGAAGTCCTGAATCCTTGCTGCAGCTGAATTGGCCACTGGGTTGTTCGAAACGACAGCTAGTCACTCATTCTGAAAAGCAACTGACTTTGCATGAGTAATGAATGCAGACCTGATCTCCGCATGAGAAATATGTTCATCCAAGGGATCTTCTGGGATAGGCTGAGTTCTTTTCTTGGGAGGTATGTTCTGAAATAAGGAGGAGAAATGATTTAAACTGAGAGTTTAGATTGAGATTATGCTTACTGGCAGGACATAAATACTAAAAGAAGGGAAACTACTCCTAAAACATCTTGTAGCCTCCTGCACATAAATGTGGTGCGGAACACACCCATGTACAAGAGTCTACTAGATGCAGCTTTCAGACTTCCTCGGACTGTATTGAACCTTTGGGTATGATACCAAGTTTGTAATTCCCCGAATCTGGTACCTGGAATGCTACACGGTGCTTATGACCCCGAAGGACCATAAGCTAACCCATGACTGATATTTGTTCCTGTATAATGCATAATATACTAAATAATGTGGAAACATTAATTGAAAGTCCATAAGGTTCACATAACTTAAGTAGAACATAACATATAAACGGGGTATGAAACACCTAAAACAACTGAAATAACTATCTAAACAAAATAGTCTGGAAAGCGTCTAACTGACTGAACTATCTGAGTAATGAATTGAGGGGATATATCCCCAACTAACTCTAACTAATAAGCTAATCAATGAGATAATAGGGAAATAATCATGTACTCGTAGAATAAGGACTCACTGCTAACTCTGATTGCTGATATCTGGAATCTACTGATGCTCTGAAGCTCGTGTCTCTAAACCTATGGTATAAGACTCTATTGCACAAATACATCTATACTTTGAATGTACACATATACATATGAGGTATGATAAATGAATGGGGTCATATGAATGAAAAATACTGATTAACTGACTAATATAAATGTGAGAATACATGCATGCATACATAGTAACTCTATGTGAAATTGTGATAACATGAGTATACTGATGACTAGCTTGACTAATGGATGAATTCTGATAAAGGATAACATGAGTGACTGTATCTGAAAGTCTTGAATCAGATGGAACTAGATGAGTTCCGTATAGTATCTTTGTTGACTATATCTAGCAGTCCTGAATTTTGAAGAACTATATGAGTTCTTTTACAGAGACTAATACTGAGACTGTGGGATGTAGTCATCTAACCAACATTCCCCAAATTATATATTACAGTAGAATTGGGGTCCAATCTATGCCCTGATTAGGAGGGTGTCAATACCATGCCACTCGTAAAGACAATATGTGAGTGACTCTAATATAACAGGTAACTCTAGTGAGAATGGTGGGAACCCTCATATAGCAGGCTAAGCCACTTTATCTACCCTCATAGAGTAGGCTATGATGTCTCAACCTATGTTGGTTACATAGTTTTGGAATGCAAGGATTGCTTCTAAGAATCATAACCTCATATAATATGTCTAAACCTTTGCTGGCTACATAGTTATGGAATGAATAGACACTGAACATGATTTACTGAACTGAACATGGACTGAGTTACTGAATTCTATTGTCTGATGGAATACTACTGATATTTAACAACTGACTGAGTTCATGATATCATGGATATTTCCTGAGTCATAAGACTGTATGAAGTCTAAGGATCATACCTTGACTGAGAGTATCATGAAAACTTTACATGGCTCTAGGCACACAACTAATGTTCTCGGTACAAGTACCCCCAGGACTCGATAGAAAGGAACTGACGAAGCATGACTTTACCAAGTATGAGACCCACATCAACAATACATAAATTAATAAGTTGTGGATTTCATGAAGTATAGGGTTATCATAATATCTAACATGGACGAGAATGCTGATAATCATATCATAATCTCATATTCTAATATCATGGCCATTCCAACAACATACACATTTCACAATAGTAGCATGGAAACCATTTAAATATAGAAAGATGACAAACATGTCACATTTAGCTTATATCTTAAGCTATAAAGCATGATTTATGTTTTTTCAAGCATTTTATCAACCACCTTGAATGCACAACTTAGGGCATCAGTGAATTCATCAAATTACATACATAAGCAACTATGTTCATGGATTTTATCTTAGATGGTAAAAATTTCCCGAATTAGACCCTTGGAGTGACGTGGCGATATTGCGTCGTGTCACTGGATTTTGACACTTGGGAAATTGAGAGATGGTGCGATATAGAGCCATTGCATTGGCCATTGTTTTTTAACCTGGAACATTGGCACAATATTCAGGAAATCGTGCTGAAAACATTGGAAAAGGACAATTTCTATTTTAGCTTGTGGCACGGCGTGCCACTGATCAATATGGCATTGTTTTACGATGGTAACTTGAAATACTCATAAGTCTTTACCTAGTTATTGGATTTAGGAAAACTTTATATTGATGGAAAGATTATTGAATTTCTCACATGAAAAATATGAAAATCTTCAAAATGAAACATGTAGTACAGAAGTGGATTGATCTTTCAAAGTAAGTTTCTAACATTCTTGAGATGATTTTAAGCTAGGAAAAATTATGGGGCATTACAATATCTATCCCTTTTGAACATTCGTCCTCGAATGAGACTGAGAGTGAGGGGAGAAGATCACTGACGTACATACTAAACATGAATAACTAAAACATGATCTTATGATTGACATGACTGGTAACTGAACATATCATACTAAACATGCATATCTGATGCATGTGTAATTGATTCATGAATTCATGACTGGATGTTCTAAGGAACTAAATTTCTCATAATGAGAAACCTATCTGATGCATAATTATATAACTAAACTGATACATGAATGCATGACTAAACATGCGATTGTAGTTGATACCAAGTCTGTGATGAACAATGAACATTAAACTGAGTAAGATTAAGGAGAACTATTACCTTGATCTTGATCTGAGTTGGCGGAGAAGAGGTGAGGATACTTGGTATGCATATCTACTTCTGCTTGCCAAGTCATTTCCTTGGGGAACTGATTTCGCCAAAGAGATTTAACTAGAGGGACTTCTTTATTCCTCAATCTACGAGACTGATAGTCTAGAATTTTGACTAGAATTACTTCATAAGAGAGGATGTATTGAACATCAATGCTTTGGATAGTGACTACAACTGCTGGGTCACGTATACACTTCTTGGGCAACCAGACATGGAAGACTGGATGAACTAAGGCTAGATCTGAAGGCAATTTGAGCTCATTAGCTACCTTAATGAATTGGCTAAGAATCTTGAACGGACCGAGTTTCCCTTTCTTGCCGATCAGCTTCACTGCCATCATGGGAAAGATATTTAGATAAACATAGTCAACCATCTCAAACTTGAGATCTTTTCTACGAACATCTGCATAAGACTTCAACTGGACTTTTTCTAAGGCATCAAATACAAAGTCAGGCCCTATAACTAAAGACTCACTAACTTTGAACCAACCAATTGGAATGATAGTTGTTGTTGTATGCAAACTCAATCAAAGGCAAGTGGTCATCCCAACTACCTTTGATATCAATTGCACTAGCCCTTAGCATATCTTTTAGAGTCTGAATGATCCTTTCATCTAGACCATCTTTCTGAGGATGGAAGGTTGTACTGAGATGAACTTATATACCAAGACCCTTTTAGAACATTTTCTAGAAATGAGAGGTGAACTGGGTACCTCCGTCTGAGATAATAGATAGTAGAACACGTTGTAATCTGAACAACTCCTTTATGTAGAGTTTGGCATAATCCTTGGCTGAATAAGAGTTATGGACTGGAAAGAAATGGGTTGATTTGGTCATTCTATCTTTAATGACGCAGACTAAATAATGCTAATGACGAGCTCGAGGCAAACTCGTCATGAAGTCCATGTTCACTTCTTGCCACTTCCAGGTATGAATAATAAACCCCTGTATAGGACCACCAAGCTTCTGATACTCTATCTTAACCTGCTGACATGTAGAGCACTTATCCATAAACTCTACAACATCTCTTTTCATACCACTCCACTAATAGACTTCCCACAAGTCGCGGTACATCTTTGTAGCCCCTAGATGAATAGAGTAGCACACATTATGCGCTTCTACAAGAATTCGCTGCCTTATTTCATCTGCACCTACAACACAGAGATGGCCTTCACAACACAAAAAAACATCTCCCCCTTGGGAGAAAACCTCTATTTTCTGATCCTAGACTAACTCTTTTAACTTGACAAGGCTGGGATCTCTATCTTGCTTTTCTTTCACCTTGGAAACTAGAGATGATTCTGAACTACTCTTAACCCATATATCAGCACCATCTGTATCGACTAAGGGAATGCCTAGTCTTACAACCTTATGTACTTCCCAAGCTATCTTTTTATTACTGTCATCCACATGAGCAATACTACCCATAGAAAGTCTACTGAGAGCATCAACCACTATATTGTCCTTGCCCGGATGATAAAGGACACTCATGTCATAATCTTTCAATAGATCTAACCATCTTCTCTAATGAAGATTAAGATCTTTTTGAGAAAAGACATACTGAAGACTATTATGCTATGTGAAGACATCTACATGAACTTCATAGAGATAATTCTTCTAAATCTTCAAGGCAAATACTACGGTGGATAACTCAAGATCATGAGTAGGATAATTTTTTTCATGGAGTTTAAGCTATCTGGAGGCATAGGCTATGACCTTACCATGTTGCATGAGGACACAACCTAAACCCACTCTGGAGTCATCATAATACATAACGGACCCATCTGGACCATTTTGAAGAGCCAAAACTGGAGCTGAGGTGAGTCGAGTCATCAAATCTTAAAAACTCTTCTCATAAGAATCTGACAACTGAACCTTGATTTTCCTCAGAGTCAATCTTGATATAGGGGATTCAATAGTAGAAAATCCCTTAACAAATCATCTGTAATAGCTAGATAAACTCAAAAAACTCCTGATATCTGATGGAGAGACAGGTTTGGGCTAGATTCTTACTGCTTTGGTCTTTTGAGAATCTTCTCAAATGCCATCACCCGAAATGATATGACCAAGGAATGCTATTGACCTTAGCCAAAATTTTCACTTACTGAATTTGGAATATAACTAATGATCTCTGAGAGTATGAAGTACGGTCCTGAGATGGTCTATATGATCGCGCTCATTATGGGAATAGACCAGAATATTATCTATAAAGACTATGATGAACATGTCCAAGTACTGCTTATACACATGGTTCATCCATTCCATGAAAGAGGATGTGGCGTTGGTAAGACCAAATGACATATCTTGAAATTCAAAGTACCGTACTAATTTTTGAAAGCTATTTTTTAAATATCATATTCCCTAACTCTAAGTCGATGATAGCCGGATCTGAGATTTATTTTAGAGAAATAACTGGCACCCTGAAGTTGGTAAAACAAGTCATCAATTGTAGAAAGAGGATACTTGTTCTTGACCCTGACCTTATCGAGTTGATGGTGGTCTATCATTCTTGTGCACGAATAATACTAGAGTGCCCCACAGGGAAATGTTGGGTCTGATGAATCATTTATCTAAGAGATCCTTCAACTATTCTTTCAGTTTTTTGAGTTCTACTGGTTCTATTCTATATGATGGAATAGAGATAGGCTAGGTAGCTAGAAGAAGAATAATACCAAAGTCTAGTTCCCTTTCAGGAAGAACTTCTAGAAGATCTCCAAAAAAGATATCTGAATATTCATTCGTTGCCGGGACTGATTCAAGACTGGGAGTTTCAAAACTAGTGTTCTTAACTCGAAAAAGATGATAGACATATCCTTTAGATATTATTTTTCATGCTAGAAGGTAGGAAATAAGCTGACCTCTCGAAGCGGATACACTACCCTTCCGCTCTAGGATGGGTTCATTCAGAAACTGAAAATGGACTTTTTTGTTTCTGCAGTCAATTGCGGCATAGGAGGAATGAAGCTAATCCATGTTCAGAATGACATCAAAATCATTCATCTCTAATTTGACGAAGTTTTCTGAGGTGACTTTCTGAGATAATATAACCGAGCAGTTATTGTATACCCATTAGGCTATGATGCTTTTACGCACTGGGGTAGAGACTAAAAAAGGCTCTACTAGAATTTTGGGAATGATTCTTAAATCGACTACTATATAAGGAGTCATAGAAGACAAAAAAGCTCCTGGATCTTGCAAAGTGTAAACATGTAAATGAAAGATCTCTAACATACCAGTAACTATATCAAGAGAGTTTTCCTAAATTTGTCGAGACTAAAAAGGCTAGAGACAATTTGGGCATTGCCCACTAGTAACGCTGGAGGTGGCACCCTACAGATTTAGGCGATCAGACTGAGTTGAGGAGCTATTATATTGACCCTAAGGACCTGGCTGAGGACAGTCTCTGACTCTGTGTCCTGGCTTTCTACATCCAAAACAAATACCACTGCCAGCTCGACAAATACCCTAATGGTGCTTGCCATAAATCTAGAAAAGATGATAGGTGTGGGCACTGTTAACACTGCCTTAGGACTTAGAGCCTGGCACTCTATCTTTGTTTCCCTCTCTAAACTTAAGAACTGGAGCACTGGCTTAAGAAGGAGTTGAAACTGATGACTAGGATAAAACTAAAAATGGTTTCCACCTTATAACTTTGGCTGAGCAAAGTTGAATCTACCTGTCTTTACTCTCTTATTGTACTTCTCCCTCATCTTAATCTTCTACTCCTCTATCTGCTGAGCATGAGTCATGAGCTGGGCTAAAGTAATGTCAGTATTCAGCATGGTAGATCTAAACTCATTAACCACGCTTTTATTCACCCCTGAAATGAACGTAATTATCCTTTCCCTTCTATCTAAACCCATATAAGGGGCATAACTGGCTAATTGAATAAACTTAAGAGAATACTCTTTCACTGTCATATTACCCTGCCTGAGTTTGATGAATTCTATCACTTTATCTTCTCTAAGCTCTAGGGGAAAGAATCTATCATGAAACTATAAACCAAACCTCCCACTCAACTGACCCTGCATCGTCTGCCCTATCTAACATCTAATGCTTGAACCAAGTATGAGTTGCATCCTGTAATAGATATGAATCTATCTCAGGACTCTCACTAGACATTACCCCCATTATGTATATAACCTTATGCCCTTCAACTAGGAATTCCTGAGTGTCTTTGTCTGTCTTATACTCAAGAAAAGAAGGAGGATTCATTCGGGTGAAGTCCTAAATCCTAGCTGCAGCGGAATTGGCCACTACGTTGGCTGGAATGACAGCTGGTTATTTATTCTAAGCAGTAATT
The DNA here is from genome assembly GCF_002878395.1 of Capsicum annuum. Taxonomy (NCBI): domain Eukaryota; kingdom Viridiplantae; phylum Streptophyta; class Magnoliopsida; order Solanales; family Solanaceae; genus Capsicum; species Capsicum annuum. The sequence continues at coordinate 42,038,329 of NC_061120.1, forward strand.
GACTGAGCAAGAATAGTGAATGCGGCCCTGAACTCCTCATAAGAAACATGGTCGTCTAAGGAAACTTGTTGGACAGGCTGGGTTCTTCTCTTGGGAGGCATGTTCTAAAATAAGGAGAAGAAACAGATTAGACTGAGAGATTAGATTGAAATTATGCTCACTGGCATGACATGAATACTAAAAAAAGGGAAACTGTTCCTAAAACATCTTATAGCCTCCTGCACATAAATGTGGCCCGTAACACACCCATGTACAGGACTCTACTAGATGCGACTTTCAGACTTCCTAGGACTCTATTGAACCTTTGGATTTGATACCAAGTTTGTAACACCCTGAATCTGGTACCTCTAATGCTACACGGTGCTCTTAACCCCGAAGGACCACAAGCTAACCTATGACTGATACCTATACCTGTATACAACATAATATACTAAATAATGTAGAAACATGAACTGAAAGGCCATAATTTTCACATAACTGAAGTAAAACATAACATCTAAACATTGTATGAAATAACCAAAACAACTGAAATAACTATCTGAAGATAATAGTCTGGAAAGACTCTTACTGAATGCACCATCTGAGTAAGAAGTTAATGGGACATGTGCCTAACTAACTCCAACTAATAAACTAATTAATAAGATAATAGGGAAATAATAATGCCCTCAAAGGATGAGGACTCACTGCTAACTCTGACTGCTGATATCTGGAATCTACTGGTGCTCTAGAACCGTGTCTCTGAATCTATGGTATAAGAGACAATAGCGCAAATATGCCTGTACATTGAATGTACTGGTATGCATGTGAGGTAGGCTAAATGGATGGGGTTTATATTCATGAACAATACTAACTAACTGAGTAATATGAATGGGAGAATACAGGCATGCATACATAGCAACTATATTTAAAATTGCAATAACATGATTATGCTGATGACTAACATGACTAATGACTGAATTCAGATAACTTAAAACATGAGTAACTGTATCTGACAGTCCTGAATTAGATGAAACTAGCTGAGTTCCGTACTGTATCTCAGTTGACTATATCTAACAGTCCTAAATTCTAAAGAACTATCTGAGTTATTTTATAGAAACTAATACTGAGACTGTGAGAGGTAGTCATCTAACCAAAATGCCCTAAATAATGCATTATAGTCGAATTGGGGTCCAATCTATGCCCTGATTAGAAGAGTGTCAATAACACACCACTGGTAAAGAAAACATGTAAGTGACCCTAATATATTAGGTAAGTCAAGTGAGAACACTAGGAACCCTCATATAACAGGCTAAACCAACTCATCCACCATCATATAGTAGGCTACGATGACTCAACATATGCTAGCTACATAGTTCTAGAATGCTTGGATTACTTTTAAGAATCACACCCTCAGATAATAGGTGAGTTCCCATCCTAGGGTTTGCTAGGTGCTAATTTCTACTTCTATCTGAATAGACACTGAACATGATTTATTGAACTGAATATAGACTCAGTTACGAAATTCCATTGACTGGCGGAATACTGCTAATATCTGACAACTGACTAAGTTTATGAGATCATGGAGATTTCCTGAGTCATAAAAGTGTCTGAAGTCTAAGGATCATAGCTTGATTAAGAGTATCGTGAAAACATGACATGTCTCTAGTCCCACAACTACTATTTTGGGTACAAGTATCCCCAGGACTCGATTGACGGGAACTAACAAAGCATGACTTTCTGAAGTATAAGACCCATATCAACAATACATAATTTAACAATTTGTGGATTTCACGAAGTACAGGGTTATCATACTATTAACATGGATGAGAATGATGATAATCATATCATAAACTCATATTCTAATATCATGGCCATTCCGACAACGTACATATTTCACAATGAAAGCATGGAAACCATTTAAACCATGTCACATTTAGCTTATGTCTTGAGCTATAAAGCATGATTTGTACTTTTTCATTCATTTTATCAACCACCTTGCATGCACAACTTAGGGCATAAGTGAATTTATCAAATACACATCATAATAAACTAAAATCATGTATTTTATCTTACATGGTAACATAAAATCATGATAAACACACAAAGATTCCAACTTAGAAATTAATCAACGTGAACAACATGATTACAAATAACGCACAACATAAATACCATGATTTATAGATAAAACAAGGTTCTTGAGCTTCATGAATTCAATGAATCAATGAATGAACACAACACATACCTTAGTTAATGATTTCCTGAAGATTGATGGTGAAAGTTTCTTGAAATTGGATCTTCTATGAAAACCCTAGCTTGTTCTTGGGAGAAACTTGTGAGAAACTAATATATTTTAGGTGAAAAGTGGCTAAATCACTTATTAAAGCACTTAAATAGGGGTGGGAAGTTGACTGTTTTAACTTGAACACGTCATTTAATTTTAGTGAAAATTTCCCAAATTGGACCCTTTGTGCGACACGGTGCTATCGCGCCGTGTCACTGGATTTTGGCAATTGTGAAATTATGGGATGGCGCAATGCAGAGCCATTGTATTGTCCCATCTTTTTCAACCTTGAACTTTTGTGTGATGGAGAGAAAATTGTACCGAGACACTAGAAAAGGAAAATTGCCATTTTATCTTGTGGTGCAGCGCGCCACTGATAAATATAGCGCTATTTTACCACAGGAACTTGAAATAGTAATAAGTTCTTTCCTGGTTATCAGATTTAAGCAAATTTTTTATTGATGGAAATCTTAGTAAATTTCCCACATGAAAAAAGTAAAAATCTTGAAAATACCACATGTATTACAAAAGTGGATTCACCCTTCAAAGTAAGTTTCTAACCTTCTAGAGATGATTTCAAGCTAGGGAAAAGTATAGGGTATTACAATATCTCTCCCTTGAGAACATTCATCCTCGAATGAGACTGGGAGTGAGAGGATAAGATAACCGACATACATAATGAGCATGAATAACTGGAAGATGATCTCATGACTAACATGGCTGATAACTGAACGTATCATACTGAACATATATATCTGATGCATGTGTAACTGATTCATGAATGCATGACTGGGTGTTCTGAGGAACTAAGTTTCTCCCAATGATAATACATGTCTGATGCATAATTATATAACTAAACCGATAAATGAATACAAGATAGAATATGTGATGGTACTTGATACCAAGTCTGTGATGAACACTAAACATGAAACTGAGTAAGCTTAAGGAGCACTGTTACCTTGAGATTGCTATGAGTTGGTGGAAAAGAGGTGATAATACTTGCGATGCATATCTGCTTTTGTTTCCCAAGTAGCTCCTTCGATAGACTAATTTTGCCAACGAACTTTAACTAGAGGGAATTCTTTATTCCTCATTCAATGAGTTTGATAGTCTAAGATTTCGACTGGAATTTCCTCATAAGAGAGGTTGTTCTGAACAGCGATGCTCTAAATAGGGACTACAACTACTGGGTCATCTATACTCTTCTTGTGCAAGGAGACATAGAAGACAAGATGAACTGAGGCTAGATCTGTAGGCAAATCTAGCTCTTAAGATACCTTGCCGAATGACTGAGAATCTTAAAGGGACTGATATATCGGGCACTAAATTTCCCTTTCTTGCCAAACCGCTTCACTTCCTTCATCGAAGAGATCTTTAGATAGACATAATCTCCAATCTCAAACTGAAGATCTTTTCTAAGAAACTTCTGCATAAGATTTCTACCAGTTCTGAGCAGCTCAGAGTCTTTCTCTAAGCAACTGGACTTTTTATATGGCATCGAATACCAAGTTAGGCCCTATAACTGAGGCATCACTAACTTTGAACCAAATAATTAGAGATCTACATCTCCTACCGCAGAGAGCTTCAAATGGGGCCATATGAATACTGGAATGACAGCTGTTGTTCTAAGCAAACTCAATCAAAGGCAAGTGGTCATCCCAACTACCCTTGAAATCAATTACACATGCCCTTAGCATATCTTCTAGAGTTTGAATAGTACTTTCTTCTTGACCATATTTCTAAGAATAGAAGGTTGTACTGAGATGAACTTGGGTACCAAGACCTTTTTTGAATGCTTTCTAGAAATCAAAGGTGAACTGGGTACCTCTGTCTGAGATAATAGATAGCAGAACACCGTGCAATCTGACCAACTCCCTGATGTAGAGTTTTGCATAATCCTTGGCTGAATAAGAGGTATGGACTGGAAGGAAATGGAATGATTTGGCCATTCTATCTATAATTATCCAGACTGAATCATGCGAATGACGAGTTCGTGGCAAACCCTTCATGAAGTCCATTTTCACATTTTCACACTTAGAGCACCTAGCCACAAACTCTTCAATATCTCTCTTTATCCTACTCCACCAATAGCCTTCCTGCAAGTTGTGGTACATCTTTGTGGCCACTGAATGAATAAAGTAGCGTGCGACATGCGCTACTGCAAGAATTCGCTTCCTTAAGTCATCTACACCTGAAACACAGAGATGACCCTGACAATACAAAACACCATCTCCCCCTTAGGAGAAAACCTCTACTTTCTGATCCTAAACTGACTCTTTAAACTTGATAAGGCTAACATCTCTATCTTACTTTTCTTTCATGTTGGAAACTAGAGATAATTATGAACTACTCTGAACCTATATATCACCCTTATCTATATCGACTAAGCGAATGCCTAGTCTATAAGCTCATGTACTTCATAAGCTAACTTTTTCTTACTATCATCCAAATAAAAACAATACCCATAGAAAGTCTACTGAGAGTGTCGGTCACTACATTGGCCTTGCTTGGATGATAGAGGACACTCATGTCATAATCTTTTAAGAGGTCTAACCACCTTTTCTGACAAAGATTGAGATCTTTTTGAGAAAAGACATACTAAAGATTCTTATGATCTGTGAAGACATCTACACGAACTCCCTAGAGATGATACCTCTAAATCTTCAAGGCAAAGACTACGATGGCTAACTCAAGATCATAAGTAGGATAATTCTTCTCATGGGCTTTAAGCTATCTAGTGGCTAAGGCTATAACCTTACCATTCTGCTTTAGGAAACAACCTAAACCCACTCTAGATGCATCATAATACACTACAAACACATCTAGACCATCTGGAGGAACTAAAACTAGAGCTGAGGTGAGTCGAGTCTTCAACTCCTAAAAACTCTTATCGCAAGGATGTGACCACTGAAACTTGATTTTCTTCCAAGTCAATTTGTACATAAGGGATGCAATAGAAGAAAATCCATCTACAAATCATCTGTAATAGACTGCCGAACCCAAGAAACTCTTGATATCTAAAAGAGAGAGAGGTCTGGGCCAATTTCTTATTGCTTTAGTCTTTTGAAGATCTACTCAAATGCCATCACACAAAATGATATGACCAAGGAATGCTACTGATCTTAGAAAAAATTCGCACTTACTAAATTTGGCTAATAGATGATGATTGATTTGTGAGTATATGCTAATACATTTGAGGCTTTTAACTCTAAATAATTACAAGGTCTTGAGCAACTTTAGTTATTTTTGATTAGTTTATGTTTGATTTTACAGTTTAAGCTGATATGATAGACAACCAACAATAATGGAAGTAAAAAGGTTTAAATTTGAAGAAATTTATAGACAATTATGGATGACAACATGTGTGATAAGTAGTTAGGCCTATGATAGGCTATTAGGTTAGTCGTTATCCTTAAATAGGGAATGAGTTCTAGCTAATAAATTCCATGAAATTTTTTGATAGGTCATCATAATGGTAATAAGTCATCAGGAATGTCGTCAGACATAGGCATGATATGAGAATTGGAACAGAAGTATGATGACATTTCTGATAAGATGTCATAATCCTGATAAGCTGTCAGAACTTGCTGTCAACATAAGATAGGACTAGTGCAGATTTTAAAAAGATCTGAAGACATTATTGATATGTCGTCAGGATCCTGATAAGGCATCACTAATAGTCATTGTCTTTTTTAAGAAAAAGTTGTAACCTTAATTTTGTTTCCTTATTTAGGGAAAACTATTTAAAGCATTTTTTAGGGTTTTCTAGATATCATCATCATCATTATTATCATTAATATTCTGAACAAGGTCGACACCTTCAATTTTGGACAGAATATTTAGGTATTTTCTCTCTTTACTTCTTGACTTAAACAACACAACTATTTTTTAGAGATTATTACCAATATTTTGGGATTTTTCCTTCATGATCTAATCTATGATTAACTAGTTATTATTCATCTCGGTAAGTTTATCTTTCAAATCATGAATTTAATTATATGTTTTGCTTGTCTTGATGAGGTGTTAAGTTTTTAGGATTCAAAAGGTGGTAGGATTTCTTAATAATTTAGAATTTTAATTAACATCTGTTGGTTGCAAATAGTAGACACACCTGCTTTGATTTGCTTGAGAAAGAAATCAAATATAGTAGGAAGTGAAATATCAATAGGGACTTAGAAATACTTTATTTAATAATCAATGTTGTAACAAGGTTGGTTAACTTGAGGTAAAATCTGGAAGTAAATAGAAATTCTCTAAGTCCGAGAGGATTAGGGAAAGAAATGCTTAAGTAGGTTGAGAGACATTTAAGCATAACATCGATAGAGATATCTTGTTATCCGATCGATCGTGAGAATCTTCAACCACTTTTAGCATTTGTCATGTATCAGAAGGCCTAGTGAACATAATTCTAGTTATTTCATAAACTCTTGATTTACAAACACCGAAAGTAAAGTGACAAACAACAACTTGTTAAACCTAAACACCCAATTTCAGGAAACATTAAACTATCAGTGGATTAAATTGTAAATAACTTCAATTCACACCATTTTCCCTGTTTGATTCGACCCCAACATAGTTTGGTTTTATATTGACAACGATCGCTTACACCCATTACAAAGTATAATTTAAGCGTTATCAAAAATTGCGTCATTGTTGGGGAATATAGTTGTACGCTAAAGTTTGTATGCCATAATTGACTGTTAGTTAATTTTCCTAAAATTATGTTTATTTGTTGTTTTTTTAATTTTCAGGATTTTATAGTGTATGCCAAGCACCAAAAGTTCTAGAGAAATATTCTTACAAATAAATTCAAAACTGCAACAAATCAGAAGAATGGCAAAACAGCAAGAGGCTGACAGACTGGCAACCTTAGCTAGAGCTCAAGTGAATGTACAAAATGTCTGGCAATATGCATGATATCCAAACCCTGAGGATGAAAATTTAGGGGAAGAGGAGTTATTGAACCTCTATAACCCAAGGCGTGCAGAGCAGATAGCTACACAAGTGCCATATTATGTTAATCAAAACTGTCTGTTCCAAAAAAGATAAAGAGTACCAGTAGGTCCAGTGTGATCTAGATGATGATGATAATGGCATGGATGGGGAAGGTACAACAAGTGCAATTATTCCTCTACCGTTGAAACCTGGAGAGAAGTTTGACATTATGAGTACTATGATAGAACTCATCAATCTAAAGAGGTTATTTGGTGGCCTTTCTAGGGATGATCCAAACCTGCATCAGGTGAATTTTGTCACCATTTGCAAATCTTTTGATAAACCAAGAGTGGGCCAGAATGCTCTCCAGTTGAGGTTGTTCCCATTGTCTCTATCTGGTGAGGCAACATTGTGGCTGAATGAGCTTATGTATGATTCCATCACCCACTGGATGCAATTGAAAGAAATGTTCCTAGACTAGTTATTTCCATCCTCCAAGAAGTTACAGTTGAGGGCCAAGATTAGCAATTTTAGAAAGCTTCCTACTGGGAAAGATTCAAGAAGAAGCTAACACAGTGTCCGAACCATAATATGATGGACCTACACTTGACGGACACTTTATATAGGGCCCTCAACTCTGTAACAAAGCCAATTGTAGATAATATTTTTGTTGGTTCATTTTTTTATATGACTTTTCAAGATACCTCAGATATGCTAAATAAGATGACCAAATAGACTTGGGCTTGGCATACCACAGAGTCGGTGGTAGCAAGACCAACTATTTCTATTGGTATGTCTGTTGAACAATGTAGGAGAGATGAGAAGCAGGATCAAGACATGACCTATCTAAAGACTTAGATGAACTTGCTCACCAAGTACTTATTATTAGGGAATACCGAGAAAGTGAAAGATGTAATGTCTCAAGACCAAGTGGATGTGAAACCTGAAGAAGAGAGAAGTTATATTAATAATCAGGGGGTTTTTGAGGCAATAGCCAAGGGAATCAAGGTCGGAATGTTTATTACAAGCCTGTTTATAAAAACAAGAAGCAAGGAAATTGAAGAAGCAATAATGGCTTGAGTGGTTTATATGTTCCTCCAGGAAATTGGGAAGCTGCTGCAACTAGCTCTTGAAAGATGTCCATGGAGGACATGATGGAGAAATCGCTAAAGGCCGTTGAGTCTACCAACTCTAGTGTAGCCACCATGAAGACCGATCTGACATCCATCAATCATTTGGTCCACTCATACTTCACCGCCATCAAACAATTGGTGTAATAGATAAGCCAACTTTCCATTGCATTTAACCAGAGAAAGATCAGAATATTACTAAGTGATATGATTTACAATCTGAGAAATGATGTGTCATGTATGGTGATTACCACTATGAGTGGTAAGATATTACCTGGCCCTTCTGTAGGAAAATCTGTACATGGTGAGGTAGTTGTTGATGAATCCAAAGAAGGAAATCCAGTGGAATCTAAGAAGATGGATAATTCTGTTAATGCTTTAGAGAAGGAAATAGAGAAGAAAGAGGAAATGGTGTTGAAAACTATTGAATAAGAAGGCTAATGATTCAAAATACAACAAATTCATGGCAATGCTCAAGCAATTAAAAATAAATGTGCCTTTGCTTGAGGCATTTTATAAAATGGTAGGATAAGCAAAATTCATAAAGGACTTTGTGACTAAGAAAAAAATTATGAGCTACAAATTGAAGGAAAATTTCCTCCATTGTAGCGCTATTTCTGTAAGGACCTTGGCGGAGAAGAAGCCAAACCCAGGCGTATTTACTATTCCCTGTAAAATTGGGACAATGGAATTCACCAAGGAATTACATGATCTAGGAGCAAGCGTTAATTTGATGCCACTGAATGTTTATAGAAAGTTGGGTCTGGGAAATACCACATCCACCAACATGTGACTCGTGATATGTTGGTAAAGTTGTCCAACTTTGTATCCCCTACAGACTTTATCATTTTGGATTGCGTGGTAGACTTTGAGGTGCCCATAATATTGTGTCAACCTTTTCTCACAACCAAAAGTGTGTTGATTGATTTGAGAGAGAATAAGCTCTTATTCAGAATGAATAATGAAGTGGTCCAGTTTGATATGGGTAAGTCAATGAAGCAACATAAAGAAATGTGTGTGTTCTCAGTAGTTGATGTGCATTATGAGGATAAATAAGAAGTGTCCATAGTTGAGCAACTTGTTATCAAACCTTTGGCCGCAATTATAATCAATTATGATAGTGAAGGCATCAGGGAGTATGAAGAAACCGTTTGTGCTTTGACAAGAATAGGTTCATATAGTAATTTTTCTAAAAAGCTAGAACTTGACCTTGCTAATTAACCAACATCACCAGCCAAGCCATCTACTGAGGAGCCTCCGATGTTGGAATTGAAAGAACTGCCTGGACACTTACGGGAGGTTTTTTTGGGCAGCGGGAATACGCTACCTGTTATTATTGCAGCTGACTTGGATTAGTAACAGGTAAACACACTTATTTCAATACATCAGAGCTACAAGAGTTCTATAGGCTGGACCATTGCAGATATTATTGGCATTCCCCCGGGCATCTGCACGCATAAAAGTCAACTTGAGGAAGATTGTATTCTAACCATAGAGCATCAACACCATCTTAACCCACCAATGCAAGAGGTGGTTGAGAAGGAGATTATTAAATGGCTGAATACAGAAGTGGTTTACCCTATTTTTGACCGCAAGTGGGTGAGATAGTTCAATGCGTGCCCAAAAAAGTGGGCATGACGGTGGTTGCTAATGAAAGAAATGAGTTGATTCCACTAAGGCATGTAACTGGGTGGAGAGTTTGCATAGACTACCGCAAGCTGAATTCTTGTACTCTAAAATACCACTTCCCGATGCCCTTTATTGACTAAATACTTGATCAATTGGCCTGAAGTGGGTGGTATATTTTATAGGATGGTTATTTCGGATACAACCAAATCTGCATTGCTCTTGAAGATCAGGACAAGACGACATTCACATGCCCATATGGAACCTTTGCATTTAAGAGAATGCCATTTGGGCTATGCAGTACGCCCGCTACTTTCCAATGGTGTATGATATCTATCTTTTCAGACATACTGGAGGACACCATAGAGGTATTCACGGATGATTTCTCTGTGGTGGGTAATTCATTAGAGTTGTGTTTGGTAAATCTTAATCTAGCCTTGCAGAGATGTGCTGAATTTAATTTGGTACTTAACTGGGAAAAATGTCATTCCATGATAAAGGAGGGCATCGTTCTTGCCCATAAAATTTCTGAAAAAGGGATAGAAGTTGATCGAGCAAAAGTTGAAATTATTGAGAAACGACCACCTCCCATTTCAGTGAAGGGAGTTTATATTTTTCCTAGGCATGTTGGCTTTTATCCTAGATTTATAAAAACTTCTCGAAGGTTGCAAATCCACTTTGCAAACTTTTGGAGAAAGAAGTAAAGTTTTCCTTTGATGAGGAGTTCTTGAAGGCATTTGAATACCTTAAAAAAAGCTGGTTGAAGCCCCTCTTGTTGTTACACTTGACTGGTCAAAACCATTTGAGATCATGTGTCATGCTAGTGTTATTTCCCTTGGAGCTATATTGGGACAAAAGTGGTACAAATTGTTTTATCCGATATATTACGCTAGCAAAGCACTGAATGGAGCGCAAAAGAATTACACCATCACTAAACAGAAATTTCTGGCCATAGTGTATGTTTTTGGAAAGTTCAGAGCTTGTATTCTTAGGAACATAGTGGTGGTCCATACCGAGCATGCTGCCTTGAAGATCTGATGGTTAAAAGGATGCAAAAAAAAAGGCTGATTAGATGGGTATTGCTACTGCAAGAATTTGACTTTGAGGTCAAAGATAGGAAAAGTTGTGAAAACCATGTTGCAGATCATATGTCTAGAATAGAAGATGAATGGGAAATTATTGATGAAACAATGATAAATGATGCATTGCCTGATGAGGAGATCCTGGCTACCACTGTGGAAAAATTACCTTAGTCGGCAGATTATGCAAATTATGTTCTGAGTGAGGTCATCCTAGAAAACATTTCTTTCTATCAAAGGAAGAAATTCTTGCATGATATGAATCATTACTTCTAGGATGAACCGTATCTTTTTTGGCGATGTTCCAACCATATTATAAGGAGATGCATACCAGAAATGGATGTATTATGCATGTTGGAAGCCTGTCATGCTTCCCCAATTGGGGGTCACCATGTAGGCGACCGAATTGCTAGGAAGGTATTGCATAGTGGCTATTATGGGCCAACATTACTCAAGGATGCCGACTAGTTTGTGATGAAATGTGACCAATGTTAGAGGCAGGGGTCAATCTCCAAAAGATATGAGATGCCCTTGACTAAGATGCTTGAAGCGGAGTTATTTGATGTCTGGGGCATTAATTTCATGGGTTCTTTTGTAAGCTCGTATGGGTTAAAGTATATTTTAGTTATTGTTGACTACATCTCAAAATGGGTCGAAGCTATAGAATTGTATGATAATAAAGGGAAGAGGGTTGTTGCTTTTCTTAAGAAGAATCTTTTCTCTCTCTTTAGAGTACCACGTACTATTATAAGCTATAGAGGATCTCATTATTTCATCAAACTATTTCGAGCAACTTTAGTAAAATATGAGGTGAAACAGCACCGAGTATCTACTTTATACCACCCACAAGACAGTGGACAAGTGAAGGTGTCAAATCTAGAGGTGAAAGCCATCCTAGCCAAAACGGTGAATGCTAGCCGGTAAGATGGGTCTCAAAAGCTCGATTATGCCTTGTGGGCATATCAAAGTATGTTCAAGACACCTATTGGAATTTCACCATTTCAGCTGGTCTATGGAAAAGTTTACCACCTACCAATAGAGCTGGAGCACAAAGCCTTATGGGCACTCAAAAGGTTGAATTTGAATTGGAAGGAGGCAACAGATCTAAGACTGGGGAAACTAAATAATATGGATGAATTTCATCTCAGGGCATATGAACGAGCAGATCTATATAAAGAATAGGAGAAAAATACCACGATTTGAGGATAGATAAACTAGTCTTCCAAAAGGGTGACATGGTGCTTCTATTCAATTCCATACTCGAATTGTTCCTAGGTAAGATGAAATCTAGGTGGTCAGGCCCTTTCAAAGTTAGCCAAGTCTACTCATCCGGAGTAGTGGAACTTGAAAAAAATGATGGCATTACCTTCAAGGTAAATGGGCAATGTGTAAAGCTTTACAATGGTCTGAAAGAATCAATGAAAAGTCTTACCATTATCTATCTCGATGAAGTCTAAAGTAATCGAGATACCTAAATCGTGCGATATTAAATCAGGTGATGTATTGGAGGCAACCCATGTTCCCTGGGATTGACCCATTCCAGGTATACTCTAACCCTTAGTTTATCTTTATTTATAATTTTAAGTTAAAGGTGTAGGGTATGTTATTATAACTACTTTTGGTATATAATAAAGAGTAATACAAGTACTTGAGGCAGTTAGGTTGTTTTGTGATTTTTGAGCACCTCTACATTGATCTGAGTTTATAACTGTATGAATTACATTCACCAGTGACTGTGGTGCATCTATTTGTGGCATTAGTTTGGTGACTTGACAATTTTTGTTGAACAAATTGCATGAATCGGATAATTATTGATATACGATGTGCTTGTGTTCTATGTGTGTGTGAGGTCTTACTCAGCTTATGCTATGTGGCGAATCCAGAACTTGCTCGGTTAGTCTTACCTTGATTATAGGATAGAGGTTAGGAAAGGATCATAGGCTATTTTTACTTGTAACCCACTTTCAGCCTAAATGACCTTCACAATCCGAATAACATCCCTTGATCCCTAATTTGAGCCTATATGCCTGTTTCTTTTTATAAAACCTCTCACCTTCCTATTTTCTTAACAATGAACTTGTTTTCGCCCTGGTCTTCCTTGGTCACTGTGCACCTTGAAGTAGGCAAATAACGTAAGTTAAGGGTGGCTATTATATGGGTGTGTGATGCAAAATAAGTATAAAGAGAGGTAGAATAAGAGAAAAGAATCAAAAGTTGGGTGCGGTGAAAAAGGAATAAGAAAAGAGAAAGCTATGTTAAAGATGATGAAAATATAATATGATGATTGAAAAGACCGCATCCATCTTGAGCATGTGTGATCAATAAAAGAAGAGGAACAAAAGAAAGCTGAGAAGTGAAAACCTAAGAGTTTAGTGTAGTGTCAAGGAGGCATAGTCACTCTAAAATATCCATGAATATCATACCATCCCCTAGCCAACATTACAAGCCTAAGAAAATCCCTAAAGTGATCCTAACATACCTACCTGAAGATTTGGGTATTGACTATAAGGGCAAGCCTATGGCATTTGACATGCAGTGTTTGGAACTTCATTCTAAGAGTAAGACTTGTGATTATCCCTATGTTTATGTATGTGAATTTAGATATGAGTGAAAAAGGGATTTCTTTGTTGTGAGGGCACATTGGGTATGTTGCTACGTCACTGACTTGTTAAGATAGTGTGATCTTGGCATGGTATGATTGTTATTGCTGACTTTTTGCCATATGTTGATGCTTGTGAGTTGCATGGTTTTTCTTCAATACATCAATAATGAGTTTTAAATTGACTGACCTTGGAGATGCTGAAATTTTTCTAAACTAATATGAGTAGTTAGCTACCAAATTATACTTTGTATTCTCTTAGTTATGTTTTGGTTGCTTGAGGATAAGTAATTGTTTTAAGTTGAGGGTGTCGATGTGTGAGCATATGATAACACATTTGAGGCTTTTAACTCTAAATAATTGCAAGGTCTTGAGAAACTTTAGTTATTTTGGATTAGTTTATGTTTGATTTTGAAGTTTAAGATGATATGATAGACATCCAATAATAATGGAAGTAAAAAAGTTGAAATTTGAAGAAATCTACACACAAGTGGGGTTGACGACATGTGTGATAAGTCGTCATCCCTATGATAAGCTATCTGGTTGGTCGTCATCAGTAGTTAGAGAATTGGCCTAAAGTGGAAGTTGTGATGACATTTTGTGATAAGCCGTCAGGGGTCTGATATGTTATAAAGTTTGTCGTCAGCCTGAAACAAGGAGTGAGTTACTACTGGTAAAATCGATGACATTTTGTGATAGGTCATCATAATGTTGAGAAGTCGTCAGGAATGTCATCATACTTAGGCAGGACATGATAATTGGAGCAAAAGTGTGACAACATTTCTGATAAGTCGCTACAGTCCTGATAAGCCGTCAGAAGTTGTCGTCAACCTAAGACAGGACTAGTGTATATTTGAAGAAGAACTGACGACATTCTTAATAAGTCGTTAGGATACTGATAAGGCATCACCAATAGTCATCGTCCATTTCTAAAAAAAGTTGTAACCTTGATTTTGTTTGGTTATTTAGGGGAAACTATTTAAAGCTTTGTTTTAGGGTTTTCTTGATATCATCATTATCATAATTATTATTATTATTCCGAACAAGGTCAACACCTTGAGTTTTGGAAAGCATATTTTGATATTTTCTGTCTTTACTTCTTGACTTTAACAACACAACCATTTTTGAGAGATTATTATCAGCATTTTGGGATTTTTCCTTTGTGATCTAATCTGTGATTCACTAGATATTATTCATCTCTGTAAGTTTATCTTTCAAATCATGAATTCAATTATGTGTTTCGTTCGTTACATCATGAGTGGCTAAACTCCATTAACCTGAGTTATGGGATCTAGGGTAAGGTCTTGATGACATGTTAAGTATTCAAGATTCAAAAGGTGGTAGAATTTCTTGATAATTCTAAAGTTTTAACTAACGTCTATTGTTTGCAAATAGTTGACACACCTGGTTTAATTTTCTTGACAAAGAAATCAAATATAGTAGGAAGTGAATTACCAACAGGGACTCAGAAATACTTTATTTAATAATCAATGATGTAACAAGTTTTTTTAACCTTAGGTAAAATCTGCGCAGTAAATAGAAATTCCCTAAGACTGAGAGAATTAGGGAATTAAATGCTTAAGTAGGTTGAGAGACATTTAAGCATAACATCGATAGAGATAGCTTGTTATCTTACCCACCGTGCGAATCTTGAATCACTTTTAGCATCTGTCATGTACCGGAAGCCCTAGGGAACATAATTCTTGTCATTTCACAAACTCTTAATTTACAAACACCAAAATTAAAGTGACAAACAACAACTTTTTTATACAAAACCTGCCATTCAATGAAACATTAAACTATCAGATGATTAAATCGCAAACAACATGAGTTCACACCATATTCTCTGTGGGATCTGACCCCAACCTAGTTGGGTTTTATATTGACAATGATCGCTTTCATCCATTAAGGAGTTTAATTTAAGCGTTATCAATAATCTCTGAGAGTCTGAAGTACTGTCTCGAGATGGTCTGCATGATCGCACTCATTGTGGGAATAGAATAGAATACCATCAATGAAGACTTTGATGAACGTGTCCAAGTACTGCTTGAATTCACGATTCATCAAGTCCTTGAAAGTGGCCAGGGTATTGGTATGACCAAATAACATGACTAAAAATTCAAAGTGGCCATACCGAGTTCGGAAAGTAATTTTTGGAATGTCTTATTCCCTAACTCTGAGCTGGTGATAGACAGATCTGAGATCTATCTTAGAGAAATAACAAGCACCCTGAATTTTGTCAAACAATTCATAGATTCTAGGAAGAGGATACTTGTTCTTGACCGTGACCTTATTTAGTTGATGGTAGTCTATGCATATTCTGAGAGAACTATCCTTCATGCACATGAATAATACTGGAGGGCCCCACGGGGAAATTCTAGGTCTATTGAATCCCATATCTAAGAGATCCTTTAACTGTTCTTTCAATTCTTTGAGTTCTGCTAGTGCCATTCTGTATGGAGGAATAAAGTTAGGCTGAGTATCTCAAAGAAAATGAAGATTGAAGTCTATTTCCATTTCGACATAAATTCCTAAAAGATCTTCGTGAAAGAAATATGAATATTCATTCACTACTGGGAGTGATTAAAGACAAGGAGTTTTGGAACTAGTGTCCTTAACTCGAACAAGATGATAAAACATCCTTTAGATATCATTTTTCATGCTCGAAGGTAGGAAACAAGATGACCTCTGAAAGCAGATACACTACCCTTCCACTCTAGGATGGGTTCATTCAAAAATTGAAACTGGACAATTCTCTTTTTGCAGTTGACTGTAGCATAGAAGGAATAAAGCTAATCCATGCTGAGAATAAAATCAAAATCAGTTATCTCTAATTCAACTAAGTCTACTGAGGTGACTTCCTAAGATATCATTACCGGGATGTTCCTATATACTTATCGGGCTATGATGGTTTTACCGACTAGGGTAGAGACTAAAAAGGGTTGTGCTAGAATTTTGGGACTGACTCCAAAATCAACTGCTATATAAGGAGTGATAAAAGACAAAAAAGCTCCTAGATCTAGCAAAGAGTAAACATCTACATCAAATATCTGAAACGTACCAGTAACCACATCAGGAGAATTTTCCTGATCTTATCGGGACTGAAGAGTATAGAGACGATTTGTGCGTTGCCCACTAGTAGAACTAGAAGTGGCACCCTATTGATTGGGAAATTGGACTGAGCTGAGGAGCAATTTTTTTGACCCTGAGGAACTGGCTGAGGACAGTCTCTGACTTTGTGTCCTAGCTTGCCACATCCAAAGCAAATACCACTGCCAGCTCTGCAAATACCCTGTTGGTGCTTGCCATAAGTCTGGCAAAGATGATAGGTATGGGCACTGCTAACACTGGCCAATGACTTAGAGCCCGGTGCTCTATCTTTGTTACCCTCTCTGAAATTTTGAACTAGAATACTGGCTAAAGAATGAACTAGAACTGATGACTTAGGAAAAAACTGAGAACGGATTCTTCCTTCTAACTTAGGCTGAGCAAAGTTGAAAACTACCTGTCTTTGCTCTCTTATTCTGCTTCTCCCACTTTTTATTCTGTTAATCCTCTCTCTACTGAGCATGAGTCATGATTATGGTTAAAGTCATGTCACTATTAAGCATAGTGGATCTACAATCATTAACCACACTATCATTCACCCTTGAAATGAACTTACTCATCCTTGCCCTGCTATCTGCAACCACATAATGGGCATATCTTGCTAATTGAGTAAACTTAAGAGAATGTAATATTTCCCTGCCTGAGGTTGATGAATTCTAGCACCTTAGCTTCTCTAAGATCTATGGGAAAGAATCTATCATGGAACGCTGAAGCTAATTACTCCCACTCAACTGACCCTGCATCATCTGCCCTCTCTGACTTCTACTGCTTGAACCAAGTATGAGCCACATCCTACAATTGATATACATCTAGCTCAGCACTCTCACTAGACGTAACCCTCATTGCTTCTGTAATATTCTGCACCTTAAATAGGAATTCTTGAGGATCTTCGTCTGTCTTAGACAAAGAAATGATGGAGGATTCATTCGGGTGAAGTCCCGAATCTTGGCTATAGCTAAATTAGCCACAGGGTTGGCTGAAATGCAAGCTGGTCATTCATTCTAAGTAGAAAATGATTGAACAAGAGTAGTGAATATGGCCCTAAACTTCTCATGAGGAACATGTTCGTCCAAGGGATCTTCTTGGACAGGCTGAGTTCTTCTCTTGGGAGGCATATTCTGAAATAAGAAGAAGAAAGGGATTAGACTGAAAGATTAGATTTAGATTATGCTCACTGGTACAACATAAATACAGAAAGAAGGGAAACTGTTCCTAAAACGTCTTATAGCCTCCTACATATAAATATGGTGCGGAACACACCCATGTACAAGACTCTACTAGATGCAGCTTTAAGACTTCCAAGGACTATATTGAACCTTTGGCTCTGATACGAAGTTTTTAATGCCCCTAATCTGGTACCTGAAATTCTACACAGTACTCATGTCGCCGAAGGACCACAAGCTAACCAATGATTAATATCCGTACCTGTATACTCCATAATATACTGAATAATGCGGAAACATGAACTGAAAGGCCATAAGGTTCACATAATTAAAGTAAAACATAACATCTAAATAGGGTATAAAATACCTAAAAAATGAAATAACTGTTTGAATATAATAGTCTGGAAAGCCTCTAACTGACTAAACTGTCTGAGTAAGGAGTTTATGGGACATGTCCCCAACTAACTCCAACTAATAAACTAATTAATGAGACAATAGGGAAATAATCATGTCCATGAAAGATGAGGACTCACTGCTAATTCTGACTGCTGATATCTTGAATCTACTAATGCTCTAGAGATCGAGTCTCTGAACCTATGGTATAAGACACCATAGTGCAAATGCATCAGTAATTTGAATCTACACGTATGCATGTGAGAAAGGTTGAATGCATAGGGTTCATATGCATGAACAATACTGACTAACTGACTAATATGAATGTGAGAATGCATGAATGAATACATAGTAACTATATCTGAAATTGTGATAACATGAGTATGCTGATGACTAAAATGACTAATGATTGAATTCTGATAACTAATAACATGAGTGACTCTATTTAACCGTCCTGAATCTTATAAAACTAGCAGAGTTCCATACTGTATCTGAGTTGATTATATCTGACAGTCCTGAATTCTAAAGAACTATCTGATTTTTTTTGTTGAGTCTGATACTAAGACTATGGGAGGTAGTCATCTAACCGACATGCCCCAAATGATGCATTGCAGTTAAATTGGGATCCAATTTATGCGCTGATTAGAAAGGTATCAATATTGCGCCACTGGTAAGGACAATATGTGAGTTACCCTAATATAATAGGTAACTCTAGTGAAAATCGTAGGAACCCTCTTATAACAGGCTGAGGTACCTCATCAACCCCTATATAGTAGGCTATGATGTCTCAACCTATGCTACCTACATAGTTCTGGAACGCAAGGATTACTTAAAAGAATCACATCCTCATATAATTGGTGAGTTCCTACCCTTGGGTTAGCTCGGTGCTAATTTCTACTTCCATCTGAATAGTCACTAAACATGATTTACTTAATAGAACATGGGATGACTTACTAAATTCCATAGAATGACGGAGTTCTACGGATATTTAACAACTGACTGAGTTCATGAGATCATGGAGATTTCTTAAGTCATAAGACTGTCTGAAGTATAAGGCTTGTAGCTTGACTGAGAGTATTGTGAAAACATGACATGGCTCTAGGAACACAACTAATATTTTGGGTACAAGTATCCCTAAGACTCGATAGAAGGGAACTGATGAAGATGGCTTTACTAAGTGCAAGACCCACATCAACAATACATAAATTAATAAGTTGTAGATTTCATGAAGTACAGCATTATCATACTATCTAACATGGACGAGAATGCTGATAATCATATCATTATCTTATATTCTAATATCATGGCCATTCTAACAACATAAACATTTCATAATGATAGCATGGGAACCATTTAAACATAAGAGGATGACAAATATGTCATATTTAGATTTTGTCTTGAGCTATAAAGCATGATTTCTACTTTTCCAAGCATTTTATCAACCACCTTGGATGCACAACTTAGGGCATAAGTGAATTCGTCAAATTACACATCATAAGCAACTCAATTCATGGATTTTATCTTGCATGTTAACATAATATCATGATAAACACACAAAGATTCCAACTTTGAAATCAATCAACGTCAACAAAATGATTACATGGATGGAAGGAATCCATGAATGAACACAACACATACCTTATTCATGATTTCTTTAAGATTAACAGTGAAACTTTCTTGAAATTGGATCTTCTATGAAAACCCTAGCTTGTTCTTGAGAGAAACTTGAGAGAAACGAGTATATTTTGGGTGAAAAATAGTTGATTCACATGTTAAAGGGCTTAAATAGGGGTGGAAATTTGGCCATTTTAATAGTAGATGAGTCATTTAATTTCAGTGAAAATTTCCCAAATTGGACCCTTGGCGCGACGCGGCGCTACTGCATCGTGTCACTAGATTTTCACAATTGGGAAATTCAGGGATGGCGCACCGCAGAGCCATTGAATTGCTCCTTTTTTGTGACCTGGAACTTTTGTGCAACATGGAGGAAATCGCGATAAGACACTGGAAAAGTATAATTGCAATTTGAGCTTATGGCGCAGTGCGCCACTGACCAATATGGCGTTGTTTTATGATGGGAACTTGAAATAGTCATAAATTCTTACTTGGTTATGGATTTAGGTGAAATTTATATCAATGGAAAGATTATTGAATTTCCCACATTAAAAGAAGTTAAAATCTTGAAAATACCACATGTAGTACAAAAGTTGATTCATCTTTCAAAGTAAGTTTCTAACATTCTTGAGATGATTTAAAGCTAGGAAAAAGTATGGGGTATTACAGGATCGATTATACATTCTTATATACATATGTCTTTTTATTTCATTATCACATTTCTCCTTTTGTTTCTCTTAATAGTCTGTTACTAGTAGTTCCAAACTAGGGGTCAGGCTACCTACTGGTGGGTTATCATAATGTTGCATTCTAGCATACACGTAAGTGTATGTGGTCACCCAAATTGTAAAGTGGCCTTGAAAAGCCAAGTGTCAATTCCACAAGGACTTATGCTCAACAATGATCTAATTTTAGTATTACTACAAAGATTAACAAGTACACAATTATCCACTAAAGTTAATAAAATGAGAAATAAAAGTAACCATAAACAATGCAGTAATCTAATGTGCTTGAATAATAATGGAGAGATGTCCAGTGTCAAGGCACTATGAACAATCTTAGTTAGCTATATAATTTCATTGGTTTAGTTAATTATCTTTATTATTGATTCACGACGTTGATAACATAATTAGGGAATGGTCTTTCTTTAATCATCTATCTAACTTAGACCCACAACTACATCATTGAGTGAGGATGTGAGAACTAAGTTAAATGCATTTATATCTCTCTCGTATATGTAATAACCATAATGAATTAGGTATATTCCTATCCTAACCAAAAATCTTGACTTCAATCTCTCTCTTTATAAGATCCTACTCCATATATCCCACGTTATAATCTATTGTTCCTTCTTCAGGACTCACAATAGAAATATAATTTATCCTAAGGATTGCAAATCAATAGAATAGTAAATACAAGAATATATGAACAACTAATAATTATAATAAACATAAACCAACTCAAATATAATCTTAAGTTTTCATGTTCTTGGACTCAATCCTAGAAGAGGTTGTTTTGGCACACATGGAATTATAATGAATCAAAGTAATGAAATTCATGTATATAATCCAAAAGTAAACTAAAAGAAGTTATTAAAACCCTTATATAAGCCACCTCAAGTTTTTTAAAAGCCCCAAACTTCATCCAAGATGTGTACAATAAGATAGGAGTGCCCTATTTATAATGGGAGCCAAGTGCCCGTTATTAACACATACGCATGCCACACTAAGGAATTGGCATGATAAGGGAATGGCACACCCTTATACTGGATTTTTCCAATTTGGTTTGTGTACAAGGGATGGAATGCCCCTATATAAGAGGCTAAAGGGTATGGCGTGCCCTAGAGCTCAGAATTTCCAGATTTTGCCACTATTTGCTCCATCTATTTAGCCTTGTGTTCCCTACTTAATGGTTGCTTCTCCGTCAAAATTAAACCTTGATTTGATTCCGTACATCAATATTAACATCTAATATGAACTCGTATAACATTAAACACCATAAATTAGTACATAACATACAGTAGAATTCATCGAGACGACCTAGAACACACATAGATCAAGCTAAGAACACTAGTTTTCCTGTCTAAACTATAAGTGAGAATTTTCATTACAAACATGTTTTTTAAAAAAACCTTAAACATTTTCAGAAAGTACTTTAACACTTCGATTCTTAATCATATCATTATAGATTCATTATGCGAATGAGAAGTCCTCAAAACATGGATAAATACATAGAAACTGTAACCTTAGGTGCATAAATCCACCTAAGACCATCACTTCAAAACCCTTGATCATTCATGAACGACTCTTTACATTAAGATTCATCTAAGGAATGCTCCAATATTAACACTATAATAAGCAAGACACTCAAGCTAGCACTACAATGACTGCACGGATAGAACGTTCAACATTAAGAATGCCATTTACATTTGAAATTTCATGAACACAACTTCAAAACATCCTAGACTCATGAATTGACTCAACTATTTTGGAGAACTCATGCATATTACTCAATCTAATAGATCATACAAGTCACTTCTTTATCATCAAACAGGTGCCCTCACTGTAAGAAAGTTACCTATATTCACTCTTAAATTTACAATTCATCACTAGAATGGGTACAAAAATCCAATTTAGCTCACTATAACAAGAAATTCTTCTGATAAACAAGATGAACCATAGGCATTACCTTAGTGTAGTACTCCACTAATATCAAATTATTAAGGGTCAATATCAAATAGGAGTTTAAGGGTTGTAATGTATGCTAAAGGATAGGTATGAATTATCCTGACCATTAATAGCAACAATCTTACCTACGCTCTTTAATACATCACTTTATACATTAGGATATTCTCGCAACAACCAAAGTTTAACCACCTCTAACTTCCTAAATAATTTTATTTTTCCATCTATTTAAGCTAGCTTACATATAGCACAAGGAGTATTCTCTTCCAACACATAATTCAATTCAGATAAATTTTCTCTTTATTTTCATTTTATCACTCCCAACCATACTACACAAACTTTTTCAACACCACTAACTACTACTTCGGGTCTTTACTTTTACCTTTTTCCTTCTTAAATTGCACACTCCTTAACCATATTAATATTTCAAATAAAGAACTTATGAGTTTTGGATAAATTTAAAGTCAATCTAAGACTGGGGAATAGGCTACATATGAGTATACCAAAGAAATAGGAGTATGAACAAAGACAGATCAAAGCAGGTATTAATATGGCAATCAAAGAAATGCCTATATCATCTCCTAAATTCAACACTTATTGTTTTTCTTAGCAAACACACAAAGCAAGTTCTAGACATCAAAATGCATCAAGGGATACAACAAAACTCACACTACACATGGCATATACTCTACTCAAGTCGAATCATTATAGACCCTAAACTAAGTAATAGCATGAATTCAGAAGTAAGCCAACATTGAACTAGAGTCATATTAATGAGACTAGGGGTCTCAAAAGTAGTCATTCAACACAATAAACATGGTTTTATATTCTATATCATTTGCATCATATAATCACACATAGAACTATCAGAGTTATATTACTAAGACTGATATTGAGACTGTAACTATGGGAAGTAGTCATCTAACCGACGTGCCCCAAATAAGATAATATAATTGAGTTGGGATCCAATCTATTTCCTCAATTGGAAGGGTGTCAATGCTGCTCCACTGGTAAGGACAAGCTGTGACTAATCTATCATCTAACAGGTAATCTAATGAGAATAATGGGACCCTCATATAACAAGTTAAGCCATCTCATCAACCCTCATCTAACAGGTTAGATGTCTTAACCTACGCTGGCTATGTAGTTCTGGAGTGCAAGGATAACTTCTACGAATCACACCCTCTACTCGCATGTGAGTTCCCATCCTTGGGCTCACTCGGTGCTAAATCCTACTACTATCTGATTAGACACTTAATTAATTATACTGAATTGAGTTCACTGTGTTCTATTGAATGAGGAAATATTTCTAAGATCTGATAACTGACTGAGATTACTGAGTTTTCCTGAGTCATAAGACTGACTGAATTCTACTGAACATGGCTTGCCTGAAAGTATCTTGAAAATTGATGATGGCTCTATACGGAAAACAACTAAATTATCAGGTACAACTACCCCCAGTACTCGATAGCATGAAACTGACAAGACATGACACTCCCTAGACTCACAACCATAATCAACAATCCATAATACAATCATTGGGGAATTTCATGAGGCACTTGATTATCATGGTTTGTTACATGAATAGGAATGCATATAAATATGTCATTATTTCATAGGGATAATCTCCTAAAGAATCCATCAAACAATTTCACACATTAACAATAATATGGAAGTCATTATGAACATAAAGTTAAAGCATGGGTTCATCAATTTCGTCATAATTGAGTCCTAAAGCATGATTCTTATTCTCTGGGGAATTTTATCAAACACATTGCATGCACATCCTTAAGCCTAGGCATATACACTAGTTCATATATCATAGTTCCTTTAATCAACTCAATTTAAAAGTTTCCAAACCCACATACTAACATAATTTCATGAAAAGTATATAAAGAATCCAACTTAGGATTCATACAACCACATCAACATAATTAAATCAAATCACCACATAAAAATCACAATTCATGAGTTTAAAATGGGATTTTTGAGCTTCATGGGTGAAAGAAACCCATGAATCAAAAGTTTACATACCTGGGTGGATGATTTCTTGAAGATTAGTGGAGGAAAGTTGGAATTCTTGCCTTGGTATTAGATGCCTAGGGTTTCTTGTCCTTGGAGATTGATCTTTAAGACAAATCCTAATTTTATGTTTTTGATGAAAAATGAAGTTATGAGCTCTGGTATGGTATAATTAGGGGTTAAAACGAGTGGAAAAGACCCAAATACCCTTCTAAAAAATGGCTTAAAATTGCTGATTGGAAGTGGCGATGGTTTAAGAGATGGTCCATCGCTGGCTCGATGGTCCGTCACTTGCTCGATGTTCCGTTGGTCATAACCATCCCACTTGGATAGAACCTGAATTTTCTGCCTCGTCTATGATGGATTGGGAGATGTTTCATCTCTAGATCGACGGTCCATCGGTCCTGACTGTCACACTTGGCCAGAACCTAATCTTCCTGCCTCGTCTGCATTGATTTGGGCAACGGTCTACCTTTAGCTCGATGGTCCATCAGTCCTAACCATCATACTTGGCAAGAAGATGAGTTATCTGCCTTAGTTGTGATGGCTTGGGCGATGGTCCGTCGCTAGCTCGACGGTCCGTCAGCCTGACCATCGCTTCTGGGCAGTTCCAATAGTTCTCTGTAAAATGTCCATAACTTTTTACTCTGATACAGGAATTGGACAAAATTGGTATCGTTGGAAAGATAATTTAATTTTCCACTTTATAAAATTTTGAAATTGGGGAAATTCTATCTGATTCAAACATTTATCATTTAGGATGTCATTACTAACTCTTCTGGAGACTAGATTTGACTTAAAGAATGTTTGGGGTATTATAGTTACCCTTGGTAGAGAAAGTGGTGCAATAATAGAAGGCATTTTTACAATCACAACATCTAATTTTGATGTCATAAGTTGTGATCGTATGTTTGGATCCATGACAGAGGGACTCAATACCTAGTATGGGCATAAATAGACCAAAAATGTCGCGAATTCAACCATTTCACACCCCTTTCTTGAGAGCATAAACCCTAAATAGTGTGATATCTCAAAAATAAAGCTTTTTGGTGATTGGAAAGCTTGATTTACATTTATTTTTGCAATTATCTTCCAATTTGAGGTAAAAATTCACTCTTTTATTAGTGGATTTTATGATTTATTGCTTAAAACCCCAAAACCTTAAGGGCTTAATTTTTGGCCCAATTTAACTTAGTTTTCACCCATTTTAAGGGTAATGATTCCTTGAGATTATAAGAATGTTTTGTTGGTTTCGAAAATCCAATTTCTATGAGTGGGACCTACATAGGGGTTTGATGTGATTTTTGAACCCAAAGCACAATACTACAATATAGGTATTTTTTTCTTGTATTGATGAGAAAAATGCATTTCGGATAGCTTGACATCTTAGAGAGGCTTCTCAGAAGGAAAGTCAGTGGTTTTGTGGATTATTTAGTTGTCTTCGGTGTCGGGGTAGGTTATGTTGATCCCTTGTTATTTTAAGCTATCTCATAATATTATTATGATATTGTGTTATATTTGAGATGGGTTTTCGGTGTTTGATTTATGAGATGCAAGACTTCAGTTAGCTGGACCGTTTAGGCTAATTTGAAATTATATAGGTGAATTAGATTTCATTATTGATGTTTAGCATGAGAATGCCTTATGTTGATCAAGTTTGGAAGAAATTCTTTAGACACTCATGCTTAGGGTAAGTTTGACCTTAATTGCTTTCACTTATGAATATATCCCTTGTTTTCATTAGACTTAGTTAAAGTGTTTGAGAATAATCTCTGCCTTTCGGCTAATTGTGGCATGTTGTACATCTAATAGTGGTTTTGGATACCTTTGCATAGTCTGGAGTGGAATTTGACTTCGAATGTATTTTGGAGATTAGAAGTGAGCTCCTTGACCCACCTTAAGTTAAGATCGATGATTAGTTTTCTTGAAATTCTTATGCGCTTGTTGAATGTAAAAAGAATGCCCTTTTGAGGAAATGT
The DNA here is from genome assembly GCF_002878395.1 of Capsicum annuum. Lineage (NCBI taxonomy): Eukaryota > Viridiplantae > Streptophyta > Magnoliopsida > Solanales > Solanaceae > Capsicum > Capsicum annuum. The sequence continues at coordinate 42,064,921 of NC_061120.1, forward strand.
TGAGGAACCTTGGCACTTGATAGTTATGGTAATAATAAAATTAGAAGTAATGTTCATAGACTAATGGATTAGATTGTCATTTACGCTATGATCTGATATGAATCATGTTACTACATGCTATTGGTTATGCCATATATAAGCAATCTATTATGCTAATGATAAGACTGTGACCATGCTATTAATAAGTCATTGCTCATGATATTTCTTATGATTATGATCATGTTGAGAAATTATGCTAGTAATTATTATAGAAAACATCCTTATTGGTGATATTGGCAATTGTGGCATGAATTATGTTAGAAGTCATGCTTATTAATTATATGGCAAGTTATTCTATTAACTATGCTTGAAATTGATATGCTTGATTATATGATAATTTATGCTATTGATTTTTCCACCGACTATGATGATGTTGCTACTGGTTTAATTCAAAATATTTTGATTATAAATATATATATTGATACTCGACAAGTCTAGAGGATTATTATGATTATATAGTGATACCCATTAGATCGGAGGATGATTATGATGATATATTTATTCTCAACAAGGCCAGAGAATGATTATGAGGATATACGGATAGTAGACAATGCCGAATGATGATTATGATGATATATTGACATGTAACAAGGACGTAGGATGATTATCATTATATATTAATACCTGACAAAGATGGAGGATGATTACGATGATATATTGATGACTAGCAAGGCCGAAGGATATTTATGTTGATGCATTGATACCCGACAAGGCTAGTGGATGATTATATTGATGTGCTTATGTGTACATCTACCGGTTCGAGTCTGACTATGCCCTATGTATGGCTATCATATATATATATATATATATACACTTCTATTTTATTATGTATTAATTTGATATTACCGTGGCCAGATATAGCTCAAAAGTGTTAAATGACTAAAAGATGATATAATTGATGATTAGTGATAATTAAAGATTAGTGGTAATTGAAGATTAGTGTTGAATGTTGTTTAAGTGATAAAATAATGACTAATTCATGATCGAGAATTAGTTGGTACATGATGATTAGATAATAAATAATGTTAGATGATAAATTATGGTTATCTAATAAATGGTGATTACCGTCTATTTGGTAAATAGTTATTAAATGATTTCTAGAGGTTATATGTTGACTAGTAATCAAATTGGTTAGTTAATAAGAAATGGATAGCTAATATACAATGCCTAGTGTGTATCGATGATATGGTTGTAAAATAATGATAAAATTATGGAGTGTGAGTTCATTGTCAGATGTTGGTAAATTTGGAAATGTCGCTAATTGGTCCATTTATTTTAAATTGTGCAATTATGGTTAAATAAAGAGTTGGTTATTTTAAGTGATGAATGGTTGCCTTTTTCTATCTTTGAGTGTATTCTCTAAAAATATGGGAATCTGTGATGATTTATTTACTTTTCGCACCAATTGGCATATGGGAGCCAATTTTGTAGCTTGTGATTGCTTGTGTAATGTTTTGTGAAGTGTTATTATTCCGATTTATTAAATTATATTACACTATGATGTTGGCATTTATTGATGCCTTATGTTATATTTCTATTCTAATTAAATTACTTATTTTGAGCAGAGATATTGGAGGTTACTCAGGTTTATTTTTGCACCTTAACTTAGTTATAATATCTTGCATTTTACCATACTTATATCATGATATATATCTATAGGTCAATGATGCCTACTGAGTACCCATTGTTTTAGTACTTATATTACACTTTTGTACCTTTTTGGTGCATATTTGAGTTCTAGCTGTTGTCGTTGATTGTTGATCGTGTTGTGTTAATTTGATGGAGTAGGGTGAGCTTTTAGAGTCAGAGTAACCTATTTCCTTATATCTTTAGACATTCAGTCTTTCGTTATACAGATGGATGTTGTCAACTATTTTAAGTCTTTACATTGTGATATTATTAGATTATCTTGTATTGGCTCTACTAGGTCATGGGATGGGATCTTGTATTGACTAATCATGGGATGGGATCTTGTATCTACTTAGAACTCTATGATTAGTTATAAGTGTGTTGTTCATTCTCTCCTATGATTGGGGATTTTCTACCAAGTTAACCTGTTGCATTTATCTCCATGTTAAGATTTGGCTCACTTACTGGTGGGATAGAGTAAGTGCCATCATGACTCATAAATTAGGTCATGGCGGTACTTTTACTTATGAACCCACTTACAGTGGTCGTACTTACCACTTACAACCCCATAAATATGGTCGTTGAAATTAGGATCAAAGGTCAGAAGGGTAGCAATTTTTTTGCCACTTACAGGTTGAAAGTTGTCAAAAATTAATGGGGTTAGATTTTGAAATCTGGGTAAAACCTAGGTGGATCAAAACCAATACGGCATCCCAACATGCTTAAAACCCTAAAGCCCAACTTTTTTCCCCCACTATTCTCAAATCTGTAACTCCATCTTAAATTCAAACCTTCCACCTATCTATTATTTCAATAAAAGGAAAAAATATCTTAGAGTCCAATCACTTGGAGGCACAAAAAATACTTCTTAAGGTTTCATCAAGCTTGATCAACTTCATACTTCCATCACTCATAACTAAGGTAAAATTCTTGGATCCAACTGGTAGTAAATTGTATTATTCAGTAAGAACTTGAGTTGGTACTGAGAACTGCCTTGATAACTGAACGGAATTCATGAATCTTGACAGTAGGAGTCTAGAATGATCAAACTATGAAATTATTGCATTATATTCATGAATAGAAAATCTGTAATCCTACCCTAAATGGAAGTAGAAGATGAAAAGCAAATGCAAAACTAACTTTTATGTGCACAACCTGTGAATTTGATGTTGGTAAATGTTGTTGGGTGCATAATTGGTCTTCTAATTTAAAAATAAATTATGTGGGATGAAACATTTTTAAAAAGTTTAAAATACCCTTAGGAGGGTACCAACGGAGGCGCTTATGGGACTCGTAAGTAGCACTTACGGACCATAAGTGACTTTGTAGGTGTCAGACCTGAAGTTTTAGGTCTTTGTCTAACACTAACCAGGGCACCTATGACCCTCATAAGTGGTACTAACTGCCTGTTCGTGAGGTCGTAAGTGCCCTACCTTGAGTGTTTTGATTTTTATTCAAACTTTTTTTACTTCCCTGTTTTGTTTCAAGCAATCAAAGACCAGGGGCCTCTCTCAGAGAAAGGCTAAAGTTAAAGCAGTCGTAGAAGATACATTGGGTATTTGTCATAGCTATCCTTCCCCAGCACCGACCTAGACGGGCACTCAGCCTTCACCAGCACCGATCAGGTCCTAGACGAACATACTTATACCTTTTCATAGGACGATAATAAAGAGGGCTTGGACCTTACTACTATATTCTCCCCAGTATTAAGAGGGAAAGGATGCTTTGGAGGATAAGGTAGATTCGAAGTCAGGGTTTGAATAGCAGATTGAGTCTAGATCAGCATCAAGGTCTGTTGAGGTAGACACACAACTTTTAGTCTAAAGAGGGGTTAGATGATGCATTTTAGTCAACTAGTAAGTCAGTTTGATGATCGGTTACACCCAGTCTAATGAAGATATAAACCAGGTCCCACAGAAGTTAGTTTCATCCTCAGCATATAATGTTTCACAAATCGCACAGGATACTCTGGCCCTAGTTTTGCCGCTTTCAATCCCTGGATATGACTCTACACATATCTCAATTATGACTATAGCTGAGATAAACTTAAGATGGTATGTACAAGGGATGCAACACATATTTGATAGAGATAGCCACATCATGAAGGCAAGTCAACCTAAGAGAAGTATTCCTTCCAAGAGGAGGATAGATTTGACAGAGATAGCATAGGCACCAGACTGCGGACCTCTTCTAAGTGATATCAGTTGGGGTGGATGACTCATCCTTAGGGCTATTAAAGCCCATCTCTAGTTTGAGAGTTTTATCCTTTCTACGCCTTATTGTTAAACTTGATTTTCCCACAAGAGGGTAGTATGGTTGAGCAGCCACAGTTAGAGCATACTTTAGTGAGAGGTTTCAGAGTTGATATTTCTTTGGCGGCTATCCTCCAACTATTATTTAGGACAAAGTACATTGCGTTGGTATCTATAACAGAGTTTAAATTTAGGATAAGATTCATATGGGAAAGACGCACTATGAGAGATAAAAATTTCAGACGATAGAGGATGGATTTGATATGTTAGATAACCACCCAAACTTCCGACTTATGTTATAATTCCCCATGGATTGAGAAAATCGGGAGATAAAGAAGGCAGCAATTTATTTTCCAATAATATTTTGGTAGACAGTGCTGTTATTTAGACTGGTTCTGACTTCATATAACAATATTCTTACATATGATATGGCCACATTATGTGCTGAGGTAGGTCTCTTGTAAAGACCGAGGTTTTGATCATTTCCCTGATCATCCCCTTATTCACATGATCGTTACTACTTCGACCTATGCAGTTTAATTTGTTTGTTGAAAAGGAGATTTTCCCGACGGTTGGGATTAAGAGAAATAGAGAGAAGGAGCTGCAGGACCCTACCATACCATTTAATTAGGCTTTAAAAAGGTCCACCATTGATTCTAGGGGGTCCCAGATGGTTGATCAATAGTGAGAAGTTTAGATAGCAATGGTTCCATCATCTATACATTACCCACCACCACCATTACCTTCGTCAGTTGAGATATCTCCTTTTGTTGCACCACCTCTTGCCTAGACGTGACATGTTTAGGTTGTTTTCTATTTTTGATATATTTTTTTTAAGTTTAACTAGGAAAAAAAATAATCTTAATGAAGTTGATGTATTTTTATTATGTTCAAGTGTTTTGAGAAAAATGCAATCATTAAGGCATCGCGTCATGTATTTAGGAAACATCAACATGTATTAGCGTAGGGAAACCTGCTACGAGATTATACTTCCTTCAACAAGGTCTTACTATAAGTACTTCACGCCTAAATTAGTCTTGTCATGTATTTGGGCATCACATGATTGGGGAAAACTTCATACTATTATGTCTCAACTTTCTTGCTAACCACTTGGCATGTATTAAAAACTTAGCATATATCAAAGAGGACATAATTGGGGAATTTACTATTATCACATCACCACTTGTTCACTAAAGTCCTTTAACAAACACTAGACTTGCACGGGTTCACACTTATTTGGGGATTTCCCATCATCATGGAATAATTCATTCTCTAAGGCATTTTATCAAACACTAGGCATGCACGGACTAGCTCACAATTTGGGGTTTCCTATTCAACATATTATAATGGCCCTAATGCTTCACCTAAGCTTTTTATCAAACCTATGGGGGATATGCTTCTCTTATTCCATCATTTCTACATCCAAAGTTCATGAACACATCACATAGAAAACAACATCAAGATGGTTTATCACCAACATCACATGAATTATACATACTAGGGTCAAATCTCATAAATCTTGTACACAAACATGAATAAAAACTCAAAAACACATGGAACATCAATTTCAACTCACACAAATCATTAGCAACTCATAAAGATAAAATCTTTGAGTTTTAGAAAAGGGTACTTGAGCTTCTTAGATGATAGGGACGCAAGAATCAACATCTACATACCTGGGGAAACTATTTCTTGAAAGCCTTTGGAGAGATTCTTGATTTCCTCTTGATTTCTCCCTTGATTTTTATTGAAAAAGAAAAGAGGGTTTAATTTTTTCGAAACCCTAGTTTTTGGAGTGGAAGAGAAAAAATGAGGCTGAGATCCCTTAATCGGGTATTTATAGCGGATAGGGAAAAGGGGAAAAAACCAAAATGCCCTTGAAATTAAAATAAAAACTCCTCAATTTTACATGCTGGCATGATGCACCATAATCACTCTAGTTCACTGAAATTTGGAAAATTGGAAAACTGCATGACGGCACGACGTGGTGAAAATTGCGTTGTCATCTTGATTGCAAGCTGGAACTATATCATAATACGGTGGAATCATAGAGTTTCATTAGAATTTGACAATTGCTATTTTGGTTGGCTCCGCGATTTGCTAAGGTGACAAGTGGCACACTGTCTCACTAAAATAGCTCTAACTCTTCACCTGAGTATCTAATTTGGGCAAATTTTGTATCAATGGAAAGATTATTCAATGATCTACATGGAAAAAATTAGAAATTAGGGAAATTCCACATGATTCAAAAAGTATTTCATACTTAGCAAGATATTTCTGAAACTTTTAGACTTGGATTTCTGCTTTACTGAATATGCTCTAAGGCTCAGACTAGAAGAGAACTTTGTGGGGTATTACAGTTTATAAGATCCTTTTTTTGATCATGAACCAAAGATTACACCAGTGGTTCTGCCACCACATCATTTGGGTGGTACTTTAGGGGAGCAGCTTGCATCTTTATCTCTAAAAGTAGAGGTCTCACCAGCACTAGTAGTTCCATTAATAGCAGTAGCCTAGCCAGTTATGACTATAGAGAAGCAAAAGATATTGGGCTAATTTTTTAGATTCACTCCTCCTAGCTTTCTAGGGGGCCCAGATGAGGACTCGTTAGAGTTTCTAACTAATTGCGAGAAAAGGCTTCATAATTTGTGCTTGGTAGAGGCATAAGGTGTAGAATACACAACTTTTTATTTTGATCAGGCATACAAAGAGTTTTGGAGGGGTTATATGGATTCTAATACAGCTAGATATCTCTTTATGACATGGAATCAATTTTTCAAGGCTTTCTTAGAGAAGTATATGCCTCACAGCTTAAGCCAGCATTTGAGGGATCAATTTACAAGACTAAAATAGGATTCTATGTTAGTTGGTGAGTATGAGAAAAGGTTCCATAAGGTGTATGGTCATTCCATAATGATTTTATAGATCGAGTATGAGTAGATTTGATGTTTTTTTAGAAGGATGAGACTTCCTCTTTGTATGACCACTTAGAGTCTAGTTTTTATGGGTAGATATTTAAAAGATATTATAATTATGCCTAGACTATGGAGGAAATACTTTGAGATGACTAAGGACCCTCAATAAGAGGCCATATTAGAGAGAAATTATTATAGAATCCACAACAGCCACTTTTCCAGGTAGGGGTTTTCAGAGTAGGTACCCCAATATTAGCATTAAGTGTATTAGGGTGAGTTTATTAGTCCCATGTAAGTAGCACTTAAGCTTTTATATTGGGTTCAACCCAACTATAGTGGTTGTCTGTCATCGAGTTGTATACAATCATGGTCTTTAGGATGAGGTCGCTATTCTGAATCGGTAGGACCTTTCTGGTAGAGAAAAGTGCTCGGTGCATATTTTGATTATGTTACTAAAGTCCATATTTCCATAAAGTGTCCCCTATGTGGGATGAGTGAGACTTTAGCATAGAGTACCTACATGATTAGATCAGTATCACCTCTAGTTATGGATAGTGCACAGGATCATAAGTGTGGTCCCTAAGTTTCTAGAGGTGGTCCTTAGGTAGGTCAAATATGTGGTTTGGTAGGTACCTAGCTTTGAGGTGGATGGGGTTACTTATATATTATTCTTGGTATGCCAAAGATAGAAGATTTGAATGTTGTGATCATGGGTATGATTTATAGTATTTCATCAATAGTATTTTCTTTATTTAATACAAGGTTCATATATTTATATGTTTATTCTTGTTATGCACCATAGTTAGGGTTGTCTTGGAAGCCATTATCTGTGTCTTTATGTATTGACACTCCCGTGGGTGATTCTTACATAGTGGATTGCGTATAAAGATTATTTATTATGATAGTTTGAGAGTATGACACTCAGGCTGACCATATTATGCTAGATATGGTGGATTTTAATGTTATTTTAGGTATAAATTGGTTATTCCCTTATCATGGGGTCTTGGATTGCTTTACTAAGACCGTTAGGTTAGCCATGCCTGACATAACCTTGATTATATGGTAGGTTTCTTTTAGACATACACGTATAGGGATTATCTTTTATATTTAGGCTATAAGAATGGTATCGAGGATATGTAAGTCATTATTTTCTTATGTTTATGATATTATCTTAGAAAGTCCTTCACTAAACTTTTTCCTATAGATCATGATATTATTATGTCTTTTTTAACAACCTAGCTAGCATTTCTCTTGAGAGTGATATTGACTTTGCTATTGATCTTAAGATGGGTACCTAACCTATTTTTATTGTACCTTACTGTATGCTCTTCCTAAGCTAAAATACGTAAACATTCAACTTTAAGATAATCTAGGTAAGGTTTATATTAGGTTGAGTGTATCTCCATAAGGTTCTCTTATTCAATTAGGGAAGAAAAAGATGGTTCTATCTGTATGTATATTGATTGCAGAGAGATAAATAAGGTAACAATGACTAGCTTCAGGGTAAGGCTTGTTTTCTAATATTGATTTAAGTTCTAGTTAACACCAGTTGAGGATTCGAGCAGAGAAGATCCCTAGAACATCCCTCAAGATTCTCTATGGCCATTACGAGTTCCTGGTGATATTTTTTAGGTTGACCAATACGCCAGCAATATTCATGGGCTTGATAAGCCATATTTTCAGAACTTATTTTCACTTATTCAACACATTTTTCATTGATTATATCCTTTTTTATTTAAGGAGTAGGGAGAAGAATGAGCAGCATTTAAGGACTATGCTCCATACTTTGAGAGACCATAGGATTTATGCTGAATTCTCAAAGTATGAATTTTTCTTAAGTCTGTAGCTTTCTTGGGACACATGGTGTCCAAGTATAGGATAATTGTGGCGTTGGCAAAGATTAAGGCCTTTTGTAATTAGGCTAGGCATACATCTCCTATTAAGATTCATAATTTTATTTGGTTGGTGGGCTAATACAATTAGTTTGTTGTGAGGTTTGTTACTATTATAGAATCTGTGACTAGGTTTATAGGAATGAGGTTCTGTTCTAGTTAATTGGTAGCTACAAGTTGAAATTTCTTAAGGTCAAAAACCTGCTTACTTCAACTTATATTCTGACCCTTCATGCTGAAGGCGAGGGGTTTATTACTCATTGTGATGCCTCTTGTGTTGATTTGGGGTGTATTCTGATGTAGTGAGGCTTAGTTATTGCATATACTTAAGACAACTAAAGTTTCATCGTCAAAACTACTGCACTCATGACTTGGATTTAGCGGCGGTAGTTTTCACGCTTAAGATTTGGAAGCATTACTTTTATAGTGTTTGCTATGATATCCTTATTGACCACCATTGTTAATAGTACATTATGACATAGAAGAAGCTTAATTTGAGATAGTTTAAGTGTATTGAGTTGTTATAGAACTATGATATCTTTATTTTATACCATTTAGGTAAGAAAAATATTGTAGCAGACGCCTTGAGCTAGAAGGCGATGAGTATGGGTAGTATAGCCTTCATTCTAGTTTATAAGTGACCGCTGGCCTTAGAAATTTAGTCCTATCAAACATGATTGTTCAGTTTGATATTTTAGAGCCTATGAGAATTCTTTTTAACATTAAGGATAGGTCTACCTTGTGTAAGAAAACTTAGTACTGGTAGTTTGAGGATAACAGACATTGTGGCATTTGAGATCTAGTGTTGAGAGGTGATTCCAAGAGGGATACCTTTGATTCTAAGGGCATTCTGAGATTTGGAGATCATATTTATATTTTTAGGGTAGGATATTTGATTTGGTTTACACTTGTAAAGTCTCACAACTCCAGATATTTTAGTCATCTTAAAAAGACTAAAATGTATTAAAATTTGAGGTAGCATTACAGGTGGAATGGTATGGGGAGAGATATAGCAGTCTTTATAGCTTGGTGCCTATATTGTCAATAGGTAAAGCCTGAGCTTCTATGGTATGGTGGATTACTTTAGAGGCCACCCATTCTTAGTTAAAAATTGAAGCATATTACTATGAATTTTGTTGGTGGTTTGCCTCTCACTTTTTATGGTTTTGATAGAATCTAGGTTATCATAGATCAATTTACCAAGTTTTCCATTTCATCTCTATTAAGATTTACTTTAATACCAAGATGTTATCCCATATATATGTTTCATAGATGGTTCACCTTTATAGAGTTCCCATGTCTATTATATCATATGGAGTCTCTCAATTTACTTCTAGCTTCTAGATAGAATTTAAGGAGGAGTTGGGTACCTAAGTTGATCTTAAAACCACTTTTCAACCCCAAACTAATGGGCAATTAAAGTAGACTATTTATAATGAAGGATATTACCTATGCATTTATTATGGACTTTGGAGGTAAAAAGGGGAATAGTTTTTAGCCTAAACAGAGTTTGTCTATAGTAATAGCTACCATTTGAGTGTTCAAATAACACCATTTGAGGCATTATATGGTAAGAAATGTCGATCTTTGGTTGGTTGGTTGGTTTAAGACTTCATAAGTTAGTCCCTAGGGTACTTATTTTCTTTGTGAGTTTATTCACAAGGTTTGGGTGATTCAGGATAGACTACAGATAGCTCAGAGTAAGCAGAAAAGTTATGTTGACTACAGACTTTATGTGTTAAGATTCAGAGTTGGTAACCGAGTCTTTTTTTGAATATCACCCATAAAGTGCGTGATGTGTTTTAGGAAAAGGGGCAAGCACATCCCCAGTTATATTAGACCATTTGAGATCCTTTGGATAGTTGGGGAAGTAGATTATAAGTTGTATTTTCCTTAAGCATTTTCAGCTATCTATCCTATTTTCCATATATCTATGTTGCAACATTATATTATGGATGATTCTAACATACTCAGTTGTGACTCAGTTCAATTGTATAATAGGTTGTCTTGTATTAAAGAGCAGATGTTTATCCAAAAGAAGATATATATAGTGGCGTTCTAGTGATATGTCAATTGTTAAGGTTCAGTGGTGATACCATCCAGTCGAGGAGGTTACCTTGGAGACCGAGTGTGAGATGTAGACCTAATATCCCTACCTGGTTAAGTCTTTAGTTACTTCTTAACCCTTTATATTCACAAATAAAATTCCTTTTAGTAATGGATGTTGTAACAACCCTGCAGGTCATTCATAGTGTTTATATGCTTATCTATGTTTAAACCATTCCTATAGCTACCTCAAGTAATTTAATACTTACTAGGACTAACAATTTGGTTATCCAGTAATTTATTTGGTTTTTAGACCTATTTCTTTGTTTTGGATCTTTCATTGTTAAGAAAAGGTGTAGGGGTTAAACATTAGGTAAACAGCCTCAAGTACCAGTTCTAATAGTCTTATTAGTTTTGGAATATCAATTTTAGGCTAGGGGGAACCTTGGTCCAAGTTCTAAGGCTTTGAAACTTATTTTGGGCTACTAGGTTTATTTTTTCCTAAAACAGACCCTTTGGTATGGGACCCATTTTCTACTGAAATTAGATGGAAATTTTTATGGTGTCGTTGAGTCAAAAACATTGAATTTTTTAGGGTAGCATATTTTGTTTGCATTTACGGGATTCCAAATGCATTTCGAGGGCATATTAGAAATATTTTCATCTTGGCAAAAATTGGTGGACCATCAGCACCTGGTGCAAGACAAGGTCCTTCATCACTTGATCTTGAGGTTTGGGAACTATGACCAAAATAAAGTAAGTAGTGGGATCAGGCCAGCTTATTCAGTGTAGCCACGTGGCTTAGCCACCGAAATCACAATGGTTTCATTAGTGGGATTCATGATTGCAAGCAAGGGACCTCGCGATAGCGATGAGGAAACCCCTATTAGTATATTTATCATCCTTTTTATTTTTTCCAACACAAATTCTATGTGTTGGACACTATTAAAGAGTATGAGAGCTTATAATATCATCGGAGTCAATAGATTGAGCTGGGTTTAGCTTCTAATCGTATTTATGAGCATTTTATCATCGTTATTTTTGTAAGTTTTTGTTTAATTTCTTGTTTAATTCTCCAATTTAGTTCCTATTTATCTCTATGGGACTATTTTGGGATAAGTTTTAGCTTGAATTATTCCTAATTTTGGGGTAATATGATCCTTTATCTTAGAGTGACACTGTGATGGTTTCAATTTGATGATTTTGTAAGTAGGCCCCATGTGGGATCTTTTTCCATTTATTGATCTGGATCATACATACGCAATATAGGTATCGATATAGTTATCTTTATGTGTAGAATCTTATTATGATAAAGTGGCAATAGTTGGAGGCTTTTTGAAAGGGAAAAGCTTCGGAGTAGAGGATTATACATGGTTTTGATTGCATCAGGGTAGGATTACCTTTTTCTAGACTGTGCTTTATTATGGTACTAGTGCAGTATTGTTCTAGCTATGGGTGGGTATTTATGGCCCAATTGTTATTTTTAGCATTTAGAGCCTTATAAGCCGATTAGTTGCCCTTTTGGTAAAATTTGGCCCCGTCTTATCTTGTATTTGTTCATGTTTATCCAGTAGTACAAGTCTGAATATACTTAGTCCCTTGGGATAGGATTGAAAATCCTTAGACTAGGTTTGCATAGGTGCTTCCCTTAGATTGGTTTTTGGGACTAGTAGTGGGAGCCACGACCCTTTTTAAGATAGAATACCTAGAATAGTCTCGAGTTGACCTAAATAACCTCCATTCTTTACCTTAGAGTAATTCTTGAGTTTTTGATTACTTAGTCATTTACATGAGCCTTTTTTGTCTTGATTACCCCAAGTGGGGCAGTGTTTGGCCATATATCACACTCTTTCTCTTAGTGATTAGGTCCAATATTACCTTTAAAGACTCAACCACCAAACGTTAAAGATTATGGTTGGTTGTACTTAATTAGAGATATACTCTTGGATCATTATTACTTTTTACCTTATTTATCTTTTCCAATTTGATTTTGAAATCTAATAGCTTTATTATTAGTTTTGGTTCAAGTCTTGCATCTACTTGTTTTATTATTATAATAACTATTGATTTGAGTTCCGCATACTAAAATATGACATTACTCTCTAGTTTGGTTTGAGTCGGTATTTATGATCTATACAGATATTATTTTGGATTGGGATTGATTGGAAGGGAGTTCGAGGTATGCTTTTCACACATTGGTTCATTTTACATTTTTTATTGTGTTATTCCATCTTCATATTAGTGATTACTCTTTGCTCATACCTATCGTACTTATGAGAGCTCGATTGGGTTACTTTTTTCTTATTTATTCCTTTTAGGCTTATGGGGCCCTATTAGGTAATAGTTAGATTTTATTTCTACATTTGAGCACTTATTTTACCTATATAGCGATTTCACTCGGCATGATCTACTATTTCTATTTCTGCTCATTTATTGTTTACTTTATTTTACATTTTTGCACTCTATTTATGCTTTTACAATAATTTAGCTCAGTCAACCATGATACATACTAAGCATCAATTTTTTTGGTACTCATACTACACTTCTGCATCTTTTTCCTACGTATATCTTACTACAAGTCACCGTTGTCGAAGTTAGCCTCAGACCATATTGTTATTCAGAGCAGCGGTAAGCTTTTAGAGTATGAAACTGATCCTCCTCCGTTTGCTTTTTTTGGATAGTTTTTATAAATTCTTAGAATATGTTGTATTTTGGCACTATCTAGTATTCTATTTTAGTTTAGTGGCTTTTGTACCAACCTTACAAGGCCGTGGGGGAGCTCACTTTGTTCATTTTATCCTTTTTCCTTCATTACTCGAGAAATTGGGTCATGACATGTGCTTCATTAAAATCACATAAATAAATAAACAAATAAATAAATAAATAAACACAAAAATAGTATTAAACATTGGAAAGGTATTGTACAACCTCTAAAATAATTTATAAATGTATGAATTCCTTATTGTTTCCTTCTCAACTTCTTAGGGATAAGCACAAGGATTGTTGTTCAACACAACGTTGCAAACATAGTGTGAACATCAAAATTGGGTTGGTATGGAACTCATTAGTCTATATACCTTATAATAGTGATATATACTGCTCTACCAGTGTTTTAGATAATATGGATTGCAACTCCTATTGAATATAAGAAATGAAGAATCTATTACTATTGATAATAGTATAAAAAAGGTTTATAGAATCAGCTACTAATTTCCAGGTGCTCCTTTGTCATAATCATCTTTTGTTTTCTAAACAATAAAGTTCACCGGGAAACGAAAAGATGATATGCGGAAAGGGCACCATAAAATTAATTAAGAATGTCATATAGCCTTCCGAAGATACGATATAGACGTCATCATACCAATCCATGAGTCTCTTGGCATTTGCTCTTGTACCAATGATATTGGTGAACCTAGGCAATATGATATCCAATCGCCATTACCCAATTTTGTGAATCATAATGGAGCCTACTTTAACCATCAATAGGTAATCCAAAGCATAAATCAAAATGGAAAGTAACAAGCTAACCAATGGAAGGTAAGAAAATAAAAGAAGTAGGAATGCAATGGAAATAGTAAGAGACGGATATAGTGATATATAACTATGAACATACCATACAATAGAGGGAAGAGGAGAAAATACATAAATTGAGCTTTTCCCTCAACCTGGTAAGGTTAGTACAATAGCCAATACTTCAAAAGAGATTACTAGAAAATTTCAAATATACAACACAGTCTCAAAATATAAAAATAAGACTATCAAAAATAGTAGAAAGCAGACAATCAACTCCAGACTCTAAAAGTACATCCAATCTCTAAACAACAGCACAACTCGAGGTTGTCATCAACGGTAATGATTTGTACTTAGATCTACATTAAGGAAAAAGACATAAAGGAATAGTATGAATACCAAAACAATGGATACTCACTAGGCATCATAAGTTGACTGAGAAATTACAGTAAAAGCATAAATAAAGTGTGAGTATGTTTTCAATAAAGCCACCAAAAATTTAAATTAAAAAATGTGTGAGGATGTAAGCTAAAGTCAGAAATAAAAAGGTAGAAATGGAAATAAAATGATTTTTACCTATGACCTACTAAGGTTAGTACAAGAGCAAATATTCCAAAAGAGAGTACTAGACATTGTCAAATATACACCATAGTTTCATTATATCAAATAAGACTATGAAAAAAAGTAAAAGGAAGAGAATCAACTCCTAAGAGTTTACTTATAGTAATAATTATCATTCTAGTATTGGTATGGCCCCTTTTGAGGCATTTTATGGTACAAGGTGTAGATCTACTATTGGGTGATTTGGGCTTGGTGAGGCAGATATTTTTGGTCCGAATTTGGTTTATCAAGCTATGGAAAAGGTAAAGGAGATTTGGGATAGAATTAAGGCTATCAAAAGTTGTCAAAATTCCTATACGGATGTAAAGAATAGTAACTTGGAGTTTGAGATTGGGGATAAGGTGTTCCTAAGGGTATCTCCCTGAAGGGAATAATGTGGTTTGGTTAAAAAAGGAAGCTCAGTCCCCAGTTTATTGGTCGTTATGTAATTTTGCAGAGGGTTGGTAATGTGGCTTATGAATTAAGGTTTCCTTCTGGTTTGAGATCTATTAATCCTATATTTCATGTATCTATATTGAGGAAGTGTCTTGGTGATCCTTCTTTGGTGGTTTCTTTGGAAGGCTTGGGTATGACAGATTCTCTATCTTATGAGAAGGTCCCAGTTGATAGTTTGAATAGGCAGGTTCATCAGTCACGGACCAAAGAAGTGGCCTCAGTTAAGGTTCTGTGGCGGAACCATAAGGTGGATGAGGCTACATAGGAAATAATGGAGGACATGAAGTCAAAATATCCACATTTGTTTTCTGCTCCTGAAATTCGTACGAAAGGTATGTTTTTTTTAACATACTTTTCTTTTCAAACTTTATTAAAGAAAATATTAATATCATTGCATCTTTTTTTTCTAACTTGGTTAAAGGTTGGATTGATAGTTGATAATACAAATGACTTTACTGGATTTATTTTCATCTTTGTTAAAGATAAAAGTAGAGGCATCTCAGGGGTATAAATCGTGCATGTACCTACCTTTTTTGTCATTCGAGCATGAATGTTCCTTGTAGGGGAGACTTAAACACCCTAGATCTGGGATCCTTAAAAAAATTTCTAGATTTCTGGAATCTGGACAACATACGATCGGTGGGTACTATTAGTACACTGGGATACAAGTTGTATGGGTTAGTAATACGCTGACTAGTGTTGGTTGGTGGTTTGGATTTGGTTTCTAGAATGGATATGACTTGGGTGGTATGAGTCGTATCGAGGGATACGGGTTGTTAGTTTACTTCACTTAATCTTAGACTTGATAGACTAACTTGGATCTGAGTATGATTGGCTTACCATAAGCCGTAAGCCAGGGTATGAGTCGTACTAAGGACTCGTATGGTGAACAATGTTCAAACCTCTTATGATTCTATTCTGCCATAGGTGCAAGTCAAAGTTATGGGTCGTATGCTTTGGGTAAGATTTGGTTTGGGTAAGTCATACCTTGGACAATGTTAGGTCCAAAGGGGGGCCTAGGGTACTAGTGGTATGTACCACTCATATGAATGGTAAGACTAGTATGGTTAGTCATACCCCCTAACGAGAATTTTGTGAAGTTTAAGTAAAGGCAATATGGATATTTCCCCACTTAACGTAATAAGGCCCCACGACATTTAACTCACTTGGAAGGTTATTTTCCCTATTATTCTATTCATTAACACTTAGAAAACACTCTTTGATCCTCTCTAAAGTTCTTGGGCAAATAAAGATAGGGTTTCATCTTAAGGATTAATTTCAAGCTTGTGTTGGTGATTTCTCTCCATCGTCTTCTTGGTTTAAGGCATGTTGTCTTCACTAATTGTTAGTTCCAACTAAAGGCATATTTTATAAATTATTTTCATGAAATAATTGTTACTTGGTTTAGGGTTTTCAAATATAATTTGGGCATTTTGGTTATAGTGTCTTGATTATGATTTTCCCATGTTTTAATTATGTATTTACATATTTTCTTGGTGGTTTTGGATAATTGGTATTGGGAATGTTATTTGGTAATTGGCTTTGGTGTTGGAAATACTATTCCCCCAATATGTTTGATAAAATGCCTATGAGAATGTTTCATTACATTGTTCGATTTTTAATAGAAATATAACATGGTTTGAACTTGATAATGGAACCCTAAATGATTTAAGTGGTTTAGAGTGGTTAAATGGAATGATTTCGTTTAATAAATAACTTTGTGGGGTACAATGGAATCCCCCAAGAAAACATAATGGAACACTTATAGGGTACATAGGACTCCTCCAAGTTAACTTGGTGAATAGGTACACGAGAATCCCTTAACCTCTTAAGGTTTGGCTGTGGACAATACTTGCAATTTATAGTCGGTATGACGATACCACAATTAATAGCCTTGGTTAATAATAAATGGAATAATGGATTGGTTGGTTGGAAATAGTTTTAATTGGGAAATAATGGAAGGGTGTGATATCTAACCGTGAAGGTTGGAGTCCAATGGATGAACACTCGGAACTTATTTTTAAAGACATAAGGGGTAGGTTATGGAGACCTTATATGACACTATGAGCTACACAGGAATCCTCTAAGTAAACTATACATATGTATCATAAAAGGTGAAGGGTACTTGGGAATCCCTTACTCTTATGGTATCTCTGGTTCATGCGTCTACATGCATGGGGGGCCATTCAGGAGGGTACGCTGGACCCATATAGCCCACGGGTAGTTAAAAATGGTTAAGCTACACATACCCAGGGAATGGTTTCAAATGCATGCTAAACCCAGCTCCCTTTCTCGACATGGTTATATATATATATATATGGTTTGTATCCATATGGATGGTTTACTTGGTTTTACTGGATGGAATTATTTTATCTTTATCCTGATTTCATGCTAGAGTTCACCCGCTAACCCTTCTTCGGGAAGATATATCCCTACACGATACAGGAACCGACCGTTCTCCTCCTCCTTCTTAGCAGTCAGACTTCAGGATCAACTATTGGATTGAAGTGGTGAGCTTTCATCTTTTTAGAAGGCTCCATTTCATGGATGTTATTTAATATTGTGGTTTATTTATGGATATTGTTTTTGTCTATGGTTGGATGTTACCATGTCTTGTTTCATGGATGTTATTTCATACTTTGGTTTATTTCATACTTTCTAACGATGATAGGAACATATTACTAGGTCAAAAAAGGAATCAAATTACTTACTTCAATGTAGAAAATTACCCTAATCTTGGGAAAATTTCCACTTTGAAATAAAATTTGGAAGTTTTGAAATAAACCCTAGAATATGACATTTAAACATGTATTTTGCCTTGTGACTTTCTTTCTGGCAACCCAATTCTTATTGTGGCGGACTCGCTGTGGCAAATTGGGGCTCGCGATAGTGACTTTTAAAAATTCCCTTTCCCTCGCAATGGAATATCTCCAACTGGTATAGTGTTCTCACTATAACAGGGAGTTCCCACTACTGCAGAAGTCCTCAAGCAGTAACTCGAGAGTAACTGAATCTTATCCTTATTTCATAACAAAAATCATGAGCTTAGGATATCACATAACTACCCCTATGTGGAACTGACTAAAACCACACCTAAATTTTATTTCTAATCTCAATTTTTCCTATGGAGGTATGGATCACTATATCACCCCCTAAGGGAATACAACACCATAAAAACACACCAACATAATTCATAATTATCAAGAATATCCACGATGCTAGCTTTTTACCTTAAATTAACCACCTTTAGATTTTCTAACTGAACTCGTTAAGAAGAACTTCTAACAAGGTACTTAGGCCCTAACCATGCTATAACAGTGGGAAGGGTCATTACATTTGTTCTTCCTAAAAGTGATGTAGAAAATTAACTTTGACTAGTCAATGACAAATTTTGTTCTGTGCAAAAACATGATGGTGTTTTGTGAATAGGTAGATGAAAATCATTTGGATATTTGTTGCAACAATCTAAGTGAGCATGATGGTATCTCACTTTTTGCCTTCCATCTTCTACCTAAAAAATCAAAAAACAACGATAATTGTGGCACTAACTTCAATAGTTGTTCGAGTCATTGCAATAACTATTGAAATTACTTTGAATGGATTGATAAATAAATCAAATTTTCAAACAAAAGAAAAATATTCCTTAAAAATAAGAGGAAAAAAAATAAGAAAGAAGAGAAAAAGGATGAGATCATGTTGCAAATACATTTTCTTTTCCACATGTTCTATTTTACAGATAAAAAATTAGATTTAACTTGAATCTAGTTCTGACCATAGACTTTATCCTATGAACTATTTTGTTCTATCAACCTCTAAATCAAAATCACGCACACAAATGCTTCACCAGCCTTCATATTTAGTTTCTGTAAATTTGAATAGAAGATAAGGTTTTCATTAGATTTTTATTTGGAAAAATCACAAAAAAAATGTAATAGTAATGCTACATTACAAAATATAGTTCACTCTATGTTACGTTACAAAATATGACCCAATTGTATTTAAAACAAAAGTTATTTCACATCCTTTGCCAACTAATCTCTCTCTTATATCTCCCATCTTCATATAATAGAAACTTATTAATATGAGAGAGTGACAATATCATTGTCGAATAAATTTGCTAAATTAAAGCATGATGTAAAGAGTAGCAAAAGAAGTCCACATCCAACAACTTTCAGAAGCAAAATATAAAAAAAAAAAATATGCCACTATTCCCAATAATTTCAGTCACAATCTTAAGCTTCAGGTGTCCCAATTCAAAGAGCTTCAAGTGAGTCTCAATATAGTCAGGAAAAAAGGGATTTTCATCGACATCATATTTCTCAGCAAGGGGATGGAAAGTATGATCAGAGAGGAGAACCTTATTTGATTGCAACTATAAAAACCCTTCTTTTTTCCCACTCATATGTTTCTTAAATTATGAATTGTCAAAGATGGGGGAGCTTGGTGAGGTAAATTTTTTATTGAATAAAGAACGAAGACAAAGTTAAAATTTTAGATAATATTTGTGTGATATTATATATAAGTATACTACACACCTCTTATTAATTTTGCATAATGTCATTTATCAGGTGTATATATATAATCATTCAATAATATACATAATAATACAAATATATATATATATGTGTGTGTGTGTATATAATGTTTAAACAATGTATGCATAAAAAGCATTGGAAGAAGAAATCACCAAAGCAAAAAACCAGTATTATATATACAATAATATCAATACAGTATACAAATATATACACTGTTGTAACAAAAAATAGACTTCATCTTTTTCCTCAAATTCCAGCATCAAATTCATTCAAAATACCTCAAAAGTATAGAAGATTGTCCAAAATTTTAGATTTGTATTCCTCAATATATAACCTATCTTCTATAACTATACCTACTCAAAACAGAACTTGTTGATGAAACTATTGAATCTTCAAATTATAGAAAAAAAAACTAAAAACAATGTTGAATGTTTCGCCAATTGTTGATGTACATAAAGTATTTAAGTTGTATTATGTATAATTGCCTTGAATAACAATTTGTTTGAAATTTTTTGTGAGCGAATTGGGAAAGAATTGAAATGTTGTTCCCTATATAAGTGGAAATAAAAGTTAGTTTGCAATGAATGGTCAAATTAGATTTAGGATTATAAAGTGTAAAGTGTATTTTTGGCTTCTTAAATGTAAAGTATGTTTGTTGATTGTACTTTTATGTAACTATCCCTTATTATTTTTGACTTGTATAAATAGATGGATTAATAATGAGAAATGGGCAAAAACTTCTTTCAAAAAATACCGACAGTTTATTTTCATCGATTTTAGCTTTTTTAATATGTTTTAAAGAAACCCTATATCTGTCGATATACACTATATAATAATAACTAATTCCGTGGTGCAATTAAATCTTCTTTCTCATTTTTATTTTTTGGATTTACTAGCTCTAAGATGGAGAAGAAGCGGGCAAGAAATGTCTAATAGAAATAAATAAAATTCAAGCTGCTTGGATAGAACCTAATTTGTTAGAGTATTCAATAGAGCAAAGATTGTAAGATTGAAATTTAATTGTATAACAACTAGGAATGTTAGGTTCAAAGGTTGATTTGGTTCAATTTTTATCAAAAACAAAACTAAATAAACTATACCAGTTTGATCGAGTTGGCTTTTGAAATTTTCATTTGGTTTCTTTTCTCACATCACATAAACATAGATTCATGTCTCTTTACTAGAATTATTGATAAAATTTTTGTAAGTCAATTTTGTAAAAATCAAATAAATTCACAAATATATGATCTATTAAACATTCTTATAGGAGAAATTTTTTCATGAAATATGATAATTATATTTTTATTTAATAATAATCTTTAAAGCTTAAAATTTAAATAACAAAAATCAAAGATTAATTATACAAAGCGTAAATAATGATGGTGTAGTAATATGGTGTTTGATGTCTCAGAAACTTACTTCCTTCCTTGTAGATATCTTTTGTTATATATAATATAATCATACTTTACCCAAAAGGAAAAAAAGATATGCTATTTTTTCTGTTCAAAAATTATCAACGAATACAATCGTAAGATTGAAAAAAATATAAGAATTTAATAGATCTTGATTCCTGATTACAGAGAGTAATAAGATTGATGCATTTCAATAACATTTGATAAGCGACCATGAACATTAGAATCAAGCATTATTTAAAGTGAAAAAATGGCTTTACTATAATATTTCAATTAAATTTTGTATTTACACATACACTAATTTAATTGAATCTTTTCTTTCTCACTATTGAGCTAAACCAAATCAACTATATAATTTTTAAAACTACTTTGGTTAAATTTTTCTATTTAATTCGAAAATGCCTAAATACAAAAATATCATACAAGCCAAGTCGAGTCAAAGCTAATCAAATTTTAGTAGAACTCCTAAACGCTAGTCATTCATGCATTTGTTAGGTCTTTACTACTACGCTGATATCTGACAATAAGCTGACTTATTAAATTATATCAAAATAATTATCAACTTGTGAGTTTTTTTGCTAACAGAGATTCAATTAGTAGTTAATCAAGAAGTGTCGATGGTGTCCTAATTTGTAGCCACATCCCAACGTACTAGGTTTAAATAGTTTGAACTTGTCTTCCTTATAGTAGCTATGCCTAACAAGTCATCTTGGATTACATTTGCAATAGTTGGGGGGGGGGGGGGGGGGGGATAGGACAAAATGTGGGTGTTTCCAAAATTTATTGCATTAAGTCCTAGCCTTGCTAATGCATCTGCCACCTTGTTTTTCTCCCTAAAGATAAGGATAGGTGGAGCAGCCTGGAGAGCTTCTATCACTGACCTGTATTCATGAATCAAGTACAGATAATGAGTATCATTACTATTCAGTAAATGAATGACCTTCATCACATCGATGTTTATTTCAAGGGGTCTAATGTAGTTGAGGGTTGTTATAGAAAGGCCTTTTCAAAGAGAAAGAATTTTGGCTTGCATAGGAGATGCTTGGGGGATTTGCCTCATAGAAACCTATGACCCAGTTTTCTTTGTGATCCTAGATTACACCTTCAATTCGAGCCCTTCTAATGGCGCTTATGCATGATCCATCCGTATTTAGTTTAAAAGTGTTGACTGGTAGAAATTACCATTTTTGAAAAAGATGGATGGGCTGATTCTTGTGTATATTCTCCTTCTTAATAAGAAGGTTCAATTCCATAGCCAAGCTAATGGGTAGATCAGCAGGTACATGCTCAAACCTGTGATCGAACTAGTTATTATTTCTTGTTTTCCTTATTGCCCAGAGGCACAGAGATATCAACGTGCACCAGGTGGTGTAGGAATTTTTAAGTTTTATTGCGCATGAGTTTCCATGTGTGTACCCAGTTGGCGTAATCCCAATTCGAGAGATAATTCAAAAATAGAATTATGGTTTTGATCTGCAGTTCTCTCCAGAAGTTATAGTATTGGTACACCTGATAAAAATATAGTTTATAGTTTTAAGACTAGAGTGACAAAAAAAGCATTGAGGATTAATTTTAAAGATAATCCTGGTAAGATAGGAGTTGTTGGGTACTTTCCCATGGGTAAGGAGCCACGAAAAGGTCTTAAGTTTGTTGGGGGCATTAGTTTTCTAGATGTCCACAAAGTCAACATATTCACTGAGAAGAGCGTTATCATGGCTCTGAATAATGGTTTGATACATGCTACCAGTTGTGAATTTCCCATTACTAGTTAGTTTCCAGTATGGGTGATCGTCATTGAAGTTTGTAGGGGGAGGGCTAGAACTAAAAGTTATTTGGGTAATACTTTCTAGGAGTTAGATGGACAGATTGGACAGATACCAAGAACCATTTTTTGCAACATCCTGGGATTTAAGGTCCTCCTCTACCTTTGTTAGGGAGCCTTGGACATGATTTCGAATGGGATCAGAATGAGGGATCCAGGAATCAAAGAAGGTGAATCCCTTATTTTCCTTATGGATGGACCACGCTAACCCCTTACAGCATTTTGTCCAGCCTTCTTGGACATTTTTCCAGATCCTAGAAACCCACCCATTGTGACTATTCCATGGTTTATTTTTTTGTACTTATACGTAAGGACTTTTACCCACAGAGAGTCAGGGTTTTTGACAAGTCTCCATGCAAGGATAGCATGGAGGGCTTTATTTTTATTTTCTGCTTTGTGCATTCTTAAGTCTCCATTGGGTTTTTCCTTAGTTATAGTGTCCCAACTAACTTAGTGAATCCTTTTTGTGTCAACATTACTTCTCTAGATAAAGTTCCTTTTGATTTTGTTTATGGCTTATAAAGTCTTACGTGGTAGTTAAGTGTATTGCATAACATGTGGGGGGATGCGGCTCAATATAGATTTGGCCAACACAGTCTTTGCGGGCATATTGAGCATATGGGTTTTCCAGCCATCCCGCCTATTATTCATGCTATCAAGGATGTATTTGAAATCAACCTGGTTGGACTTTTGATTAAGGAAAAGAAAGCCAAGGTATTTACCCAAATTAACTCCTATCTTAATTTGAAGAATGTCAGAGCATTCATTGGCCAAGTTGATGTTATAGTTTATGGATAAGATAACTTTAGACTTGGTGGTGTTGATTTTTTAGCCTGAATTATTGCTAAAGTCATCTATGATGGAGAGAATGGCTCTGCAATTTTTGGGGTAAGCCCGGGAAAATAATGTGAGGTCTTCAACAAAGTATAAGTGGGAAATTTTTGGATCTCCAGTAGTGATACTGATGGGTTTCCACTTTTTTCTGATGGATTGCTCTATTAATACCTCTTGAAAGTCTCTTTATACACAAGATAAAAAGGTAGAGAGAGATGGGGTACCCCTGCCTAATTCCTCTAATGGGCTCAAAGTATAGGGATGGTTTCCCATTAATAAGAATATAGATAGAAGCTGTGGTAACACGAGACATTATGAGGTCAATAATGTCCTGTGGGAAGTTGAAGTACAGTAGAGTGTCCCTAATGAAAGACTATTCCAATTTATCAAAGGCCTTCTCAAGATTTATTTTATACATCATATTGGCTTTCTTACCTTTTATCTTTTTAAAGAGTGTGATATACTCCTGAACAATAATAGCATTGTCAGTCGCTCTTCTATTAGCTCAGAAGTTATCTTGGGAAAGGTCAATAAGGAGGTCAAGAAAGTGTTGGATCCTTTTCACAATGATCTTGGTAATGAGTTTTTAAGTGAAATTACAAAGGCCTATGGGTCTGTAATTTCTTATTGAGGTAGCATTGGGGCATTTGGTAATTCGGAAAAAAAGTGGTGTTAGCTTCTTTTGGGATTTCTTATGCCTAAAGGTTTTGTGAAAAAAGTCCATTATTTTTCGCCCAACAGTAGGCCAATACTTTTGAAAGAAAAGGGGGTGTAGGCCATAGAGCCTAAGGGCTTTAATAAGGTGGAAGGATTAGAGAGATTTGAGGATTTCACTGTCCCTTAAAGGACTTGCCTATTTGTATTTAATGCTATTTAGCATAATAGAAGTATCTCCTATGACAGAGTTACTTTTTTTGGAATAGTGATGCTCATAGGTGTACAAAGTTTTGAAAAAATCTGTGATATGATTGGTGATCTCTTTAGTCCCTTAGATAAGGTTTCCAAACTCATCATGAAGGGTGAGGATTCTATTTTTCTTCTTGTGTTCAGGGTAGATGTATGAAAAAATTTACTACTGGTATCTCCCTCACTGAGCCAAAGAATTCTTGATTTGGTTTTCTAGAAATCCTCTTCATATTGGAGGATAAGTTGGTATTCCTCTAGTAGTTTATTTTCAAGGTTGTGAAGGAAACTACTATTGTGGTAGTTTCTAGATTATAGATACCATCCAGTCTAGCCAACAACCTTTTGAGTTTTTGAAAGATATTGCCAAATACGTTAGCATTCTATGATTTAGCTTTGTAAGACCCCGTAAAATCCTAGTCATTTCAGTCCTATATAGCATGCCAAAAGAGGCCCCAGACTTAGAAAAATTCAGCTAAGTGTTGACACTTAGTCTCATTTTTGGTCTATATGTTTCAATAGCATCATTTACGACCTTTTCGGCCTTAGATTGTCAATTTTTGAATTGATTCATGATCAGGGATGTCAATTGGTCATATTGGGTGAGTTTCAAAATTTTCAAACTTTGTTTGAGTCACATTTGGATGACCAAAACAGCAAGCCAATGCGAACTTGACGCATCGCGTTGGATATCACATTGCACCCATCGATGCGATAAGTCAGTGATCGTGTCGACCCCATCGATGCGGTGCGTCGCCTATCGCATCACAGGGACAGTTTTGTGTGTTAAGTTATGGGTTTTTAGGGATAATTAAGTCATTTTTCTCCCACATTAAATTCCCATAACACAAAATTCAGCCATTCAATAGCATAAATAAACTCACTCATGCACAAAATCCTCTCAAGAAATAAACCCTAGTTCATCAAGCTCAAGATAAAGTTCCAAACATTCCAAACAATCTTCACGAATTCCATCACTCAAGTATGTTAGGTGTTTATCCTTGGGTCTTTTTCCACCCTTAGCGTCCAAGAAACCTTTTCAAAAACTTGAATTATAATTTCCATGTTACGAATTGAATTATGCCCATGTTTAAGTTGTATGGATTTCAAGTTGAGATCTTTTATGGGTTACATGAAATTATGTTACAATGTGTGTTGAATTATGAATCTTTCATGTATAAACTCTTGAATTTGCAAGATTAAGTTGTAGTCATGATGCTTATGTGTTGTTCATTATCATGTGCATTAATTGCTATCACCAAGTGTTGATAGAATGTCCATGTGAATTAGATAGTGAAATCAGACAAGTTAGCATGCGTTCTCAATCATGTACATGTCCATGAGCTCCAAGTGTTTGTCAAAAGACTCAATGAATGAATTGTGAAAAATTGACTATTGCTTGCTTTCAATATTTGGTATGTTTTATCCATTATGCTATCGAGTCTTGGGGGTATTTATTACCCATAATCTCGTTGTTTACTTAGTTGCAGTAGTTATAGGATCATCCCAATAAAGATAAAGAACAATAGTACTAAGTTTGTTAACAGAACTTAGTGAACTCAGTCCAGTTCAGTCAATCAACAAGATCAGTGTCAGTTCAGTCAAGCCTAGTATAGTCTAGTAATCAGTTCAGTGTCGATTCAGTTGGGAGTAGAATTCAGCATCAAGCGAACCCAGGGATGGGGGAATTCCTACAAGTAGATGGCTTGACCCTTTGTAGCAGTCCTTAAGTTACAAAACTATGTAGCCAGCATAGGTTGAGATATCTTCCTGAAGATAAGGGTGTACATATCTCGTATGTGTTTCCTGCTAGTGAGGGTTGACAAAATGTCATCCTGCCAGTTAGGGTGACTCACAACCAGTGTTAGTACCTGTGGCATGGTACTATCACTCTTCAAACTAGGGTTACAAGTTGGACCCCGATAGTTCCATATTGGGGTATGTTAGTTAGATGAGCACTCCTATAGCTACAGTTTCAATATTCAGTACTCAGTAATCAGTATTGTAATACCCCGTATTTCGAGTAAGAAACCAAACCATAATTCCTACGTGCCTACGCTCTAATTCTATAATTTATATTTAAATCAGTGTCATTATCCTTATCCTAGTGTATGAAGTGATTATGAGGTGAAAAGTATTCATCAAAATCACTTGGAGCAAAGTTGACCTAAGAGTCATTCATTCATCCAAAGTTTGATATTAGATTCTACAAGGATCTACTTTTAATGGGTATAAATTTAGATACACATACAATTTTTCATCTAAAGACCCACCAAATTTTAGATAATCGAATTATCTTTACAACGATACTAATTTTGTGAAAATCTGACAATCGAGCGAAAAGTTATGGCATTTTTTGTGTGAGGCAGTAAGCCAATGAGATCTTGACGCATCATGTCGATTGTGCCCCAACACGAAACCTGACGCGAATCTAAAGTTGTTTTACTCGTTATTTCAATTCCTAAAGGGTCTAGGGGAACTTTAATCTTATTCCCTAACCCAAATTATATCCCTAAACATCCTTAAACGATATTAGGTCACAAATAATATTTCAACTCTCTAAGATCTGTAATTCTTCTAGAACCCAAGAGGATAAAACAACTAGGATTTGGGCAATCAATCTTAAAGATCAAATCTTTTTGAAATTTCTTCGTGATTCTTTGCAATTAAGGTACGTGCGGTTTTCCTAAACTACATGGGTTTAAGAAAATTGTCTCAACAATATTTAAACATTGTGAAGTCATGAATTCATAAAGGGATTTTGGAATTTCTTTTACAATTTTGCATTACGAATTTTTTAATGATATTATTGTTTTGGCCTTAAGGACTTTCCCCTAAATTTGATTTGCAATCATGTATAAGTGTATATATATATATATGTGTGTGTGTGTGTAATGCCCCAAATTTAGTACTCAGAATGTTACACGGTGCTCATGACCCTGAAGGACCACAAGCTAACCCATGGCTGATATCTGTAACTGAGAACTGAATAATATATTATAAATAGATGGAATATAAGCTATAAGGCTATAAGGTTCAAAACTGAGCTAATACTGAACATAAAAAAATATCTGTAATGGGGTATGACAATACCCAAAACTGAAATAAACTATTTGAAACATGTTGTAGTCTGAAAGCCTTTAAACTGTCTGAAACTATGGATTTGATGGGATATGTCCCCAACTATCTACAAACTACTAAAATAATAAAGTAATAAAACAATCATGCTATCCTCGAATGATGAGGAATCACTACTAGTCTGGATGCTGAACGTCTGATCTACTAAGGATGCTCAGGAGGTCGTATCTGACAGTCCTAATACTGATGGAACTAGCTAAGTTCCGTACTATACTGAGTTGACTGTATCTGACAGTCCTAGATTTTTGTAGAACTAAACTGAGTTCTATTACTAAGACTGGATCTGTAACTAAGACTGTGCAAAGTAGTCATGTAATCGACATGCCCCTAATACGCCATTCTGGTTGAGTTAGGGTCCAATCTGTAACCCCAATTGGAAAGGTGTCAATACCATTCCACTGGAAAGGACAATCTATAAGTAACCCTCATATAATAGGTAACTCTAGTGATAATGGTGGGAACCCTCATATAACAGGTTAAACCACCTCATCTACCCTCATATAGAAGGCTATGATGTCTCAACCTACGATGGCTATGAAGTTCTGGAACGTAAGGATTGCTTCTAAGAAATACACCCTCATATAATAGGTGAGTTCCCATCCTTGGGTTCACTCGGTGCTAACTCCTACCCCAACTGAATAGACACTGAACTTATTAACTGAACTGAATAGATACTAATGGTATTCTTTAGGCGAAGCTAAACTGAGTGCACTGAGTTCCTTTGACTGACGGAATGCTACTGAGATCTGAGCACTGACGGAGAGTACTAAAGTTACAGAGATTTCTAGAAATACTGAGGTTACCAAGATTACTGAGAACTGAGCTCACTAAAATTACTAGACTATTGAGATTATTGAGATTTATGAGATTACTAAGATTACTAAATGAGACTGGACTGATACTAAGTTTACTAAGTTTTCCTGAGTCACATGACTAACTGAATTCTACTGATCATGGCTTGACTGATAGTATCGTGAAAACATGATATTGGGTCAAGGCACACAGCTAAATTGTTGGGTACAAGTACCCCCAGAACTTGATAGCATGAAAATGACAAGACTTGACACTTCTTTAACACATGACCAATATAAACAATTCATAATACAATAAGTTAGGGATTTCACGAAGCACGTGGTCATCATAATGTCATTCATTGATGGAATTGCATATAGATATGTCATACTTTCATCAACCTAATCTCATGGACATTCTCTCAACCATTCATAATACATACAATATCATGGAAGTCATTCCTGGTCATAGGGTAAAGCATGCATTTATCACTTGGGTCACATTTAAGCTATAGTGCATAGGTTCTATTCCCTTAAGCATTTTATCAAACACCTAGGATGCATGAGTTAGGGAATAGTCATGACCATCAAATTAACACAACAAAACTCCATATTGCAACTTAATTTCACATGTTTCAGGCTACATACTAGCATAGGTTCATGAACAACACATAAGGATTCCAACTTGAAAATCATACAACCATAATCATATGAACATAATCAATCCACAACAAAATATTCACAATACAATATTTAAAACTTGATTCTTGGGCATCATGGATGAAAGGAATCCATGAATGAACATTGTGCATACCTTAGTTCTTTATTCTACAAACATTGACGAAGAGATTCTTGAATTCGAATCTTGAATATGAATCCCCAATTGAAAAGCCTAGCTTGTTCTTGAGAGAAACTTGAGAGAAACACTATATTTTGGATAAAATATGGCTAAATCACGTGTTATTAGGTTTATATAGGGTTGTGAAATTGACCTTTTAAACCCTTTGACGTGTATTTTATTTCTGTAAAAAAATTCCGATTTTGTAGGTTGGTGCGATGCAGCGCTATCGCGCCATATCACTGGAAATTGCCAACTAGAAACTGGGCTGACGGTATGACGCAGTGAGATCATGTTGCAATACTGGATGGGACCTGAAAGTTCATCGTGATGTGGTGGTATCACGCTGAGACACTAAAAAAAGGATGATTGTAAATTTTAACCCTACTGCGATGTGCCAAAATTGCGGAGGCTCACTGGATTTTGATGAGTGATATTTTGACCTGCTCTGCGACGCGCTGATGGCTCAGGTGGGACACTGTCTTACTATAATAGCCCTAACTCTTCACCTAGGTGTCGAATTTGGATGAATTTGGTATCAATTGAAAGCTTATTGAATTTCCCACATGAAAAAAAGTAAAAAATCTTTCAAATACCATATGTATAAAAGTTGATTCATCTTTAAAACAAGTCTTTGATATTTTTAGGACAAATTTAAGGTAGGTACAAGTATGGGGTATTACAATATCTCCCCCTTGGAAACATTTGTCCTAGAATGAGACTGACTAAGATGGGAGAAATAATAAGTTGAAGTACATTATGAACATGAAAAACTGAAACATGACTACATGACTGACATTACTTATATTCATACTGAGCATGCATATCTGATGCATGATTTTATGACTGAGATGATGCATGACTACATGACTGAGATTACAGATAAACTGATCACATATATTTGATCTGTGAATACATGACTAAACCAGCTTATGAATATGCGACTGAACATGTAAGGGTAAAGATACCAAGGTTGAAATTGTAATACACTATACTTTTTGTAGCTTTAAAAGTTTTCCAAGAATGTTAGAAGCTTTTTTTGAAAGATGAATCCACTTTTTTACACGTGGTATTTTAAATATTTTCTCTATTTATCATGTGGATAATCAAATAAGCTTTCCATCGATATGACATTCGCCCAAATTCGACACCGGGCGAAGAGTTAGAGCCATTTTAGTGAGACAGTGTATCACCTGAGAGCCTTTTTAGTGAGACAGTGTATCACCTATTCCTTCAGCGCATCGCGGAGATAGCTCAAATGGAAAATGTGATTTTCTAGTGTTGCTCCACGATAGTGGCGCGTCGCGCCAAACTTCCAAGTTGCAAAAAAGGTCGAAACATGATAGGTCTGTATCGCGCCACCATGCAATTTCCTATTTGTCATTTTCCAGTGACTTGGCTCGATAGTGGCGTGACGCGCCAAGGATGAAATTCGAGAAATTTTTTGATAAATTAAAGGCGTATCCAAGGGTTAAAAGGGTCAATTTCCTACCCCTATTTAAACCCAATAACACATTATTTATCCATTCTTCATCCAAAATATACTACTGTCTCTCAAGTTTCTCTCAAGACCAAGATAGGGTTACTATTGGGGATTCAAATTCAAGAAGGTTTCATCATCAATCTTCACGAAATCACAAACTAAGGTATGTGTAGTATTCATTCATGGAGTCCTTTCATCCATGAAGACCGGGAATCTCTTTTCTAAGTTTAAGTTTTTGGATATCTTTATGAATTTCATGTTGGGTTTGTTTTGTTTATGTTGAGAATGATCAATTGAATTCAAATCCATGTTAGGTGATCAATGTTATGTGGAATTGATTTGTATAGATGTATATTCATGTGAAGCTATAATTAAACCCTAGGATGATGAAATTAGAGTTAAATTATGATGTTTAATTGTTGTATAATGATGTTTATAGGTACCATCCGTACCATGTGTTTGATTAAATTCCTATATGAAAGAAAAGTGCCCAACTAGTATGATATCAAAAAATCCACAATTATGTACAAGTTTATGCATATCATATGTTTGATGAAATGCTTCAGTATATGAATTATGGATTATGATGTTAGTCATGTATTCAAGTAAGTCATGCTCTGTCAGTTTCTTTCTATCGAGTCCTGGAGGTACTTGTACCCAAAATATTAGCTATGTGCCTATAGCCATGTCATCTTTTCATGACACTCTCAGTCAAGCCATGATCCATAGAACTCAGTCAGTTATGTGACTCAGAAAAACCCAGAAATCTTAGTAGTTCAGTAATCTCAGTGATCTCAGTACTAAGTAATCTCAGTAATCTCAGTATTTCCATCCAATCTCAGTAACTACAGTAATCTCAAACAATCCTCAAAACTCAGTACATTCCATCAGTCAACGAAACTCAGTAAATTTATCTTATATCCACTAGACAATACCACTAGTATTAGTTCTATTTAGTTAATCAGTTCAGCTCAGTGAATCAGTTCAGAGACTTTCAGATCGGAGTAGGATTCAGTACCGAGCAAGCCTAGGGATGGGGACTCACCTTCTAGATAGGACTGAGGTCCCTAGAAGCAATCCCTAAGTTCCAGAACTATATAGCCAGAATAGGTATGAGATGTGACCCATGAGATAGGACCAATATACTCAGCGATCACCCGTTAGCACATTTAAAT
This sequence comes from Capsicum annuum, assembly GCF_002878395.1. Classification (NCBI taxonomy): domain Eukaryota; kingdom Viridiplantae; phylum Streptophyta; class Magnoliopsida; order Solanales; family Solanaceae; genus Capsicum; species Capsicum annuum. The sequence continues at coordinate 42,097,191 of NC_061120.1, forward strand.
GTATAGGACTGATCCCAGGGGTTACTCGCTATATTGGACTAACTCCACAGTATTTATCTTTAACAATGGCACGGTACTGACAAGCTTCCAACTGGGGTTACAGGTTGGACCCCAGTTAGCATAGTATGGGGCATGTCGGTTAGATGAATACATCCCACAGTTTTAGTTATAGAATCAAGACTTTCAGATATAGTTAATTCAGCTTAATAGTATAGACTTAGGACTGTCAGATACAGTCACTCTTTATTATTATAAATAGACTCCGGGATACCCACTAGACAGAATTGATCTTACCTATAGTCAATCAGTAATGGTATCATCAGATTTAGAGATCACCCACTACATAGGACTAATCTCAGATTCAGTTACTTAGATACAGTATGAAACTCAGCTAGTTCCATCAGATTCAGGACTGTTAGATACAGTCACTCATGTTATCATTTATGTCAGTTATCAGAACTTATGTTATCAATATTCGTCTTTAGGACTGTCAGATACAGTCAACTATACCAGTTCTTCATTATCAGAACTGTTAGACACAGTTATTTATATATCAGTAACATAGTATTAGTCTCTCAGTATTCAGTAATATAGTATCAATCTTTGTCACTCATCAGTGACAGTAAACTCAGTAGTCAGAACTCAATATTCAGTCCTATCATGATTTTAGTTACAAATACATAGTCATGCATGTTTTCTCACGTTCATGTAAGTAAGTCTGTTAGTATTATTCATGCATATGAACCATTTGTATTCAGCCTACCTCACTTTCATAATAGTACATTCAAAGTACTGACGTATTTGTGCTATGGTGTCTTATACCATAGGTTTAGAAGCACGAGCTCCAAAGCATCAATAGCATCCAGGTTCTACAGTCAGAGTCTGCTGTGAGTCCTCATCCTTTGAGGACAGGATGATTATATTACTATTTCAGTTTTCATTTTATTTCAGTTATCGGATTTAGTTGGGGACATGTCCTATCAACTCCTTTTTCAGACAGTTTAAAGGCTTTTAGACTATAGCATGTTAGACAGTTATTTAAATTATTTTGGTATTAATATACCATAATTTTAGTTATGCACTAGTATTGAACCTTATGGCCTTTCAGTTCATACTTATGGCGGTATCTAAACAAGCTACTATGATCTTCCATCAACAAGAACATTTACATCATCACCACTATCATTGCATAGGGCGGGTCACAAAAACGTTAAAGCATAAGACCCTGACATGAAAATATTTTTATATGGGACTGAGCACACTATAAAGAGAGAGTACATGTATCATGAGTTGCATAAACTCAACTAGAGTTCATAACATAAGGAATGTGATTTTGACTACTTGAATGAACTAGAACTCAATATCTCGGAACTGGAAGAGCATGTGACTCTCTATCATATACAGGAATCGTGAACTACTATCACAGAACTGGATCATAAGGAATGAGTAAGCATCCGAATAACGAAAAAAAATACTGAGGAAGGAATGGGTTGAGATTCACCCTTACTTACTGATGTTCTAAATCATACTGCATCACTACTAGAATCTGAGAGCCTTACTTGGTCATTCGTTTTATTATCTCCCCCTTAGCTTCAATCCATCATCTAGAGTTTAGGAGATCCCTTACCATATTCTAATTGAACTACACTTACTGCACTTTAGGGTCTAAAAGAAAAAAATATGACACTACATGCATATCGTAGACTTAACCTGAATGACTACCTTCTGGGATACACTCTATCTTTCCATAGCTTGCAATAGTCATAGTATAATGCTTGCACACTTATTTCTATCGGTTCAACCTTCAAAACTCAAACTTGGATTTTAACACTTAACATGGCTATTTAGGTCATATAATAGACATGATCAACCTTCATCTTATATTATAAACCCATACAATCTTTTCTACTTATACGGATTTCTCACCTCATACTTACTCACTCAATCATACATTTAGACTGCCTTCAAATTCCTCAAACAACCATGAGTCTATAATCATAACTTACTCGCTAATATAGCCATTTTCAAATTCAAGCAACTAACTAATCACCCTGACTAACAACTCCTTCTCTACCTTATGCTAAATTAACTCACAAGGACAAATTAACTCTTTACCAACTCAATCTCATGCAAATAGATTCAGCCATACATATATTAAACCAACGAAAGAACAAGTTGCTAGTGAATCGAAACAGGCCTCACAAGGCTTCACTAGACTTTGGTTTTGTATTTTGAACAAGAAAATGAGATGGATGACAAGGAAACTATGCTAGTGAATCGAAAGAGCCCCACACAGCTTCACTAGACTTAAAAAAAAATTCAAAAACACCATGATAACAAGATTACATATGACAAGGGATGGAAAATTGACACATAATATTTAATGGTTTAAGAATATACATATTATTCTGTATAAATAAAAATCTGAGCAAAGCACTTCCTTCATGGACTACCATACTATCCACACATGCTGCTAGCTACCCCATTGGTTTATCACTATAAAGGGGTAAATCATCCTTAAACTCAGTTATTTAACTGAAATATTAATTTACACCAAATCACCCTCACTCTGAATTCTAACTTTATGACTTTACATCACCAACTTATTGATCCAATATCACTACTAATAGGTCATGACAACAACACTTTAACTTATTCTACTATTCAGGTAGAAATACAGTTCCAACATTCTGCTATACATTGTCCACATCTGTAACAAGATTTTGAGAGGAGCAAGATACACTTAATACCTTAAGCTGGAATGCACGATTCCATCAGGATCAATATTTACATCAGAATCAATACATATTGATGCACTAACAGACTCCTATCGAGTCTTTGTACAATTTTTAAAATCTTATAGGACTCAATCGAAAAGGACTATATCATGTATATTCTAAACTTTTTGCACTTAAATCAGCCCAATAATGGGACATATCTTAGAACATCAAGGTAAGGAAAGAATTTGGGATAACTTTACTTTCATATGGGCGACACCATAGCATGAATTAGAGCGTGAAAGAGGAACATTCTGACTCTATTACACGAACTAGAACATGAAGAAAGAGACATTCCTAAACTCCTAGTAGCCTCTTACTTATAAGTGTGGCGCACTACACACCGATAAATATGAGTCTACTCGACGTAATATCGCAGACACCCTGGGACCATGAACAGTGCTTTAATACTAAGTTTGTCATGACTCAAACCGGAGCCCTGGTCATGACGAGCATTCCGAACCATAAAGGCCCAAAACACCCCTATCTATCTGATAATCATGCACATAATTCATGACAAAAGAAATGCATAAGATACGCAATATAACAGAAACATGGTCAACAATCATATGAAAATGAAAAATAGAGAATAGTGTCTCATAATCTAAATCAAAATTTCTAAAACCGTCTACAAAATCTCTACTACATGACTGAAACAATGTCTATTTGAAAACTGGGACAAGGCCCCCAGCAGACCCAAAACTAATAAATGATAAAAAAAATAGCATACGTCAGGCCTTTCAAAATATAGAAGGCTCACCACTTAATTCTACGATCTGTCAGAAGAAATTTACTAGTTATCTGGACCCCTAGACTATGCCTCCGAACCTGGGAGAGAAGGCGATCAATACAAAAGTACTGGTATGCAGAGAAATCAAAATAGAACTATAATATTTTTACATAATATAGGTGAGAGCCATTATAAAGGAACTTCATATCAAATCATTTGAAAACACATGGGCATAATGTAATTATTTTCAATAACAATGAAATGCAGGTAAGCTAGGTAGAACACCCTACATAATTTACACCAACTGTCAAACCCCGGTTGCCGCCGAGATTAGAGTATACGTGAGGGAAAGACACACAAGATCACACAGCATGGTGTCTCAACCCAATGGTAGTTCCCAAGATCACTTAGCGTCGGATCTTACCTATAATCCTAATTTGAGTAAGACATAAAGTCAAGTACTCAAGATCACTTAACCTGGTACCAAATTCCCGTGTCGGCAAACACAGTTTCCAGCGATGAGCCCTTATACTCAAATTCCTTCTTCGGGCATCCACCTATCTCATGTAAAATCAATCCATTCGAATTTCATCTGATTCAATCACGTATCATATTCTGTAGGGTAGTGTCATACCCGACTTGCAAGCCATCAATATCACATTATTCTTCTCATTCAACCATTGTATTCAATATATTTCAACACAAATAAGCCTCTTTTTTTCAAGTCAAAATCATATCGATTCTCAAAATATTTCATGTCATGCTTTTCAAGATGTTTTCAAACAATTTACATCATATGCACATTCAAAATAAATTCACATCAAGAGAGGGATTTCATATAATTTGTGCTCTCAAAATATCACCTTTTCGAAACACACGCATATACATATATAATATGTCAAATCATTCGAAAGTAGGCCTAAAGACCAAATTCAATATTATAGAAACGTTCAAAACATATATAAATTTGTAGTTTCAAAACCCCCATTTGTAAAACATGAATTTAAAGACCCATGAGATTTTAGATAACCCCACGTACCTCTATACGCGAATATGATAGGTGCTTCTTGATGCCTACATTCTGGGGATTCTTAATATGTAATTGGTTTCAAAAACCTACGGCTAAATCGTAAGTTAATTGGGTTTTTATTTTGAAACCCTAAGGAGTGTTCTTGAGATAATTTGATGAATATGATAATATTTTGGTGTTTGAGGGATTAAATCCCGTGTTGGTGGTATATATAGGGGTGGAGGATGACCAATATACACCTAAGGAACAATTAAGGTCAAATCTGTCCCTCAGTTGACAGTTTGATAGGCTGGAGTAAATGTATTATAAATTTTTACTCATAGACTCAAATTAGATGAAACCAACTGCATTTGAAAGAGGACTCAAATAGATTACATTTGATATATTATATCTCACACAGTTCATTATATACAATCAGTTATGATCATTTGAAGTTGACCCTGAAATGCTGAAAACTGTGGAAGAAGGCTATGCGTTTTGCTACTATTTTTGAAATCCAAACGCAGCCTTACGTGTTCCGTAATATTCTGAAACTTATCCAAGATGTAGTATGAGCTTGCCGAATCATAATACAATTTGAAAATCTAAAAACGGATGTCGCGATTGTTGAAAAGTTGTATCCCAAAGAGTGCCAGCTAAAATGACTCTAAGCCCTCATTGTACTTAGAAAAGTTTTCAAGTTTTTAAGTCTAAGGGCACTCTATTAAAGACTAATCCATATACGACTTTTACGGGGTGTTACATTATCTCCCCCTTGGGATCATTCGTCCTCAAATAATGGGTAGGAACTTGTTGAAGCCTTAAATATATGGAATAACGCAGACACGACATGTCCTCAAATAAAACATACACTAATTTGAAACATGACCATATGGCTGGAACTACTGATATTTTGAATTCTTATATTGGATACGCATATCTGATGCATGGACTATAGGACTAAAGCTATTCATAAGCTGAATTCTCATAATGAACATGCATATCTGATGCATGGATCTGTGACTGAGTTTTTCTCATGAATGCAGGAATAAATACATTGATAAGCTGAACTTTTTCTATTGAACATGCATTTTTAATGCACGCATATCTGACTGGACTAACGTATGAATGTATGACTGATTACTCAATGATAACTGGTGCGAGTCTTGTAATAAGAATCTATGCATGCAACTGAATGAGGTATCTCCCCCTTGGGATCCCATGTCCCTCTATGAATGCTCAATTCACTAAGACATTCTGGGAACTGAGGCGATGCACAGGGCTCCTACAAATTGAATCACAACTGAACCCATGGAATCTGAATCTAATGCATGACGCATGAACTGATCTATACTCAGAATTACTAGTATAATCTATCTTGGAATAGTAGCAGGTCTGATATTTCGGGTAGCATGAATAAATAAAAAGACGAGAAAACAAGCCATGCAAATTTACTTGTTAAACTGACTTAATGACCATAAAGACTGAATTATGCTGCACTTTCATACTTAACTAGAGTATTCTCTTCAACACTCTCCTTAAGGAATTTCTAGAACTATTAGGGAGCCACGAATCTTGGGTATGGATTACACAAGACACCCACTAAGGAATCATCACAATGACACCACTCTGTAGTATGGAATATAGACATATAACTCCTAAATTAGGATAGAATTACCATACCTTTGGCAATACAACTTCTTACTTTCAAGCTTAGCACACTTCTCAAATATCCCTTAACTATATTATTCCCTATAAATATCATATTCATTCAATTCAGCTTAAAATTGTCATATGAGCATTGACAATTTTTTTTTCTACTAATGTCTAAAATAGCTTAATCCTTACACCGCGATCAAGCCTAACTCTAAATCACAAAAATAAAACATGCTACACCACGCTATTATTCTAAACCATATGATGCCACCTTTTATACCTCTTTTAAAAATCACATCCTAAGCGTAACATGCCTTACCACTTTAATGACTACTCTGAACTCTTAATATAAAGTCGTTAACGCATATGGCGACCTTCCACTGCAATCCCAAAACGTCATTCAAGCCTAATTTATAACCACATGTTAACTTCAAGGCAAACATCCATAAATACATACTTCAAATAGTTTCTAAACTATTATTAATATAACTCCCACACGTTATCCTAAAAACATACACATAAAAAGTTTTCCACTAACCATCACATGTATCAAAGACTTGGCCCCAAATCTCACTTCATACTTATGGCCGTATCTAAACAAGCATACTATGATCTTCTATCAACAATAATATTTCCATCATCACCACTATCATTGCATAGGGCAGGTCACAAAAATGTTAAAACATAAGACCCTGAAACATGAAATGATTTTTATACGAGACTAAGCACACTATAAAAGTGAGTACATGTATCATGAGTTACATAACCTCAACTAGAGTTCATAACATAAGGAATGTGATTCTGACTACTTGAATGAACTAGAACTCATCATCTCGGAACTAGAAGAGTACGTGACTCTCTATCATATATAGGAATCATGAACTACTATCACAAAACTGGATCGTAAGGCATAAGTAAGCATTCGAATAACAAAAAAAATACTGAGGAAGAAATGGGTTGAGATTCACCCTCACTTTCTGATGTTCTAAATCATACTGCATCACTACTAGAATCTAAGAGCCTTACTTGGTCATTGGTTCTATTATCTCCCCCATAACTTCAAGTCATCATCTAGAGTTTGGGAGATCCCTTACCAGATTCTAACTGAACTACACTTACTGCACTCTAGAGTTTGAAAGAAAAAAAATCACAATACATGCATATCGTAGACTTAACCCGAATGACAACCTTCTGGGATACACTCTATCTATCCATACCCACCAATAGTCATAGTATAATGCTTGCACACTTATTTTTATTGGTTCAACCTTTAAAACTCAAACTTAGATTCTAACACTTAACAGGGCTATTTAGATCACCATATACCATCTAACTAGTCTTTCTCCACTTAACAATTCAATTGTACCACTAGCCATACAAATTATGTAATAGTCTTAGAAAAATATGTCGCAACCTCATATCACCTTGGCATACTTCTACACCATACCTATAACATTATACTTCATTACGAATCAATTTAAACTTAAGCCATTTCATACACCGTTCAAGCCTATTAGATCACTATCATATAACTAACATTATTGATCAAGAAATCATCATATCCACTTTTATGAACTTCAACTGTTCAAACTTAATGTCTAGTGCTAAACATGAATTTACAACCCAATCTTATGCTTGATTCTCACTTGGAAACCATGAAACAAACATCAAGAAACACTAGTACACTAGAACTTCATAACAACAATAATCGACCTTGACCTTATGGTCTTCCTAATCATAACTCATTAGCACGTACTATTTCAACACATCAAGTCTACTAATATTTATTCCTACAAACATACATCATTAATCTCAAATTGGAACATTCTATCCCAAATATTTCAAAATCTACTACATACCTTCTCATAAGTAGTACTAGTTTACAACTACCAATAAAAGAAGGTCAAAGGGTAAGATCACATAATGGACATGATCAACCTTAATCTGATATTATAATCCCATACAATCTTTTCTACTTAAACGGATTTCTCACCTCATACTTACTCACTCAATCATACATTTAGACTGCTTTCAAATTCCTCTAACAACCATGAGTCTATAATCTTAACGTACTCACTAATATTGCCATTTTCACATTCAAGCAACCGACAAATCACCTTGACTAACAACTCCTTCTCTACCTTATACTAAATTAACTCACAAGGACGAATTACCTCTTTACCAACTCAATCTCATGTAAATAGATTCAGCCATACATATATTAAACCAACGAAAGAACAACAAACTGGACAACAAGTTGCTAGTGAATCAAAACAGGCCTCACACGACTTTACTAGAATTTGGTTTTGTATTTTGAACAAGAAAATGAGATGGATGACAAGGCAACTATGCTAGTGAATCGAAAGATCCCCACAAGGCTTCACTAGACTTTAAATTTTTTTTTTTCAAAAACACCATGATAATAAGATTACATATTACAAGGGATAGAAACTTGACACATAATATTTAATGGTCTAAGAATATACATATTATTCTATATAAATAAAAATCTGAGTAAAATACTTCCTCCATGGACTACCATACCATCCATACACGTTGCTAGCTACCACATTGGTTTATCACTATAAAGGGGTAAATCATCCTCAAACATCGGTTATCAACTGAAATATTCATTTACACAAAATTACCCTCACTCTGTCTTCTAACTTTGTGACTTTACATCACCAACTTCTTGGTCCAATATCACTACCAATAGTTTATGACAATAACACTTTCACTTATGCTACTATTCGGGTAGAAATACAGTTCTAACATTCTGCTATACATTGTCCACATCTGTAACAAAATTTTGAGAGGGACAAGATACACTGAATAAGTTAAGCTGGAATGCACAATTCTATCAGGATCAATATTTACATCAAAATAAACACATATTGATGCACTAACAGACTTCTATCGACTCTTTGCACAATTTTTAAAATCTTATACGACTTAATCGGAAAGGACTATATCATGTATATTCTAAACTTTTTGTACTTGAATCAGCCAAATAATGGGACATGTCTGAGAACATCAGAGTAAGAAAAGAATTTGGGATAACTGATACTTTCATATGGGCAACACTATAGCATAAATTAGAGCATGAAAGAGAACCATTCTGACTCTATTGCACGAACTAGAACATGAATAAAGAGATATTCCTAAATTCCTAGTAGCCTCCTGCTTATAATTATGGTGCGCCACACACCCATAAATAAGACTCTACTTGATGCGATTATGCAGACACCCTGGGACCATGAATCGTGTTTTGATACCAAGTTTTTTACGACCTAAACCAGGTCCTTAGCCATGATGATCATTCCAAACCATAAAGGCCCAAAACAACTCTATCTATCTGATAATCATTTACATAATTCATGAAAAAAGAAATGCAAAAGATACACAATATAACGGAAACATGGTCAACAATCATATGAAAATGAAAATGGGGAATAGTGTCCCACAATCTAACTCAACATCTCTAAAACCATCTGCGAAATCTCTACTACATGACTGAAACAATGTCTATCTGAAAACTTAGAAAAGGCCCCCAGCAGACCCAAAACTAATAAATGATAAATGTAATAGCAGACATCAGTACTTCAAAAATATGGAAAGCTCACCACTTGATTTTGTGATCTGTCAAAAGAAATTTACTGGTTATCTCGACCCCTAGACTGTGCCTCCAAACCTGGACGGGAAGGGGGTCAATACAAAAGTACTGGTATGCAGAGAAATCAAAATAGAACTATAATATTTTTACACAATACAAGTGAGAGCCATTATAAAGCAGTTTCATATCAAATCATTTGAAAACTCATAGGTATAATGTAATTGTTTTTAATAACAATGAAATACAGTTAAGCTAGGTGAAATACTCTACATAATTTACACCAACTATCAAACCCCGGTTGCCGTCGTGATTAGAGTATACGTGAGGGGAAGACACACAAGATCACACAGCATGGTGTCTCGACCCAATAGTAGTGCCCAAGATCACTTAGCCTGGGCTCCTACCTATAATCCCAATTTAGGAATGACATAAAGTCAAGTACTCAAGATCACTTCTCTTGGTACCAAATTCCCATGTCGGCAAACATGGTTTCCAGCAATGAGCCCTTAGATTCAAATACCTTCTTTGAGCATCCACCTATATCACATTATTCTTCTCATTCAACCATTATAGTCAACATATTTCAACACAAATAACCCTCTCATTTTCAAGTCAAAATCATATCAATTCTTAAAATATTTCATGTCATGCTGTTCAAGATATTTTCAAACAATTTACATCATATGCACATTCAAAACAAATTCACATCAAGAGAAGGATTTCATATAATTCATGCTCTCAAAATATCACCTTTTTGAAACACATGCATATACATATATAATATGTTAAATCACTCGGAAGTAGGCCTAAAGACCAAATTCAATATTATAGAAATGTTCAAAATATAATTATATTCGTAGTTTCAAAACCCCCATTTGTAAAACATGAATTTAATGATCCATGAGATTTTTTTATAACCCCACTTACCTCTATATGTGAATATGAATGGTGCTTCTTGATGCCTGCGTTCTGGGGATTCCAAATATGTCATTGGTTTCAAAAAACCATGGCTAAATCTTGAGTTAATTGGGTTTTTATTTTGAAACCCTAAGGAGTGTTCTTGAGATAATTTGATGAATATGATAATATTTTGGTGTTTGAGGAATTAAATCCCGTGTTGGTAGTATATATAGGGGTGGAGGGTGACCAAAATACCCCTAAGGAATAATTAAGGTCAAATCTGTCCTTTAGTTGACAGTTCGTTAGGCTGGAGTAAGTAGATTATAACTTTTTACTAATGGACTCAATTTGGATGAAACCAACTGCATTTGAAAGAGGACTCAAAGATATTTCAATTTATATATTATAGATCACATAGTTTATTATATACAGGGAGTTATGATCATTTGAAGTTGACCCTAAAATACTGAAAACTGGGCAAGAAGGCTATGCGTTTTGCTACTGTTTTGAAATCCAAACGCAGCCTTATGTGTTCCAAAAAATTCTAAAACTTATCCAAAATGTACTATGAGCTTTTCTGATCATAACACAACTTCAAAATCTAAAAACGGATGTCTGGAAGGTTAAAAAGTTACATTTTCTTTCCAATAATACCAATTTTGTAAAAATTCAATACCCGAGTGAAAAGTTATGCCCATTTTCGTGAGAGGCAGTAAGGGTGTGCAATGGGCAATGCACCGCCCAATCAAATTTATGTGATTGGGAGTGCGAAGAACACATAAATGTCTTCCATAAGGTGTGATACACACACCTTAAGGTCTGCCATGGGTTGTGCGCTGCATACCTCACTTCCAAGTGCCAAAAATACCCTTATATATGTTCATAATACGGGATTTAACTCACATAACACCAAAATAAGTTTACTTTCTATCAAAACCACCAAGAACATTTATTAGGATTTTAACCTAAAAATTCAAATATCTCAAGATTCAACCATGAGTTTTCAATAAGTCGTCGAGATTCGAAATCCCCATTCCGAGGGCCACAAGAAGCACCTATTATTTTCACGAATAGAGTTCCAAGGTTAATAATTCATCCAAAGCTTCAGCTTTAAGGTATGTGGGGTTTTCAACAAGAACACCCTTTCATTCTTGTGCCCAAAACTTATTTTAGATTATAAATTACTGAATTTTTTATTATTTTACATGAAATTTAAGTTGGCGTTTATACCCATGGCTCTTAATTACAAGCTTATAAGGTTTCCCATGATTTGGAAATGGAATTGTATGACTAATTTCATATATTTATGCAAGTAATGTGATTTTTCAGATTTTTCCAAGTGAGTTTAAGTATTATATTGTGCTTCTTGATTTCAATATTTTGACATTGTTGAAGTATTTTCAAGATGTATATTGAGTATGATGTTTTGCTGTGATATTACATGTGTATGTTTATATGTTCATGCTTATTGCTGAAATTTTCAGATTTTGAGTTAATTCATCAATATTTACATCATCAAGCATGAATCTTTTGGTGTTTTAATACAGTTTGATATATGGGTCTTTGAACCCTATTTGAAATTGATATTTTGAGAAATTATGTGTCACAAGTATCTTGAGAATTGAATGATTTGACATAGTGTAAAAAGATTTGACCTTTTTGGTCATGAAAGAGTTGATTTTGAAACCAAGTGAGAAAAGAAACCACATGTTTGATTGATTTAAGTTAATAGGGGTAGCATGTTGGCTCTTGATGCAAATTGTTGAATTGTTTATTGTGGATTTTCTTTAAATTTGTGAGCCTGAGGTTGATTAAAATTTCTAAGCTAAGTCTGAGAGTAGTAGTTAGCATCGAGCAAAAAGTGTGGTACTTCTCTAGCACTACGTGCCCCCGTAGGATGTGAGCCTGAGGCTGCTGTAGTGATCACTAGTGAATTAAATGACCAAGGTCCTACTTCGATGGCAAATATAGGACAGTTCTCCCCAATGTGGGTTAGACGTTCGACTCCATGTAGCTCATATGGTTTATGTCGGTTATGAGAAAATCCCATAGTGTGTCTCTACTCTATCTAAGAGAAGTGTGTATGGTTTGAAAACTATGATTTCTGAGAAAGTTACTTATTTCTAAAAGATTGAAATGTATTCTCTAAAAAGAGCTGTTTTAAGACTTTATTACTTTACGAGTTTGAAACCGAGAGGAAAGTGAATTGAGAACTTATTGTAATGAATCACCTGTCTTACTTTACATGTATTATTCATCCATGACTTTGATGATTTAATTTGAGCTAAGTGAGTTATTTATATCAACATGCATAATTTTATAAATTGTGGTGATATTAAGATATTATTTTATATATGCATTGCACCCTGATATGCTTGGTACATTTCAATGGTACTGACCCACACACCTCGTGTGTTGGGCTACATTTTCTCGTAATGTAGGTACAAGGTATAGTGTATATCTTCAGATCTAGTTAGTTCATAGCATCAATCAACAGGTGATTAGTTCTTTTTATTCAAGGGCTTGAGTTAGTTATATAGTTTGAGAAGTGTTGTATTTTCTTTATTTATCCGTACTGAGTTGGGATAGTCGGGATTCAAGACCCGGCTATCTATAGTCAGTACTTGTAGAGGCTTTATAGACTGTCAGTAGAAGTTGATGTATTTAGTTTCAGTTTTGGTTGTAAAAGCAGAGTTGTAATCTTGTAAATTTAGTTTTGTATCTATTATATTTTTCAAAAAGAGTTATTTTTAAAATTTTGTATAGATTTATACTTTTTATTCAATTGCTTATGAGTTATGCCAGTATAAGGGTTAGCATGGGGGCACTTGTGACCCTAAGCACCGAGTGACGTCTCAGGACCCAATTTTGGGGCGTTACAAACTTGGTATTAGAGCACAGCATTCAAGTGTCCTATGGTGTCCATGAAGTCGTGTCTAGTAGTCTTATGGAACAGTACAGATACGTCTGTACTTTTCTTCAAGAGGCTACAGGGCATTTAGGAAATGTCTCTATTCTTTCAAGTCTTAGATCATGCTATAGAAAGGTTCTCTAAGAAAATTTATACAGATTCTCATCTTACTTTATTCATGCCATCTTTACCTTATTTTCAAGGTATCAGAAATAGTAAATCTTAAATCTTTACAAATAGTTATGTTTTTGTAAGCGAGCTAGAAAAATATCCCATCAGTTCTTTTGAGTTTCAAAGATTGAAGTGCTTTATTCATATTCATAAAATTCGTGCACTAAGCCCAAGTCAGATGTGCTTTTAGATTACTCCTTAGAAACCATAATGTAAATCTATACTTTGTTATTTATGTATTATTGTTAAGACAGCAGTATCAATAAGTTCCAGTTTCTCTCCAGATAATGCTCTTATATTTGCTAGCCAAAGTTTTAGAAGTTACAAAGCGGCTTGATAAGAGCCTTCTAGTTCGTTATAAGTCCCTCAAATTTAAAGTTATGACCTCGTTCTTATAAGTTATTCAATTAAGATAGAGTAAGGTGTACTCTTAGATCATTGGATGTTATGTGTCAAGTTTCTATCTCTTGTATTATGTAATTTTGTTGCCATTGTGGTTTTGAAAAATCAAAGTCTAGTGATACAGTGTGGGGTCTATTTTGATTCACTAGCATAGTTGCTTTGTTATTCATCTAATTTTCTTGTTCAAAACACAAAACCAAAGTCTAGTGAAGCCATGTGAGGCCTATTTCAATTCACTAGCAACTTGTACTTTATCTTGTTATTCTTGTGTTGGTTGAACGTTTGGGTTTAGAGGTGTAGTGACAAAAAAGGTGGTAAGGGTAATTTATTGAGTGTATGTATAGCCGAATCTTCTTTTTGCATATGATCTAGTTAGTAATGAAGTGATATATCCTTATTTGTTATTTTAGTGAAAGTTAGAGAAGGAGATTTTGGTTAAGGTTAAATGTTGGTTTCTTGAGGTAAGAAAAGAGTTATTGATGATTTTTTATGCTAGGAAAGTATAGGTTTTGATGGAAGTACTTAGTAGTTGAATATTGTTAATTTAGGCTTTCCTAAGATTGCAAGAGGAAGTTTAGTTGAAATATTGGAGCTATAAAAGCAATTTACGCGTGAAGATGGGTAAATAGTAATTATGTGAAGAAGGAGGATGTGTTAACGGATTAAGAATAAGATAGGCCATATGATTATGATCGATTGTCATTGTGTACTAGTTTTTCTTAATGTTGTGTTCTATAGTTTTGAAGTGAGAATGGTGTGTGAGATTGGGTTGTAAATCATTTTTAGCTCTAGACAATAAGTTTGAATAGTTGATGGTTTGGTTGTTGAAGCTAGTTATATAAAGGTGATCTAGTAGGCCTGAATAGTGTATGCAAGAGTGTAAGATCATGTGTTCGTAATTAAGTATGATATATAGCGGTGCCCAAGGTGCTATGGGGCTACATTATTTTTTTTGAGGATTATTGAATATTATGTGGTTAGTAGTAACGTTGAGTTGCTAGGTGGAGAAAAGCTAGTTAGATAATTTAGGATGTTTTTGATAGCTAGGTTAAGAAGTTATGATTGAAGATGGTGAGCCTTTTAAGTATGATTTTATTCTCATAATTTGTGAAAAATATAAGTATAGAAGTGTTATTTGGGTAGGCTATGATTATGTTATTAGAGATGTAGGTATGGTTGCAAATGAGAGTGTAAGTCTTTGATGATGATTATTAAATCTAGAAAGTTAAGGATGGCATATGGATGGGTTGTTCAAGATTGAAGTCGGTAAGTTCAAAATTAGTTTATTCTTGTGAGTTTAGAATTTATTTATAGATATTAGAATGATGAAATTATGGCTTAATCTCAAGGATATGGAGTAGACCATCATGCTTAGAATACCAGCTTTGACCTAAGGGGGAGATGGTTAGTGAAGAACTCAACTATGTTTTGAGAATTAGATTGTGGTACATGTCAATAATGAGTTATGATGAGACAGTGATCCCTTCTTACTCTATAGTATTCCTTTGATTTTAGTCATTACAACACCAAATCCATCACTTGCGTGATAAATCCATGCCACATGCCTATGCTTATACCCATCAAGCATGCTCAAGCCTATTCTCAGCTTCTAGAAAGCATGTAATAGCTTCACTCTGTGATTTGAGTTATCTTTCATGAATCTATGAACTCCAGTCTTATGTTAAATAGCTCATGATAAGTATGAACTCATGTTTCAGAGTATGACCAGTTTTAAAACTCATGATACTAGTGAAGTTCGCATTATATCACGTATATCCTCAGCTTAGATTTCTTCAATGAATCCATGCCTTTGATATTTTATTCCTCAGTCCTAAGATAAGTGTTAATGTTATGTATTGTAATTTCTATACTTCAGGTTCTTATGTGTTAGCCCTTCGGTGACCTCTTCCTATGTTAAGATAGTGGCGATGATAGTGGATAAGCAATGGTTTAGATGTGAGAGAGTTGATAAACCTCATTAAGAAATATTATTTATGCTTTTCTATGTAAGGCTAAAGTGTGAACCTCTTCCTATGCTTTTATGCTTTTAAAAGACATGTCATGGTTTGTTAGAGGTTGTGTGTATGTTCTTAAGAATAGTGCAAGAAAATTTTTGTTGATAAAGGTTTAGAGAATATGCAAAGTATGCCTTCATGGGTATTTTCCTTAAAGTTATATGTGTTTTTAATAATAGGCTTGAATGTCGTGTTGGGTGTAAGCAGACGGATGCAATATGCGCTAGTGAATCAATAGTAAGTGTTTCGAGTTAGTCATTAAAGTGGTAAGGCATGTCATGCTTAGGGTGTGAAATCTAAAAAGATATAGAATATTGAACCTTATGGTTTAGACTAGTTTGTGGTTTGGCATGTTGTATCTTGTGATTTACGATTAGGCTTGATCATGGTGAGAGAACTTAGTTTAGTTTAGACCTTAGTAGAAAGATTTTGCAGTGCCAATATGAGAATCATAAGTTGAATCAAATGAGTATGGTATTTAAGGGTAATAGTATTGTTGAGATAGAATTTGAGAAGTGATGCTAAGCTTGAAAGTAAGAAGTTGTGTTGCCTACGGCCTAGCAATCTTATCCTAGTTTATGAGTTATATATTTATATTCCATGCTATACAGTTATATCTATGTTGTGATTCCTTAGTCAAATGCCTTGTTCAAAGCATGCCCATAATTCTTTCCTCCCTAATGTCAATAGAATTTCGTAGAAAAGTGCTGAAGAAATACTCCATTTGAGTATGGGCAGTCAGTATGATTCTTAATTTTCCAGCTAGTCTAACTATCCGCAGTCTTATACGTATGTACATTCCAAGAGGTAATGTGTTTGCGTCCAAGTAAATTATAAATACAGCTCAGTTCATGCATCTGTTTCAGTGTCAGATTTAAGTCATGATTCATTTTGTAAGTATCCTATGTAGTATCTCAGTCTCTTCCTAGTATTTTCACCAAATTATTATCATTCGGGGATGAATGATCCAAAGAGGCGGATGTTGTAATACCCCGATTTTTCATGTCATAAACCTCTCATCTTTTCTCATGAGATCTGATCCAGCGCAAAGTAATGGTTACTCATATGTTGACACTCTCGCTTCTATCATAGCCATATAGCTATTTTCCTGAGAATTCATGCACTTGCAGATCAGTTCAATGGCTCATTATGTTTGAGATTCAGTGATTCAATTTATATCAGTTGTACATGGTAGCTTAGACTACAATGTTACCAAAGGGGAGATAATGTAATACCCCATATTCTCGTGTCAGAATTTGAACCGACATTCCTACACGTCTAATATCTAATACAAGTTATTTTCATGTGAATACAAGCTTCCTGATCATTATACTAGTCTATGGAGTAGTTTAGAGGTGAAAAATTTTCATAGCAATAACCTAGAACAAAGTTGAGCTAAGACCAATTGATTCATCCAAAGTTTGACATTCGATTCTACAAGGGTCAACTTCAAATGTTTATAACTCTTAATATAAATGGAATTTTTCATCCCAAGACCTATCAAATTGTATATAATTGAATTATCTTTCCAACGATAACAATTTCGCAAAAATTCAATACCCGAGCGAAAAGCTATGCCCATTTTCATGAGAGACAGTAAGGGTGTGCGATGGGCAATGCACCGCCCAATCAAATTTGTGCGATTGGGAGTGAGAAGCACACTTAAATGTCTACCATAAGGTGAGAGACACAAACCTTAAGGTCTGTCATGGTTTATGCGCCACATACCTCACTTCCAAGTGCCAAAAAAATCCTATATATGTCCATAACATGGGATTTAACTCACATAACACCAAAATAAGTTTACTTTCTCTCAAAATCACCAAGAACATTCATTAGGATTTCAACCTAAAAATTCAAATTTATCAAGATCAACCATGAGTTTTCAATAATTCGTCGAGATTCGAAATCCCCATTCCGAGGGCCACAAGAAGCACCTATTATTTTCACGAATAGAGTCCCAAGGTTAATAGTTCATCCAAAGCTTTAACTTCAAGGTATGTGGGGTTTTTCAACAAGAACACCCTTTCATTCTTGTGCCCAAAACTTATTTTAGATTATAAATTACTGAATTTTTGATTATTTTTCATGAAATTTAGTTAGGATTTATACCCATGGTTGTTAATTACAAGCTTATAAGGTTTCCCATGATTTAGCAATGGAATTGTATGACTAATTTCATATATTTATGCAAGTAATGTGATTTTTCAGATTTTTTCAAGTGAGTTTAAGTATTATATTGTGCTTCTTAATTTCAATATTTTGACATTGTTGAAGTATTTTCAAGTAGTATATTGAGTGAGATGTTTTGCTGTGATATTACATGAGTATGTTTATATTTTCATGCTTATTGCTGAAATTTTAAGATTTTGAGTTGATTCATCAATATTTACATTATCAAGCATGAATCTTTTGGTGTTTTAATACGAGTTTGATATATGGGTCTTTGAATCCTATTTTAAATTGATATTTTGAGAAATTATGTGTCACAAGTATCTTGAGAATTGAATGATTTGACATGATGTAGAAAGATTTGACCTTTTTTGTCGTGAAAGAGTTGATTTTGAAACCAAGTGAGAAAATAAATCCAAATGTTTGATTGATTTATGATAATAGGGGTAGCATGTTGGCTCTCGATGCAAATTGTTGAAGTGTTTATTGTAGATTTTCCTTAAAGTTGTGAGCCTAAGGTTGATTAAAATTTCTGAGCTAAGTCCTAGAGTAGTAGTTTGCACCGAGCGAAAAGTGTGGTACTTCCCTAGAACTATGTGCCCCCGTAGGATGTGAGCCTAAAGCTGATGTAGTGATCACTAGTGAATTATATGACTAAGGTCCTACTCCGATGGCAAAGATAGGTCAGCTCTCCCCAACGTGGGTTAGACGTTGGACTCCATGTAGCTTACATGGTTTATGTCGGTTATGAGAAAATCCCATAGTGTGTTTCTACTCTATCTAAGAGAAGTGTGTATGGTTTGAAAACTATAATTTCTGAGAAAGTTACTTGTTTCTGAAAGATTGAAATGTATGCTCTGAAGAGAGCTATTTTAAAAATTGATTACTTTATGATTTTGAAACCAAGAGGAAAGTGAATTGAGAACTTATTGTAATGACTCACTTGTCTTACTTTACATATATTATTCAGCCATGACTTTTATGATTTTTTTAAGCTAAGTGAGTCATTTATAGCAGCATGCATAATTTTATAAACTGTGGTGATATTAAGATATTATTTTATATATGCATTACACCCTCATATGCTCGGTACATTTCAATGGTACTGACCCACACACACCCCGTGTGTTGGGCTACATTTTCTCGTAATGTAGGAACAAGGTATAGTGTACATCTTCAGATCTAGTTAGTTCGCGGCATCAGTCAATAGGTGATTAGTCCTTTTGATTCAAGGGCTTGAGTTAGTTATACAGTTCGAGAAGTGTTGTATTTTCTTTATTCAGCCGTATTGAGTTGGGATTCATGACCCAACTACCTATAGTCAGTACTAGTAGAGGCTTCTTAGACAGTTAGTAGAAGTTGATGTATTCAGTTTCAGTTTTGGTTGTAAAAGCAGAGTTGTAATCTTGTAAATTCAGTTTTGTATCTATTATATTTTTCAAAAAGAGTGATTTCCGCAAATTTGTATAGATTTATACTTTTTATTCAGTTGCTTATGAGTTATGCCAATAGTAGGGTTAGCTTGGGGTCACTTGTGACCCTAAGCACGGAGTGACGTCTCAGGACCCAATTTGGGGCGTTACAGGTCACTTGATCTATCATCTCCTTCTTAGCTTTAAGCCATCATCATAAGTCTGTGAGCACTTTACTAAACTCTGAACTGAACTGCAATCATCGTCACCTACTAATACTCTGTTCGACACATAATTACCTTACGAAACACATTATCTGCTTCTGTTTCTTCGTAGAATACTAATACCATATCACCTAATTCATATCCACACCTTCATATTTAGTATTAAATTTATAACTTAAGTGCTAGCTTGCACTGTTCAACCCTACTGATTTACTTTGGTACATCTGTCCCCATGAATACATAATTTGTTCAACCTAGATAATGTTATCCTGACCCTACTACTACTAAACTCCTGAGTTCATGCTTCTAACTCTAGGTCATATGCTATAATAGAATTTTGAGAAGGGATCTAATGACATATGAGTTCTCAAGATCATGAATAAGAGCTGTACAACTTTTGAGCATAACTTAACTAACGGGATACTTTTAAGCTTATGGGGACTGTCTGAGAAGGCCCTATCTCTAGGACTTTGAGCTTCACTATTTCTATTACTTTGAAAGTAAGGTAAAGTTGACATGAGTGAAGAATGATAAGAATTTACATAAGTTTCTTAGAGAACCTTTCTATAGCATAACCTAAAACATGAAAGAAAGGAACCTATTCCTAAAACATCTCATAGTCTCCTGCACATAAGTGTGGTGCACAACACACCCATGCACAAGAATTTACTAGATGGGGATTTTCATACTTCCTGGGACGCTGTTGAGCCTGGCTCTGATACCAAGTTTGTAACGTCCCAAATCTAGTACCTAGAACATTACACAATGCTTATGACCCCGTAGGACCACAAGCTAACCCATGACTGATATCTATAACTAAGCACTAAAAAATATACTATAAATATTCAGAATATAAGTTGTAAGGCCAAAAGATTCAAAACTGAACTAATACTGAATATAAAATAATGTTTATAATTGGGTATGACAATACCCAAAACTGAAATAAACTCTCTGAAACATGTTGTAGTCTGAAATCCTCTAAACTATATGAAAACTGTGGAGTTAATAGGACATATCCCTAACTATCTCCGAACTACTGAATAATAAAGTAATAAAATAATCATGCTATCCTCGAATGATGAGGACTCACTGTTAGTCTGGATGCCAAATGTCTGATCTACTAAGGATGCTCGGGAGCTCGTGCTTCTAAACTTATGGTATAAAATACCATAGCACAAATACGATAGTATGTTGAATATACTGGTATGCAAATAAGGTAGGATAAATTCAAGGGTTCATATGCATGAACAATAATAACTGACTGTATAACATGAACATGAGAATACATGCATGGATACATAACTATAATTGAGATCGTGATAACGCTGAATCATGAATTCTGATAACATGGATATACTGATATCTAAGTACTAATACTAGAATACTAAATGACAAAGTCTACTGAGTACTGAGGAACTAATATCATATTACTGATAAAGAAAAAAGTGTTTTTGATAGTTCTGATTATGAAGAAATTGTCTGATTGACTGTATATGACAGTCCTGAAACTGAATACTGATAACATAATTTTTGTATAAATTAATATACTATTAACTGGGTTTGTGATAACATGATTACTGAGTATGAATACTGATAACATGAGTGATTTTATCTGACAGTCCTTATACTGATGAAAGTTGCTGAGTTTCGCATTTTACTGACTTGACTGTATCTGAGAGTCCTAAATTTCTGTAGAACAGAAGTGAGTTCTATTACTGAGACTGGATCTGTAACTAAAACTTTGAGAAGTAATCATCTAACCGACATACCCCTAATACGCCATTATGACTGAGTTGGGATCCAATCTATAACCCCTATTGGAAGGGTGTTAATACCGCACCACTGGTAAGGATAATCTGTGAGTAACCCTCATATAATAGAAAACTCTAGTAAGAATGGTGGGAACCCTCATAAAATAGGTTAATCCACCTCACCTACTCTCATATAGCAAGCTATGATTTCTCAACCTACGGTGGCTACAAAGTTCTGGAACGTAAGGATTACTTTTAAGAAACACACCCTCATATAATAGGTGAGTTCCCATCCTTTGGTTCACTCGGTACTAACTCCTAATCCCAACTGAATAGACACTGAACTAATTAACTGAACTGAACTGATACTAATAGTATTGTTTAGCGGAGCTAAACTGAGTTCACTAAGTTTCGTTGACTGACGAAATGCTACTAAGATCTGAGGACTGACGGAGAGTACTGAAGTTACAGAGATTTTTAGGAATACTGAGGTTACCAAGATTACTGAGTAATGAGATCACTAAAATTGCTAGACTATTGAGATTATTGAGATTTATGAGATTACTAAGATTATTGAATGAGACTGGACTGATAGTAAGTTTACTGAGTTTTCCTGAGTCCCATGACTGACTGAATTCTACTGACCATGGATTGACTGAAAGTATCATGAAAACATGACACTGGCTTAAGGCACACAGCTAAATTGTCGGGTACAACTACCCCCAGAACTCGATAGCATGAAAATGACAAGATTTGACACTTCTTGAACACATGACCAATATAAATAATTCATAATACAATAAGTTAGGGATTTCATGAAGCACATGGGTATCATAATATTGTACGTGGATGGAATTGCATATAGACATATCATACTTTCATCAAACTAATCTCATGGATATTCCCTCAACCATTCATAATGTACACAGTATCATGGAAGTCATTCTTGGTCATAGGGTAAAGCATGCATTTATCACTTGGGTCACAATTAAGCTATAGTGCATAGTTTCTATTCTCTTAAGTATTTTATCAAACACCTAGGATGCATGACTTAGGGAAGAGGCACGACGATCAAATTAACACAACAAAACTCCATATTTCAACACAATTTCACATGTTTTAGACCACATACTAGCATTGATTCATGAACAACACACAAGGATTCCATCTTGAAAATCATACAACCATAAAAACATAAACATAATCAACCCACAACAAATATTCACAATACAAGATTTAAAACTTGATTCTTGGGCTTCATGGATGAAAGAAATTCATGAATGAACACTATGCATACCTGAGTTCTTGATTCTTTTAAGATTGGCGGAGATTTTTTTGAATTCGAGTCTTGAATATGAATTCCCAATTGAAAAGCCTAGCTTATTCTTGAGAGAAGCTTGAGAGAAACCCTATATTTTAGATAAAATATGGCTGAATCATGTGTTATTGGGTTTATATAGGGTTGAGAAATTGACCCTTTTAACACTTAGAAACGTATTTCATTTTTGAAAAAAAATTCTTGATTTGGCAGGATGGTGCAACGCGGCATTATCGTGTTGTGCCACTGGAAAATTCCAAATGGGAGCAGGGATGATGAGGTGATGCGGTGAAATTGCATTCCAATACTGGATAGGACTTGAAAGTTCACTGTAATGCGGTGGTATAGTGCTAAGACACTGGAAAATGGACAATTTTAAATTTTAGCCCTGCCCTGATGAGCCATAATCGAGGAGGCTCAGTGGATTTTGATGATTTCCATTTTGACCTGCTCCTTGATGTACTGATGGTTCAGGTGGGACACTGTCTTACTAAAATATCTCTAACTCTTCACCTGGGTGTCGAATTTGAGCATATTTGGGCTAGGTAAGCTGGATGTTGGAGAAAAATAACTATCAGTTGGTTGCCTACTAATAGTCGGAGTTAGATCCACTTCCCCTCTAAGGTTTTATCCATCCACGAAGGTGGATGGTGGTCCGAATCCTTTGGAATGGTCACAAAGTAGAGGGGTTCCAGTGGTTGTTGGTTGGATGAGGCATTGTGGGAATTTTTCATTTTAAGGGTCTTTCCCAGTGAAGTATTGTTGGGGCGCAGAAAGAATTTCCAACCATGTGTGGTTAACTAAAGAGAGGTTTGTTTAGGAGTAATTTGATTTGCCTCTAAGAGTCATATCAATAGGCTGAGAGTGATGGTTATTTTCTGATGAGGAAGATTTAATCCATATCGGAAAAATTGGCATAGTTCGTAGGCTCTTTATAGTGAGGAAGGGGGTAAGTTTAGGTCTCAGTTGACCCGTGGTAGTTAATGGGATTATTTGGAAAGTATTTATTACTAGTAGTAGTTTTTTTATCAGCACAAGTAACAAGTTGGGATAAGGACAAATGCTTAAATATAAATCCCTACTTCAAAAAAAAAATCTAACTTCTTTTCTTTATAATTTATTGAATGAAATATTTATTTTTTAATAATACTTTAATTTGATATTTTAGGCCACATATTTAAAATTATAAAATTAAAAATATTTTACTAATAAAATATAACTTTAATTTAAGATTATGAAATTTAAAAATATTTTATACTACTTTCTTAAAGTTATTGTGAATCAAACTAGTTCGTAATTAACAAGTTGAGGGATAAGGACAAAAGATTAGCTCCCAAGACAAATTATGAAATGTATTGATTGCGTATTTCCATCTCGATTGTGTTATCTTTGAAAATCTTTATATGATGGAAGAAAGATATGATTGCTTTCAAAGAAGGAGCCATTTTTGATAGTTATCAAATTCAAGCACCTCAAGAATTTGAATCGGTAAAATCCCCTTTTCTATTTTTCTCTTAATCTATGAAAGCATAGTAGAATTATTTCATTATTTGAAATGAAGTTTTTGTTAGACATACTGAACTAGGAAAGCCCAAGTGTTGGATTTTCAGATAGGAATATTTGAAACTCTAATGGTGATGGGTTTTGTGGGGTTCAACGTAGGGGTTTAAGGGTTCCCTTGACACTGTACTATACATGATGGATAAAATGCAAAGGGTTTCTACGCAATTCACTGATAATCTATAAAATGTAAGGCATGGACTGATGAGTTAGTATTGTGTTGTAATGTAGTGTTCTTGTATAATTCAAATCAAATGGTTTTTAAGGATTCGAACTGGATATTAATGAGACAGGTTTTGGTATGATAAGTACTTAGAGTTCTAAGGTTTTTCCAAATATGTAAATTATATACTTAAATACTCCCTGGACCCAATTTATGTTACACAGTTGAAAATTTTCCTTACTTAATTACTCCCTTGACCCAATTTATGTTGCACAGTTGAAATTTATAGGGTCAAGCCAAGTTTTCTTTAACTAAAATTTCTTTATATTCCTTTTAAAGGGATTAAAACTGTTTATTATTATGATCTATAGTAACTTTTATGTGGTTTTCATATATATAGTACCTTTATTATGTTTTTATCTGAATTCATGGTGAAATTTTAGAATCTTGAATCTCGAAATTCCAACTATGCCATATAAATTGTGACATAGGTAGTATTAGTTTCAGAGTGGTAGGTGCAAACAGAGTAAAATGAATATATAGTACGCATTGATGAGTGACAGTTTATGAGGATAATTTGTTGTCTCCTTAATGAGTGACAGTTTGTTTATTATTCTGTTAAGCTTTCAGATGTGTTTATCTAGATAACTCTTTAGGCATTTGGAGTGATCTATCCAAGGGAAAGGTCTGGTCATTTGCAGAGGCATCTTTCTAATGTGGTTTTATTTTTTAGTTGATGAGGTTGTCTATTTTGCTGCATTTCCTTTGTTGAAACTATAATAGACTTCACCTACCCCTTTTCTCTTACATTCAACTCTTTCACTCTTACTCCAACAACCCAAATTGGTTGTCTTATGCTTGTACATAGGATTCGTATATGAATCCAGCCATGTCTTCTAAGCGTTTACGATCTTTGTTAGAATTATCATTACCAGTTATTAGATCTTGTGTTATGCTTGCTTGTGATTTGTTGAGTTGAATCTTAAAATTTAGATCATGAAGGTCCAACCTCTAGATCTCCATAGTTATTGAACATCCACACCCGAGTCCATGAAACTTAATCTCAATTTTTAGTGATATAGATTGTTCAATTGTGTTAAATAAAGTAGTATGTTATTATTTTGGATAGAACCTAAAAGTGACTCAATCATATCTCTGTTGCATTGTGATTCTTGAGATGCAATCACTTGTTTATGAAGTCACTTACAATTGAAGAATCAATATAAGTGAATGAGCGTAAGGGTACTTGTGGATGATGAATAATTTGTCTATTAAATAGCATGCTACTATCATATTTTTTTAATTTTGTTTTAAGAATTTATGCTCAAGGATCCCATTTGCTTAATAATTTGTACCGTGGCCCTAATATGGCTATCCAGGAAGAAACAAATACGAGGGATTTCTAAAGGATTTTAAGTATATTAATGATCTTTTTATTTAGAA
The DNA here is from genome assembly GCF_002878395.1 of Capsicum annuum. Lineage (NCBI taxonomy): Eukaryota > Viridiplantae > Streptophyta > Magnoliopsida > Solanales > Solanaceae > Capsicum > Capsicum annuum. The sequence goes on from NC_061120.1 coordinate 42,123,418, forward strand.
TTTCGGAGTACTCATGTGCTCAATAAGCATAGGGGATAGGTTATCCTTTTTAGAAAGTTGCATTGTCGTCTAAATTATCTACTTTTTGGTGTATCTCTTGTATACATGATTTTTCATAGATTATTAATAATATTTAGTACTGTAGAAGTTGTTTATCCTTCCAACACAACTAAGATGGTAGGTCATATAATTCTTCAATTGAGCTTATATATGCTAGGTCAATGGGGATAAGGTAATCTGTGTGCTGGACAATTTTGATTTAATGGAAAGCAAATATCAATCAACTTATTTAATTCATGTTCTTTTTTTATTTTTGACAGTATGTGAAAAACACTCATCCCTGTGTACCGAACTATTGTTCCCCTGTTTATCTCTCCATGTTTAGACAATTTTGGGGTCTGAAGATTCATATTTTTAGCAAAGTATTTTCTATGTTACAGTGGCCCACATGTTTTTAATCTGTGGACAATGAAGTAAAGCAAAACTATCTATTTTAGTAAAATAGACATTATTAGGCATACCTATAAAAATTAAGATTGAATGTAATGTAAAACCTAAATAGGTTAATTCATATCTTCCAAGTTGTAATTGTAAGCATATCCGAGTGCTGAAAGCCGGTGAGCCTGTTTGCTGGAAGTTGGTTGTTATTACATCTTTGAGATTTTAGAACTTATTTACTTCATATTCTCATTCAATCATATAATATACAGGAGGTAGATAATCATCATATGGAGAAGATGGAATCTGGAAAAGAAATTTCTGAGGAAATGACTCAGGAGTCACTAATTGCCATATCTTACTCTGAAGCAACGAAGGATCTTTCTCTGTGGCCTAGACATGAAAAATCCAATGCTGAGAATGTTATTAAATCGGTAAATGATAATTACAAGTCTAAGATAATCACAATGTTCTACATAGTGTCACCAGACACCAAAGTTGAACCAGTTGCCTATAAACTCTAGGGGCTAAATTAAATAGTTGGATTATAATAATCTGCCTTTACAGCATGTTCGATTTTACAGATAAAGAATTGGATTCAACTTGAATCCAGTGCTCCCCATGGACTTTATCCTATGAACTATTTTGTTGTATCAACTTAAACTAAAATCAAGCACACAAGTTCTTCACCAATATTTATATTAGTTTTGGAGCATCTTTTTCAAGTTTGAATTTCAGTGCTTTTGTCACGAGTCATTCACCTAGAATGGTAACTCTTCTTTTTCTATATTTATCCAAGTTTAGTTGTTATTAGCTGTACCGATTTTTGTGTTTTTGGTTACTTTGTTTAAATCATATAATTGATGTCAGTGTAAATATTGTAATTAGTCCTTTTGACCATAACCAATATCCCTCCATCGGTAGTGCATAGTTCTATTCTTTTATCATGAAAAGAAACTATTTTTTATTTTTGGAGGAATGACCTGGCCGACCTTTTAACTTCACTTGAATTGTCAATTGATCCTTCTACTCACAAGTTGACAACTAAAGAATGAGACTCAACATTACACATGTAGACATTGACCAAACTTATGTGGCATTAGTGTAACGGAGTTAGAAAATATGTGATATACATGGGTAAGAAATCCCTTTCCACATCCATTTTTGTATGAATTTCATTAGCTCTATAAAATGAAACAAAAAACACATCCAGAAATCTAAACTCTTTTCTTGTCGAAAAACATTATGGCTAATGTATTTTTGTGCTTGAGGATGTTTTTGGGCGTGTAGAAGATGGAAAAGAGTTGGGAGTAGGGTGGGGGAGAAATGAAGAACATAATGAAGTTGCAAAAGGTGTTGGGTGAAAGAAAGTTAGAACAAGTTTGTTTTATCCCTGCAATCGCAATGCAGGTTATGTGATTGAAATATGTGTACTTTTATGAGAAAATAACTTATATAGTCACTTAGCTACAAAAAATTACTGTTAAAGCAACTTAAGTCTATTTTGTATCGATAAAGTAACTTAGATTAATTTCCTACAAATTTAGTATCACGATCAGAGACTATCCCCCAGTCACAACACGGTGTTTAAAGTGACCCCAAGCTAATCCATTGCCTAGCATGACTCTAAGAATATTGTATAAAACTGGTTAACTATGTTCAGAAGTTAAACTGAATGATGAAATAAAAATCAAAACTAACAACAAGATCTAAGTTTGAAACCACAAAGCTCAACACCTAATTGTATGTCTGAAAGTCTCTAATAAGAAGAGTTGTTGGGACAAGCCCCCCAGCCTACTCGAACTATCTGAAACTGAAATGACATAAAATGAAATGTTGATACTAGTCCTTGAATGATAATGATTCAACCAAAGTGTCCCTATGGATGTAGTAGGAGATCGTACAAAGTGTGATCTGGATGCTGAGCGTGATAACCTATATTATCAGACAATATAGCGCAAAAAAAGTATACGATCAGTACTTTGAGTGTACTAAGTATTTGAGAAAAAAAATAACTGATATAGGCTGAACATGATACATATGACATACTAAACTCATGCAAGACCAAATAATAAACATATACTCTATGATAAAGAATATCTGGATACAAGTTCATGCAAGTATCTTAACTTGAACCACGGGTTTTAGACTGTGGGAGCTACTAATAATCAACATATCATAATTTGAGCTAATCGTGGTCCAACCTATAGCCTCAGCTAGAAGTTATTTTGTACCTTGCTAAGGGTACGAACACTAACTGATGTGGATCCACTAAACTGATATCCAAAAGGGCTAAGGTATGAAGCCTAGTCTGACGGGTGACCCTTTAGAGCCTACGTTGGCTCTATAGTTCTGGGAATTAGGAAATTCCTCTAAAGATCGCAAGATAACCGATGAGTGAGTCTTCATCCTTGTATTTGCTGGTTATTAAGTACTACTTTCGGCTGAATGACACAGATAACTGAAATGCTCAGTAATGATAATAACCCGATAACTAAAAATAAATAAATTATTTGAAAGAATCCAAAATATGTAAACTGGAGGATATAATATCCAAAAGTATATGCATGAAATCCTAGGTCATCAAGTGTTCATAATCCACTATCTTTGAAGAATGCAGCTATTATACAAATTTTATAAACTTAGTGAATTTAAGAAATTTAATAACTCAAATATAAAAATCATACATTTCACAATGCAAATAAGGTTTATGATTTTAACATGTAATGATACTGAAATTCATGTTAAAACATAGGTCTATAACTCAATCATATCAAGGAACTAGAATATCAAGGAATTCACAATATTCATGAACCCTAAATCTGATGAAGGAATTAAACTGAGAATTAAGTTAACTTTAGGACTCAATTCGTAAAATGAAACTCGTTGTTTAAACTGCACATATCTAGAGATGAAAATCATGAATAAATTCTTGAAATTGGGGATTGAAGTTGATGAATCCTAATTCTACCTTGGAAAAAGAAAATTGCCTCTTTCTCTGTGTTAAAAGCTGAGTGGTGATTATTTTGTAAGTAATGAGGGCTTAGGTTAATGTTGACCCTTAATATTCAGCCTTGAAATATATTAAATGACATAGTTTTGATGTTGAAAGTGTGGAAAAATACTAACGTATTCTTTTAAATTAGTAACTTGAAAACTGTTGGAAGGTGCGTACGAGACCTTCCTACTTTTATGGGATGTAGCTACGATCGTGGGTGGTGTTTCTGGTTGGCATCTGGATTTGGGATTTCTCATGTCCACAATATAAGAGTTTGTATGATCATGTGACATACCTATAATTGTACCTTGATTCATACGTTAAAGGTTCCAACTGGATCAACTTTAGAAGTCACGATTATACCTAAGATTGTGGTTTCTAACCATGGTCGTGGTTCCTTCTCATGGGTAAAAGGTATACTTGTCAACTTTCAGATGTTTGGGGTTGTTTTTACCATATGGAAGCATTGTTCGGTAGTAAAATCTCACCATAATAGTACCTACACCCATAGGTTCTCATTGTTGGATAGTGCTTCTCTAAAATAGACATAACATTTTACTCTGATATCTTATTAAGGTGAAATAAGATGCGTTGGAAATATAACTCAAATATCTATTATTTGATTGGTCTTGATATTTAAAATAATCTAGAATCTAAGAGTTATGTGTGTTTAAAGTTTACTATAGAGAGATCCTTCACATAAAATCGATCGGTAAAGAAGGTTTTGACTTGGCCATAATTTAAGAGCTATGTCTGGCCATAACACAGTCACTTATGTTATTAGTTATATCAGTTATCATAACTCATGTTATCAGTATTTAGCTTTAGGACTGTCAGATATAGTCAATTAGACCAGTTCTTCATAATCAGAACTGTTAGACACAATTAGTCATATATCAGTTACATAGTATCAATCCCTCAGTGTTCAGTAATATAGTATCAGTCTTTCTCACTCATCAGTGTCTCAGATGTTAATATTAGTAAATTCAGTAGTCATAACTCAGTATTCAATCCTATTATGATCTCAGTTATAGTTACGTAGTCATGCATGTATGCTCATGTTTATGTTAGTCAGTCAGTTAGTATTGTCCATACATATAAACCATTTGCATTCATCCTAAATACTGACGTATTTACGCTATGGTGTCTTATACCATAGGTTTAGAAGCACGAGATCCAGAGCATTATTAGATTCAAGGTTCAGCAGTCAGAGTCAGCTATGAGTCCTCACCCTTTGAGAACATGATGATTATATTACTATTTTAGTTTTTAGTTTATTTCAGTAGTCGGAGTTAGTTGGGGACATGTCCTATCAACTCCTTTTTTAGATAGTTTAAAGGATTTCAGACTATAGCATGTCAGATAGTTATTTTAGTTATTTTGGTATTAATATACCATATTTTTAGGTATGTACTAGTATTGAACCTTATGGTCTTTCAGTTTATATTTCTGCGTTATATAATCTTTTATACAGTATACAGGTACAAATATCAGTCATGGATTAGTTTGTGGTCCTTCGGGGTCCTAAGCACCGTGTAATGTTTCGGGTACTAGATTTGGGGTGTTACAAACATTGTATTAGAGCCTAAGGTTCAATAGTGTCCTAGGAAGTCTAAAAAACCGTATCTAGTAGAGTCTTATACATGCGTGTATTGTGCACCACACTTATGTGTAGGAGGCTATGAGATGTTTTAGGAACAGTTTCCGTTATTTTAGTATTCATGTCATGCCAGTGAGCATAATCTCAAGTAAATCTCTCAATCCAATCCATTTCTCCCTTTCTTCTACAGAACTTGCCTCCTAAAAGAAGAAATGGAAATCAGTCAGCCCCTTAGCCCAAAGAACCTTTGGGTGAACATGTTTTATATGCGGAGTTCAGGGTTGTATTCACTATTCTTTCTTAGTTATTTGATACTCATAATGAATGACCAACTATTATTTTGGCCAACCAGTGGCTAATTTAGCTGTATCAAAGATTTGGGACATTACCCGAATAAACCCTCCATCCTTTCTTGGATCTAAGTCAGATGAAGACGCTCAGGAATTCCTAGATCAGGTTCAGAAGGTGACTGATAGCTTGGGGGTGACTACTGTTGATAGTGCTGAGCTAGCTGCATATCTATTACAGGATGTAGCTCATACTTGGTTCAAGTAGTGAAAGTCGGAAAGGGATGATGATGCAGGGCCAATAGAATGGGATGAATTTTTCACTACTTTCTTAGAGAGGTTCTTTCCCCTAGAGATGAGAGAAGCTAAGGTGTTAGAATTCATCAACCTCAAGTAGGGCACCATGACGGTGAAAGAGTATTCTCTTAAGTTTACTCAATTAGCCAGATATGCCCCTCATGTGGTTGCAGATAGCAGGGCCAAGATGAGTAAGTTTGTGTCAGGGGTGAATGATAGCATGGTTAATAAGTGTAGATCCACCGTACTGAATAGTGAAATAAATTTTGCCAGACTTATGACCCATGCTTAGTAGATAGAGGAGCAAAAGATTAAGATGAAGGAAAAGCAGAATAAGAGGGCAAGGACCAGTACTTTCAGCTTTGCTCAGCCTAAGTCAGGAGGTAGTAGCTGTACTCAGTATAGTTATAAGCTTTTGGTCATAACTCTATATTCAGCTAGTGCATGAGTCCCTATATTTGGGAATAACAGTCGTGATGGGTCACCAGGATCTAAGGCACAGGATAGTGAGAACAGGAGTCTTGCCTATCCGCTTTGCAAAAAGTATGGTAAAAATAACATAGGTATATGTAGAGAAGGTAATAAGGTATGTTATGGATGCGGTAAGCCAGGCCACAGGCAATGGGAATGTAGAGTAAGGGCTCAGTAGGGAAAAGATTTGTGCCAACAGGGCGTCACTTCCAGTACCACTAGTAGTTAGCGTCAGAACAAGTTTTATGCTCTTTAGACTCGCCATGATTACCCCAGCATAGATTCGGGTACGTTATAGGTCCTTCATACTCATGATATGCACTGTTAGACCTCTAGCTCTTATTTTAGCTTAAGATTTTCAGCATGAGTTATTCAGTCATGAATCAGTCCGTGGATGCCCTATACATCACCCCAGTATCTCAGTAGTGTGAACACTCTTAGAGGAACATAGTACCCTAAGAGGGAGATACCCCATTATTTCCTTAACATTATCATGCCTTAAATAAAGCTTCTCTTCAAATAAAGAATCTAGTTTAGAGTAGAGGGTATTCATAAGTTGACCCTCAAAGTCCCAACCTTAGCTTTAGGCCAAGTCTTCAGAGGCTCAGTTCCGTTTATGATGTTAAGTTCGTATGTCATGCATCAGAACAGGCTTAGTTAAGTTCTCGTATTTTCGCTCATACATGTTTAGTAAGCTGATGTCGGATTCATTAGCATTTCCAATTAAGATAACAGTTCTCCTTAGTCGTACTCGATTTTATGTTCAGTGTTCATCACAAACTTTGTACTAAGTACCCTTGCATATTTAGGCATGCATTCATATTTCAGTTCAGGCATGTAATTATTAATTACACATGCATTCTCACTGGGAGAAATTCAGTTCATCAGAATATTCAGTCATGTACTCATAAGTCAATTATCAGTTATGCATCAGATATGCATGAATTCAGCTTATTAGCCATGTATCAGATATGAATTTTTAGTATGTTATATTCAGCGATAGGTCATGTTAGTTATGAAATCATGTTCAAGCCAGTCATGTTCAGTATGTACGTTATTTTGTATTCTTTCCCTCTCACTCAGTCTCATTCGAGGACGAATGTTCTCAAGGGGGAGATATTGTAATACCCCATACTTTTTCTAGCTTGAAAAGTTTCCCAAGAATGTTAGAAGAATTCTTTGAAAGATGAATCCACTTTTGTACATATGATATTTTAAATACTTTTAATTTTTATCTTGTGGGGAATCGAATAATCTTTCCGTCGATACAAAATTCGTCCAAATCCAACACCAGGGCGAAGAGTTAGAGCCTTTTTAGTGAAACATTGTATCACCTGTTCCTTCAGTGCATCGCGGAGAAAACTCAAATGGAAATTGTCAATTTCCAGTGTTGCTCCGCGATAGTGAAGCGTTACGCTAAACTTTAAGGTCATAGACAAAGTGTCATCACGATAGCTCCACATTGTACCACTGTGCAATTTCTAATTTGTCACTTTCCAGTGACTTGGCACGATAAAATTGGGAAATTTTCTCAGAAATTAAAGATGCATCCAAGGGTTAAAAGGGTCAATTTACTACCCCTATTTAAAACCAATAACATGTGATTTAGCCATTCTTCACCCAAATATACTAGTTTCTCTCAATAACAAGCTAGGGTTTCTATTAGAGATTCAAATTCAAGAAGGTTTCACCATCAATCTTCATGAAATCATGAACTAAGGTATGCATAGTATTCATTCATGGACTCCTTTCATTGATGAAGCCCGAGGATCTCTTTTCTAAGTTTTAAGTTTATGGATTTCTTTAGGAATTTCATATTGGGTTTGTTTTGTTTATGTTGAGAATGATCAATTGAATTCAAATCCATGTTGGGTGATCAATGATATGTGGTATTGATTTATAAAGATGTATATTCATGTGAACCTATGATTAAACCCTAGGATGATGAAATTAGAGTTGAATTATGATGTTTAATGGTTGTATAATGATGTTTATATGTACCATGCCTACCATTTGTTTGATTAAATGCCTATATGAAGAAAAAGTGCCCAACTAGTATAATATCATGAAATCCCCAATTATGTACAAGTTTATGCATATCATATGTTTGATGAAGTGCTTCAGTATATGAATTATGGATGATGATGCTAGTCATGTGTTCAAGTAAGTCATGCTCTGTCAGTTTATTTCCATTGAGTCTTGGGGGTACTTGCACCCGAAATATTAGTTGTGTGCCTCGAGCCATGTCATGTTTTCATGATACTCTCAGTCAAGCCATGATCCATAGAACTCAGTCAGTCATGTGACTCAGGAAAACCTAGAAATCTCAGTAATCTTAGTAGTTCAATAATCTTAGTGATCTCAGTACTAAGTAATCTCAGTAACCTCAGTATTCCCAGTCAATATCAGTAACTACAGTACTCTCAGTCAGTCCTTAGAATTCAGTACATTGTGTCAGTTAATGAAACTCAATAAATTCAGTTTACATCCGCTAGACAATACCGCTAGTATCAGTTCAGTTCAGTTAATCAGTTTAGCTCAGTTAATCATTTCAAGGTCTTTCAGATGGGAGTAGGATTCAGTACCGAGCAAGCCTAGGGATGGGGACTCACCTGCTAGATAGGAAGGAGATCCCTAGAAGCAATCCCTAAGTTCTATAACTATATAGCCAGCGTAGGTACGAGATGTCACCCATTAGATAGGACTGACATACTAAGGTATCACCCGTTAGCATATTTAAATTTATAGGACTGATCCCAAGGGTCACTCGTTATATTAGGACTGACTCTACAGCAGTTGTCTTTACCAGTGGCACGGTACTGACACCCTTTAAACTTCGGTTATAGGTTGGACCCCAGTTGGCATAGTATGGGGCATATCGATTAGATGAATACATCCCACAGTTTCAGTTACAAAATTGGGACTTTCAGTTACATTCAATTAACTCAGTAGTATAGATTTAAGACTATCAGATACAGTTACTCTTTATCATTATAAATAGACTCTGGGATCACCCCCTAGATAGGACTGATCTCCACAATAGTCAATCAGTAACGGTATCATCAGATTTAGAGATCACCCGCTAGATAGGATTGATCTCAAATTCATTTACTCAGATACAGTACGAAACTCATCTAGTTCCATTAAATTTAGGACTATCAGATACAGCCACTCATTTTATTAGTTTTGTCAGTTATCAGAAATCATGTTATCAATATTCAGCTTTAGGACTATCAGATACAGTCAACCAGACCAGTTATTCATAATCAAAACTATTAGACTTAGTTATTCATGTATCGGTAACATAGTACAAGTCTCGTGGAATTTAGTAATATAGTATCAGTCTTTCTCACTCATCAGTGATTCAGTTTTCAATATCAGTAAACTCAATAGTTAGAAATTAGTATTCAGTCCTATCATGATCTCAATTACAGTTATGTAGTCATGCATTTATTCTCAGATTCATGTCAGTCAGTCCGTTAGTATTGTTTATGAATATGAACCATTTGCATTCAGCCTACCTCACTTGCATACCAGTACTTTTAAAATACTGACACATTTGCACTATGATGTCTTATACCATAGGCTTAGAAGCACAAGCTCCAGCACATCAGTAGCATCCAGGTTCAGCAATCATAGTCAGCTGTGAGTCCTCATTCTTTGAGGACATGATGATTATATTACTATTTCAGGTTTTAGTTTATTTCAATAGTTGGAGTTAGTTGTGGATATATCCCATCAACTCCTTTTTCAGACAGTTTAGAGGATTTCAGACTATAGCATGTCAGACAGTTATTTCAGTTATTTTGGTATTAATATACCATATTTTCAATTATGACTAGAATTGAACCTTATGGACTTTCAGTTCATGTTTCGGCGTTATACAATCTTTTGTGCAGTATACAAGTACAGATATCAGTGATGGGTTAGCTTATGGTTCTTCAAGGTCATGAGCACTGTGTAACATTTTGGGTACCAGATTTGGGGCATTACAGAAATAAAAACTAAGCATGGAACCAAATACGACATTTGTAACTGAAATCTGAACATGAAACTGGATATGCTTAAGAAAATATATTACCTTGGGCTAAGCTTGAGCTTAATTACTAAATATGCATGAGCAAAAACATGAGAATCACTAAAATTACTGGACTATTGAGATTACTGAGATTTTTGAGATTACTAAGATTACTGAATGAGACTGGACTGATACTGAGTTTACTGAGTTTTCCTGAGTCACATGTCTGACTGAATTCTACTGATCATGGTTTGACTGAGAGTATCATGAAAACATGACACTAGCTCTAGGAACACAACTAAATTATCGTGTACAAGTACCTCCAAAACTTGATAGCTTGAAACTGACAAAACTTGACACTTCTTGAACACATAACCAATATGAACAATTCATAATATAATAAGTTAGGGATTTCATGAAGCACATGGTTATCATAATATTATACGTGGATGGAATTGCATATAGACATGTCATACTTTCATCAACCTAATCTCATGGACATTCCCTTAATCATTCATAATGCACACAATATCATGGAAGTCATTCTTGGTCATAGGGTAAAGCATGCATTTATCACTTGGGTCACAATTAAGCTATAGTGCATAGTTTCTATTCTCTTAAGCATTTTATCAAACACCTAGGATGCATGACTTAGGGAAGAGGCATCACCATCAAATTAACACAACAAAACTATATATTTCAACAAAATTTTCATATATTTCAGACCATATACTACCATTGGTTCATGAACAACACATAAGGAATCCAACTTGAAATTCATCCAACCATAATCACATGAACATAATCATCCCACAATAAAATATTCATAATACAAGATTTAAAACTTGATTCTTGGGCTTCATGTATGAAAGAAATTCATGAATTAACACTGTTCATACCTTAGTTCTTGATTCTATAAAGATTAGTGGTGAGATTCTTGAATTCGAGTATTGAATATAATCCCCAATTGAAAATCCTAGTTTGTTCTTGAGAGAAACTTAAGAGAAACCTTATATTTTGGATAAAATATGGCTGAATCATGTGTTATTGGGTTTATATATGGTTGATAAATTGACCCTTTTAACCCTTGGATGCATATTTTATTTCTAAAAAAAAATTCTCGATTTGGCAAGCAGCGCGATGCTGCGCTATCGTGCTGTGTCACTGGAAATTGCCAACTAGAAACAATTCTAATGGCACAATGTGGTGAAATCATATTGCAATACTGGATAGGACCTGGAAGTTCACTGCAATGCAGTGGTATCACGTTGAGACACTGGAAAAAGGATGATTCAGAATTTAAGCCCTGCCGTGACGCGCCATAATTATGGAGGCTCAATAGATTTTGATGATTTCCATTTTGACCTTCTCCGTGATGCGTTGATGGCTCAGCTGGGACACTGTCTCACTAAAATGGCTCTAACTCTTCACCCGGGTGTTAGATTTGGGCAAAAATACCACATGTATAAAAGTGGATTCATCTTTGAAACAAGCCTTTGATATTTTTGGGATGAATTTAAGAAAGGTAGAAGTATGGGGTATTACAATATATATAGGTGTTTGATGAGTTTGAATGATGAATTGAGAGCATAAACTATTAGAAATCCTCTCTTGTTTACAAACTTTCTTATTTTTGTGAGTTATGATTTACTTGAAATGCATTATTAGAAGCATGATATAAATGTCTTGATTATTATTTATAACTTGATTATGATTTTAAATTAAAGAGGGTGTGTTTTACTTGGTGTTAAAGGTTAAAGATATTTATTAAGAAGATTGCATGTTTTTTCACAATTTTCATCACCACCACATATTCATTAAAATGTTGTAAAGAATGATTTTTACATTATCTGATAAATGTTTGAAGTATGAATCTTTTGAATCGCTTGAATTATGGTTGTCCAGGTTTTATGTTTTGAAAGAAGAGTTTTTTTTATGCTAATTATGGCTCAGAAGCATGACTTACAAATCTTGGTATGATGACACCAAACCAGATTAGGCCATGGTAAACTCAGAACAGAATACAGATTTCATTTTAGATTTTAGATTTTGAATTCAGATAGATGCATGTTTAGAATTGGTTAAAAATGGTCACTAAGAGAGTTAGGTGGTTAGCCAAAGTAGGCATAGGTCATATGATTCATTGCCCGAAATGTTGTTTTATCGATATGGGTTTATTATTTCCCTATGAGGGGTTATACACTGGCCTAGTGCCCCATGGCATATCAGATTTAGATACTTCAAACCTTGCGACAAACTTAGGTTGAGGGCTTGGCCATCGAGTTAATGGTGTATCCCATATTGCTTGTGGGAAAATTTCAGATATATAGAGTGTACCACCTAGTTCAGAAGTAATACAAAGTATAGAATTGCATTTACAAGATTGTTTTATGATCATTTGTAATGGCCCATGTATTTTAAAATATTTTAAGAATAATGTTTTATGACTTGCTCTCACCTATGTTACATATGTATAAATTCATTATTTTGGATTGCTTTGCGTACTAGTACATCTGTATTGACTCTCTATATTTCAGGATTCTTAGACACAGTCCTGGGTCCCTTTAAGCAGTAGATTGACTTGTCAAAAGTTTGCCGCTGGTGAGCCTCCCTTACTTTAGAAGGCCTAGATTAGAAATTATTATTATTATTTCATTTTGATTCATGGTCTAGCTGGGGGCCTTGTCCTAGATTTCAGATAAATGTCATTTTCAATTGTTATAGATTTTGTAGACTGATGTTAGACGTTTTTAGAGATTTATGGTTTCCATTCCAGATTGTTCAGTTGAATTATGATAGTGACCATGATTTTGTATTGTTTTATATTTATGCATTTTCCTTCATATTATATGAAAGTGTGTATGATTGCCAGATAGAGAAGGGCGCTCGGGCCTTCACAATTTACGATGCCTATCCCAACTAGGGCCCCTACTCAACTTGGCATCAGAGTCTAGTTCATGGTCTTAGGGTGTCTGGAAAATCGTGTCTAGTAAAGTCTTGCTTATTGTGCATCACACTTATAATTAGGAGGCTACTGGGCATTTAAGAGTTGGTTTTTATTTTTTCATACTCTAGTTTGTGCTATAGAGTTATCCATAAGAAAGTTATCCAAATTCATTCCTTGTTCTAATTTCATAGGCCATGCCTCACTTTCGAGGTGACACAAGTCTAAGAGTCTAGCTCCCCCTACGATGTGGTTCTCCCTGATTGAGTTATCCATAAATTTATGACATTGCACAAGGACTTGAAAGGAGTCCATTAGTGCTTCAAGGTGTCTTGATTTGATAAATGCCTTTATTATGATGAAATTGTGCTTTTCAGCCTGAGGTACAAAATTTATTCTATCCTCTTTCAAAATTCTTGTTGTAGTTGTTGTAGATGTTATGTATAAAGTTAAAGACGTGTAGGAGAATATTGGTACTATATTTCTACCCGAATAGTAGTATATGGTATAGTGTCATGACCTATTAGTAGTGAGATGGGCCAAGAAGTTGGTGATATAAAGTCACAAGGTTAGAAGTCAAAGTGAGGGTGAATTTTGTGTAATAAAGAGTTTTGGTTGTATAACCATTGATTGGGGGATGGTTTTCCATTGAGATAATACATCAAAACCCCCTTGAACTTGTCCCGACAACTTAGTTTAGCACTTAAACTATACGAATAATTATTTACCCCCCCCAACATCTTTATAGTGAATTAATTTCTCTCCTTACTATATAATATCACGCTCATGAGGGAGAGTGCATCACACTCGGTAACACGTTAGTGCCACATCAGCTCCAGATCACCGCCACGTAAATAAAGTATTTTTTTAATATTTTTATATATATCTATATAAAATATATATAAATATTATATATATATATATATACATATTTTAAAATATATAAAATATTTTAAATTTTAAAAATACCCCACCCCCATTTTCAACTTCTTCATAACCACCCCCTCCCCCTATCTACCCCTACCTGCACACATACCTCCATCTACCCCTACACTCTCACACCTAAACATACCCCCATCCATCCCCACAAAACCACACCTTCCAGGTTTTTTGGCAAAAATTCTAGCAAATTTTTGCTGGAAAACTCAACTGACTTGAAAAATTTAACTACCACCATCGAAAAATATCATAAAATAGTGATAAAAAACTCAACCCACATTAAAAATTCAATCAAATCAACACCAAATTCTCTAAAATGAACAACCAAACATCCAAACCATGTAGCTTTTTTAATTTTTAAATTCAATTTCATTTTTTACTGATCTCAGAGGTCGAAGGAGAATAAATTAAAAGCGGGGGCAACAACTTTCATAATTGGAGGAGAAGTTGGGTGGGGGTGTTGGCTAAGGAGAAGTAGGGGGTGCTGTTGGCGGGGTTGGGTGAAGAAGAAGAGGATTTTTTTTTCTTTATATATATAAATATTAGTTTTTAAAAAATATTGTTCACGCATTATTTTTAAAGAAAATGCCCCGTCAGCATAAGGGGGGAAGTAAATTCACTATAAAGATATTAAGGGGGTAAATAAATAGAAAATTAGTTTAAGTGTTAAAGTAATTTGGGGAGACAAGTTTAGGGGGGTTTTGATGTATTATCTATTTTTCATTTTATAGTGATAGACTAATGTGGTAGCAATAATTGTAGATTATATGGTAGTCTGTGAAGGAAGTGACTAGATATTGTTATTATTTTTTCAAAATAGAGAAGAGCTCTAAGATGATAGTTATGGTGGTTGTAAAAATCATTTATAAGTGGTAAGAAAAAAGTGGTAGATTAGTTAATAAGTTGTTGTGTTTATTGAATTTTGAAAATCATTGTGACATATGATTAGGTAAGTGAGTATGATGTGAGGAATTAAAATATGTTGATAAGATTGAAATGGGTTATATTATAAGATTAAGATTGACTAATCCTATCGTGTGACTTTACCCCTTTGATGGTCTTTTCTTTAGTGTAGTAAACTAGTACTTCATATGAGAAGGTATGTAGTGTATTTTGAGTTGTAATAGTGAGGTTATGGCAGGTTTGTGAGTGTAGGTAGTAGCTAAGTAAAGTGAAGTATTTGGCTTGATTTCCCAATTTGATGGACTAGTATAGTATGTGGCATGCTTTACCGGTGGTATATAATTAAGGGTAGACAATAGGCTTGAACTTTAGATGTGGAGTGTAGAGGTAAAATAGGATAGTAGCTTAAGATTAGAAATGTATATTTTGAGGGAATGAATTAGTAAGCTTGATGTGAGGTGTGAAATAGCTTAAGTTGGCAATTTATGGAAAAATGAGTGGATAATTGTGATACGTATATAGTCATGAGGACTAGCACAAAAAAATTGATGAGTTATGGTTTAATTATTAAACGGATAAGAACGTGAGTATATAGGAATTAAACAATAACTCATCAATTTTTTTGTTCTTTATTCTACATTTTTATAACTTCAATAATTCCCTATCCATCATTCGGGAATAAATGATCCCAAGGAAGAGATAATGTAACACCCCACATATCGAGCTTGAAAGTGAACCGTCATTCCTATGTGTGTACACTCTAATGCAATCATTTATATTTAAATCCATGTGTCATGATCCTTATCCTAGTGTATGAAGAGATTATGAGGTGAAAAGTGTTCATAAAATTCACTTGGAGCAAAGTTGAGCTAAGAGTCATTCATCTATCAAAAGTTTGATATTCGATTCTACAAGGGTCTACTTTGAATGGGTATAACTTTCCATACACACAGAATTTTTCTACTCAAGACCCACAAAATTGTATATAATTGAATTAGCTTTCCAACGATACCAAATTCGCAAAAATCCGATAACTGAGCAAAAAGTTATGGTATTTTTCGTGTGAGGCAGTATGCCGATGGGATCTGGACGCATCGCGTCAACTGTGCCCCGACACGGAACCTAACGTGAATCTAAAGAGGTTTTACACGTTATTTAAATTCCTAGAGGTTCTAGGGGCACTTTGGTCATACTCCCTCACCCAAATTTCGTCCCTAAACATCCATAAATGATATTAGGTCACAAATAACGTTTCAACTCTCTAAAATCCCTAATTCATCTTTCCAGAACCCAAGAGGAGAAAACAACTAGGGTTTGGGCAATCAAGTTAAAGGTCAAATCTTTTTGAAATTTCTTCATGATTCTTCACAATTAAGGTACGTGGGGTTTTTCTAAACTACATGGGCATAAGAAAAATTGTCTCAACAACATTTAAACTTTGTGAAATCATTAATTCATTAAAGGGTTTTGGATTTTCTGTTACAATTTTGCATTACGAATTTTTTAATGATATTATTGTTTTGGCCTTGAGACCTTTCCCATAAATTTTATTTGCAATCATGTATAAGTATATATTAATATATGTTGGTGTTTGCTGAGTTTGAATGATGAACTGAGAGCATGAACTATTAGAAATCCCTCTCATGTTTACAAGCTTTCTTGTTTTTATAAGTTATGATTTACTTGAAATGCATTGTTGGAAGGTTGATATAAATATCTTGATTATAGTTTATGACTTGATTATGGTTTTAAATTAATGAGGGGGTGTTTTACTTGGTGTTAAAGGTTAAAGATGTTTATTAAGAAGATTTCATGTTTTGTCACAAGTTTCATGACCACCACATATTCGTTGAAATGTTGAAAAGAATGATTTTTACATGATTTGATAAATTTTTGAATTATGAATCTTTTGATTTATTTGAAGTATGGTGGTCCAAGATTTATGTTTTGAAAGAAGAGATATTTTATGATAATTATGGCTCAGAAGTATAACTTGAAAGTCTTGTTACAATGATACCAAATTAGATAAGGCCATGGTAAACTCAGAACAGAATACAGATTTCATTTTAGATTTAAGATTTGGAATACAGACAGATGCATATTTAGAATATGTTAAAAATGGGAACTAAGAGAGTAGGTGGTTACCCGAAGTAGGCGTGGGTCAATAATTCATTTCCTAGAATCATGTTTTGCCGATACGGGTTTATTATTTTCCCACGAGGAATTATACGCTGGCCTAGTGACCTGTGGCGTATCAGATTCAGATACTTCAACCTTTGCAGCAAACTTGGGTTGGGGGCTTGGCGGTTGATTTAATTGTGGATCCCATATTGCTCGTGGAAAACTTTCATATAGGTAGGGTGTACCTCCTATCTTAGAAGTAATACAAAGTATAGAATTGCATTGATAAGATTGTTTTAAGATCATTTCTGATGGCTCATGTATTTTAAAATATTTCATGCATAAAGTTTTATGACTTGATCTCACCTATGTTATATGTGTATAAATTCATTATTTTGGATTGCTCTACGTATCAGTACATCTGTATTGACCCCCCTATATTTCAAGATTCTGAGACATAGTCCTGGGGTCCCGTTAAGCAGTAGATTGACTTGTCAGAAGTTTGCAGCTGGTGAGCCTCCCTTACTTCAGAAGGCCTAGATTAGAACTTGTTATTTTTATTTCATTTTGATTCATGGTCCGACTGGGGGCTTTGTCCCAAATTTAATATAAATGTCATTTTTAGTTGTTCGAGATTTTGCAGACTAATGTTAGACGTTGTTAGAGGTTTGTGATATCCCTTCCAGATTGTTCAATTGAATTATGATATTGACCATGATTCATTATTATTTTATATTTTCGTATTTTCCTTCATATTATATGAAAGTGTGTATAAATTACAAGATAGAGAAGGGCGCTCGGGCCTTTACAATTCAGGATACCCATTACGGCTAGGGCCCCGACTAGAGTCGCGATAAGTATTCAGTCTCAAAATTAAGTAAAGAACTCAGATAGTTCTACAGAACCATGGCTATCAATTATCAATTACTTAGCCATCAAAATTCAGTACTTTAGCATCAGTCTAAACCTCAATTATCAGTATTCAGTTACCAGAACTTAGTACTTTATTTTTAGTCTAATTCAGACAGAGGTTATATGTACAGTATTATATAGTCAACTTGATCACTAGTTACAGTTTTCCATGCACTCTTATTTAGTTATTTCATGATGTTCATTCAGTTAGTTATCATCTCATGCATATGAACCCACGTATATCATCTTGCCTCACTTAGCATACCAGTACATTCAAAGTGCTGATACATACTCTTTATTTTTCACGATGATGTGTCATATCATAGGTTCAGACTCACAGGCTCCTGACCATACCTAGCAGCTCAGGTTATCAGCAACAGTTATAGTGGTAAGTCCTTATATTTCGAGGACAGAGTTATTTATTTTAGCATTCCAGTAGTTCAGTATGTTCAGCAATCAGAGTTAGTTAGGGACTTGTCCCATCAACTCCATATTCAGGCAGTTAGAGGCTTTTAGACTACACCATTTCAAATAGATAACTAGTTTTTCAATATTATTTTTAGTATTCAGTATTTATTTTATCATTTATGAACCTTATGGCAACTTTAGCCTAACTTTTGCATATATTTTCAATATTAGTATTATTTAGTGCTCACAGCAGGTACTAGTCATGGGTTAAATTGTGGTCCTTTAGGGTTTTTAAGCATTATGTAACGTCCAAGATGTATACACAGGGATTTAAAAACTTAGTATCAGATCCTAAGGTTCTGAAGAGCCCTAAGGAGTTTAAAAGCTACATTATATAGAGTCTTGTGCATGGGTGTGTAGCGCAGCACACTTATGGACAAGAGGTTATGAGGAATTTTTAGGAAAAATTTTCCCTTCTTTCAGTGTTCATATCGAGCGGGTGAGCATGAGCTCAAGTTAAACACTTTGTCTAATCCAACTTTTCCTTTTGTTGTAAAACATGCCTCCAAGAAAAACTAATGAAATGAGAACTATAAATCAGCCAACACCTCTGCCCATTCAAGCAGATCCCTTGAATGAACACGTTTTTCACGTAGAATTCAGAGCAGCTTTCACAACTTTAGGTCATTCTATAGCAACCCAGGATAAATTCCCAGCTACTATTAAAGCCAACCCCGTGGTTAATACTGCCGCAGCTAGGATTCGGGACATCACTCGAATGAACGCTCCTTTATTTTTAGTGTCTAAGTCTGAAAAGGACCCACAAAAATTCCTTGACATAGTTTAGAAAGTAACAAACATTATGGGGGTAAATTCTAGTGAGAGTGCTAAATTAGATACCTATCAGTTAAAGGATGTAGCTCATACATGGTTTAAGTAGTGGAAGGTAGATAGGGGCTTAGATGCAGGGATTATAGAATGGGAGGAGTTTGCTACTACCTTTCTACATAGGTTCTTTCTATTGGAATTGAGAGAAGATAAGGCGTCATAGTTTATCAACTTAAAATAGGGAAACAAGAGTGTGAAAAATTATTCCCTCAAGTTTACTCAGTTAGCCAGATATGTTCTTTATATGGTAGCTAATAGTAGATCTAAGATGAGTAAGTTTATGTATGGTGTGTCCAAAAGTGTGGTCAAAGAGCGTAGAACCACAATGTTGATTAAGGAGATGGAGAACAAAAGGGATAGGATAAGTAGTTTTAATTTTTCTTAGTCAGAGGTTGGTAAACGTTCTTAGTTTAGTCAAAAGTGTTCAGTTCCAGTTTTATTTTTAACTAGTGTCAGTACCAAAGTTTAGGAGTAATAGTCAAGATGGAGCACCAGGTTCCAAAACCCAGGTTAGTGTGAGCAGTGGTCGTACCCATCTATTTTGTGGAGACTGTGGTAAAAATCATAAGAGAGTGTGTAGAGCAGGAAGTGATGTGTGTTTTGGATGTGGAAAATTAGACCACAGGGTCAGAGAATGTGTTAAGCCTGGTCCATGGAGTTAGAATGGTCATCCTCTAGTTCCATTTGATTGCCTGACTCAGTGGGGTGCCACTTCCAGCGCATCCAGTGGCCAGTATTAGAACAGGCTCTATGCACTTCATTCTCGAAATGATCAGGAAAGTTCTCCTAATGTAGTTACGAGTATGTTACAGGTCTTTTATATTCTTGTGTATGTTTTACTAGACCACGGAGCTTTGGTTTCTTTTATAACCCCTTACATAACTGTCAAAACTAGAATCAGTCCCGAAATCCTAACAGAGCCTTTCTCAGTCCCTACCCCAGTGGGTAACTCCATCATGGCCTTACGAGTATACGAAAATTGACCGGTTACAGTATTCCAGTAAATCACTTCAGTTGATTTCGGAAATAGAGTAGTTCAATTTTAGCTTCTCAATGAACTAGTAGTGAATGAAGGGGTAGTACCTTAATTCTTAGGAGTTAGACATGATTTTGGCTTCTTTCTCGGAATCCTATGATAGAATATGATCTAAAATTTAAAGCCTAAAACTAGGAGTTTAGCAACAGTAGTAGAATTGGGGATATCCATGTTATGTCTTAGGACCTAAGTTTGAATCTTTGAATATTGAGCTATTAGAAAGATGAGTTGAAAATTTTAAGTTAGTCAATTCTTAAGTTGTAACATAATTTATTTGGGGCTATAGAAAGTTAAGAGTGTATCTCAGAAGGAAGTATTAGCAATGGGTCTTACACTTCAGGTGCAATCCTTCAAGGGAATTTATCATTTATGGGTATTATTATACCAGTTCTAGAGTAAAGTGATGGCAGTTAAGTTTAGAGTTTGTTAAGTGGTTCACATACTTAGAACGATGAATTTTAGCTAAGGGGGAGATGATAGAATATTTAACCAAATCAGTCCCTCAGATTCTAGTAGTGATGCCAGTGTATTGTAGAACATTAGTAGGGGAGAAAGGTGACCGACCCATTCTCATATCAGTACAGAGTTTTGTACTTCAGTCATCACGATACCTACTCATTCGTTATATGTTAGCTCCAGGATTATAGTTTATATTCTTGCACCTTATAAAGGATTATGTGTACTTCTCGTTCTTAGTATAATGAGTCCTAGTTAGCTCAGTTGTACGAATAATGTTCCATAAAACTTATGAACTCCAACTCAGTTCATGTATCTCATGACTCATGTATTCATTCTTTATAGTATGTTCAGCTCCAGTACTCATGCTACATATATAATGATCAGCAAATTCAGATTTATATCATACATATCCCTGGATTAGTCCTCTTTGATGAATATAGTTAAGTTCATGCATCATGTTTTAGATTACATATATTCAGTCACGATTCAGTTTATAAGTATCTCGTGCACCATCTCAATCTTTCATTAGTAATTCAGTCAAGTCATTATCACTCGGGGAACAAACTATCCCAAGTGGGAGATGTCATAGTACCTCGAGTTTTCATGTACTAAACCTCCCACCTTTCCTTCACTAAACCAGATCCAGCAGGAGGTAATGGTTACTCATAGGTTGACTCTCTCATTTTTTTCTTAGCTATATGACTATTCTCATGACATTGCATGTATTCCAGAAATCAGTTCAGTTCATGATATTCAGTTTATTTATCATGTCTCAGACTCAGTTATGATCTCATGTTCCCATTCACGCACGTTCATTAAATTATCTCAAGCTCCTCGGTATTCTCAGTGTAAAGTAATAATTTTTCTTAGAATCGCTCATTTCCATTCTTAGTTCAGTTGCATAACATTCTCATATCATTCATGCATTCATGAAAAAGTTTAGTCATTTGTCATGTCT
Organism: Capsicum annuum; assembly: GCF_002878395.1. Classification (NCBI taxonomy): domain Eukaryota; kingdom Viridiplantae; phylum Streptophyta; class Magnoliopsida; order Solanales; family Solanaceae; genus Capsicum; species Capsicum annuum. Next base: position 42,145,095 of record NC_061120.1, read on the forward strand.
CCAGAATTTAGTCATACTTTAGTTATGCATGTCAGTGCAAGTAAAGTTTCTCAGTTACTCTCAGCTCAGTCAGTCTCATTCAAGGATGAATGTTCCCAAGGGGAGATATTGTAAAACCCCACAAAATCATAGTCATTTCAGTCCTATATAGCAAGCCAAAAAAGGCCCCAGACATAGAAAAATTCAGCCAAGTGTTGACACTTAGTCTCATTTTTACCTCAATATTTTTATGGTATCATTTATGACCTTTTCGGCCTTATATTGTCAATTTTAAATTAATTCATGATTAGGGATGTCAAAAGGTCATATTAGGTTAGTTTTGGAATTTTCGGACTTTGTTTGAGTCACATTTGGATGACCAAAACAACAATCCAATGCAATCTTAACATGTCGCATTGGCTATCATGTTGCACCCATCAACGCAATATGGCGGTGATTGCGTCGACCCCATCGATGTGGCGCGGCACTTATTACATCACTAGGACAGATTTGTTCGTTATGTTATGGGTTTTGGGGGGTAATTAAGTCATTTTCCTCCCATATTAAACCCCCATAACACAAAATTCATCCCTTCAATAGGCTAAATAAACTCACTCATTCACAAAATCCTCTCAAAAAATAAACCCTATTTCATCAAGCTCAAGATCAACTTCCAAGAAATTCCCAACAATATTCACAAATGCCGTCACTCAGGTATGTTAGGCGTCCATCCTTGGGTATTCTTCCACCTTTAGAGTTCAAGAAACCTTTTCAAAAACTAGAATTATGATTTCCATGTTACGAATTGAATTATGCCCATGTTTGAGTTGTTGCATGGATTTCAAGTCAAGATCTTTTACGGGTTCCATGAAATTATGTTAGCATATGTGTTGAGTTTTGAATCTTTCATGTCAAAACCCTTGAATTTGCAATATTAAGTTGTAGTCATGATGCTTATATGTTGTTCATTATCATGTGCATTAATTATGCTCCCCAAGTGTTTGATAGAATGTCCATGTGAATTAGATAGTGAAATCATGACATTTAGCATACGTTCTCAATCTTGTACAAGCCAAGTGTTTGTCAAAAAAACCCAATGAATGAATTGTGAAAAATTAACTATTGCTATGCTTTCAAGGTTTTTCTATGTTTTATCCATTATGGTATCGGGTCCTGGGGGTATTTATTATCCAAATTCTAGTTGTTTACTTAGTTAAAGTAGTTATAGAATCGTCCCAATAAAGGTCAAAAACCGTAGTACTTAATCAGTTACCAAAACTCAGTAAACTCAGCGCAGTTTAGTCAGCCAACACGATCAGTGTCAGTTCAGTCAAGCCTAGTAAAGTCTAGTGATTAGTTCAGTGTCGATTCAGTTGGGAGTAGGATTCAGCACCGAACGAACCCAGGGATGGGGAAATTCCTGCAAGCAGAGAGTTTGACCCTGAGTAGCAGTCCCTGAGTTACAAAACTACGTAGCCAGCAGAGGTTGAGATATCTTCTTGACAGATAAGGGTATACATATCTTATATGAATTTCCTGCCAGTAAGGGTTGACAAAATGTCTTTCTTCCAGTTAGGGTAACTCACAACCAGTGTTAGTACCCGTGGTACGGTACTAACACCCTTAAAATTGGGGTTACAAGATGGACTCCAATCAGTCTATATTGAGGTATGTTGATTAAATAAACACTCCCGCAGTTACAGTTTCAGTATTCAGTACTCAGTAATCAGTATTTAGTCTAAGAATTCAGTAAAAAACTCAAATAGTTCAAAAGAACCATAGCTATCAGTTATCAGTTACTTAGCCATCATAATTTAGTACTTTAGTATCAGTCTTAACCTTAGTTATCAGTATTCAGTTACCTGAACTCAGTACTTCAATTTCAGTCTAATTCAGATAGAGGTTCTATGTACAGTATTGCATAGTCAACTTGATTTGTTGTTACCATTTTGCTTGCACTCTTATTCAGTTATTTCATGATGTTCATTCAGTCAGTTATCATCTCATGCATATGAACCCATGTATATCAGTCTGCCTCACTTAGCATATCAGTACATTCAAAATACTGATGCATACTCTTTGTTTTGCACTATGATGTCTCCTATCATATGTTCAAACGCACAGGCTCTTGACCATACCTAGCAGCTCAGGTTATCAGCAATAATTATAGAGGTGAGTTATTATATTTTGAGGACAGAGTTATTTATTTCAGTATTCCAGTAGTTTAGTATGTTCAGCAGTTAGAGTTAGTTGGGGACTTGTCCCATCAACTCCATATTAAGAGAGTTAGAGGCTTTTAGACTAGACCATTTTAGACAGATGTTTATTTTTTTCAGTATTATTATTGGTATTCAATATTTATTTTTAGTTTATGAACCTTATGGCAATTTTAGCCTAACTTTCGCATATATTTTTAGTGTTACTATTATTTAGTGCTCACAGTAGGTACCAGTCATGGCTTAGTTTGTGGTCCTTTGGGATTGTAAGCACCGTGTAATGTCTAGGATATAAACTCGGAGAGTTATAGCATTCCCTCTAAAACTTATTAATTAGGTAGATAAGACTGTAGGTATTATTGATACAGTGATATACCAAGGTTTTGAAGGATTATGACTGCACCACATGGGCTCAAACCTAAAGAAAGTAGGGAAGGGGTTCCGTTTGTGAGCAGTAACATCAATGAGCAAGGGCGAGTGGTCAGACTTAGTCCTTGGTAAGTGAGTGACTATGACCTTTGGATAGTGGCTTATCCAAAATTTATTTGCCAAGCATGTATAAATCTTTCAAATATGAGATGTCCTCTATTTTTATATTGTTTATTAGTCCAAGTGTATTTATTACCTCTAAAACCTAGGTCTATCATGTTATAGTGATTAAAACATTATCTAAAGGTATTCACTCTATTGACATTGATGGGGGCTCTGCCCAATTTTTTTAGTTTGGAACAATTCATTAAAGTCTCCCCCTATAAACCATTCTTCATGGTAGATTTGAGATGTGTTACAAAGCTCATCCCACAATTAGTGCACGTGTGATAGTCTGGACTAACATAAATTGTTAAAAAAAGTCGAGGGGAGTTGTCAGGCAGTACCTTGATCATGACATGAATACCTTAGGCAGAGGCAATGAAGTTTCCAAGATGAAGGAGGTCCTCCTTCCACATCACTACTATTCCAGTGGAGAATCCGACTGTACTAGATTTAATGTGAAGGTCAAAGCCCAGGGCATCGCATAGGGTTTTGTACTCCTTTATTTTTGTTTCTAGTAAAACAAGTGTAGCAAGACTGTGGATATTAACCATGGCCTAACATTACCAATGAAAACTAGTACTGTTCGCCCCCTCATGTTCCATATTATGAATACCAGCCTGGGTTGTTTGTTAGGTGAATTAGCAGTCTCTTCTCCTTCCCCTTTGAGGAAGATGGTCTAGCCAATGTTACCTGTGGACTGAGTATTACTATTCCGGTGTTTGATCGGTTGCAATCCTTACTATCAGTGAGAAGATTTTCATCTTCACCGGTGAGTGAGTTATAATATCTAAGCTTTAGGGCTCATTGAAACTTTTATGAAGGGTCTTTTCTAGTAAGAATAGCTCTTGGCTTGGATCGCTAAGAGTTATTAAGGAGGACTCTATCTTTTTATTGTATTGACACAACGATTCTAGGAGTGAGGCCCTTCCTATGCCTCGATCTCCTACCTCTAGCTCTGGCATCGAGAACTACTGGGGGAAATAGGATTAATTGAGTGAGGTTCAGAGTTTGGTTTACCCTTAGGTATGATATGGTCGAAAAGAAGGGCATGCTATGGAAGGTCTCAGTTATGAGTGAGCTTAACTCCTCCATTGTGCTCAAATTCTGGTATTCGAGTAGCTGGGTTGTTCGTGGGGTCTTCTACAAGACCTACTTCCCTAGCCCCTCCACGGCTTAATCTATGATTTCTTGTGCTATCTGGGATAGGTAAGTTGGATATTGGAGAAAAATGACTATCAGTTGGTTGCCCACTGATAGTTGGAGTTGGATCCACTTCCCCTCTAAGGTTTTCTCCATCCACGAAGGTGGGTGGTGGTCCAACTCTATTGGAATGGTCACCGAGTATAGGGGTTCTAGTAGTTTGTGGTTGGGTAAGGCATTGTGGGAATTTTCCATTGTAAGGATCTTTCCTAGTGATGTATTGTTGGGGCGCAGGAAGAATTTCTAACCATGTGTGGTTAACTAAAGGGACTTTGGTTGAGAAGTAATTTGATTTGACTCCAAGAGTCATATCAATAGGCTGAGAGTGATGATTATTTTTTGGTGAGGAGGATTTAATCCTTTTCGGAAAAATTGGCATGGGTTCCTTCGTAGTCTCTTCATGGCGAAGAAGGTAAGTATGGGTCTCAGTTGACCCATGGTAGTTTATGGGATTATTTGGGAAGTATTTATTATTAGTAGTAGTTTTTTTATCAGCACAAGTAACAAGTTGAGGTATAAGAACAAATGCTTAAATATAATCCCTGCTTCAAAAATAAATAAATCTAACTTCTTTTCTTTATAATTCATTTAATAAAATATTTATTTTTTAATAATACTTTAATTTAATCTTTTAGGCCACATATTTAAAAATATAAAATTAAAAATATTTTACTAATAAATATAACATTAATTTAAGATTATGAAATTTAAAAATATTTTATACTACTTTTTTAAAGTTCTTGTGAAGCAAACTAGTTCGTAATTAACAGGTTGAGGGATAAGGACAAAAGCTTAGATCCCAAGACAAATTATGAAATATATTGCTTGCATGTTTCCAGCTCGATTGTGTTATCTTTGAAAATCTTTATATGATGGAAGGAAGATATGATTGCTTTTGAAGAAGGAGACGTTTTCAACAGTTATCAAATTCAAGCACGTCGAGAATTTGAATCGGTAAAATCCCATTTTCTATTTTTCTCTTAATTTATGAAAGCATAGCAGAATTATGTCATTGTTTGAAATAAATTTTATGTTAGGCATACTAAACTAGGAGAGCCCAAGGGTTGGATTTTCAGATTGGAATATTTGAAACTCTAATGGTGATGGGTTTTATGGGATTCAACATAGGGGTTTAAGGGTTCCCTTGTTGCTTTACTATACTTGATTTGTAAAATGCAAAGAGGTTCTATGCAATTTCACTGATAATTTATCAAATGTAAGGCATGGACTGATGAGTTAGTATTGTGTTGTAATGTAGCGTTCTTGTATAATTCAAATCAAATGGTTTTTAAGGATTCGAACTGGATATTAATAAGATAGGTTGTTGGTATGATAAGTACTTAGAGTTCTGAGGTTTTTCCACATATGTAAATTTTCTATAATTAATTACATCCTGGACCCAATTTATGTTAGCTTTCATATGTGCTTATCTAGCTGACTCTTTAGGCATTAAGAGTGATCTATCCGAGGGAAAGGTCTGGTCATTTGCAGAGACATCTCTCTAATGTGTTTTTATTTTTTAGTTGAGGGGGTTGTCCAATTTGCTGCATTTCCTTTGTTGAAACTGTAATAGACTTTACCTACCCCTTTTCTCTCATATTCAACTCATTCACTGTTACTCCAACAACACAAATTAGTTTTCTTATGATTTCCTATGGGGTTCGCATATGACTCCAGCTATGTCTTCTAAGCCCGTACGATCTTTCCTAGCATTATCATTACCATTTATTAGATCTTGTGTTATGCTTGCCTACTATTTGTTAAGTTGAATCTTAAAACTTAGATCATGAAGGTCAAAACTCTAGATCTCCATATTTATTGGACATCCACACCCAAGTCCGGGCAACTTAATCTCAATCTTTAGTGATATAGATTGTTCAATTGTGTTAAATAAAGTAGTATGTTATTATTTTAGATAGAACCTAAAAGTGACTCAATCATGTCTCTATTATTTAGATTCTTGGGATGGAATCACTGGTTTATGGAGTCACTTACAATTGATGGATCAATATAAGTCAACGAGCGAGAGGGTACTTGTGGATGATGAATAATTTGGCTATTAAATAGCATACTACTTTCATTTTTTTTAATTTTTTTTTCAGAATATATGCTCAAGGATCCCACTTGCTTAATAATTTGTACCTTGGCCCTAATATGGCTATCCTTGAAGAAAGAAATATGAGGGCTTTCTAAAGGATTTTAAGCATATTAATGATCTTTTTATTTCATAGAATTTTGGAGTACTCATGTGCTCAATAAGCATAGGGGATTGGTTATCCTTTGTAGAAAGTTGCATTGTCGTCTAAATTATCTACTTTTTGGTCTATCTCTTGTATACATGATTTTTCACAGATTATTAATAATATTTAGTACTGTAGAAGTTGTTTATCCTTCCATCACAACTATGAAGGTAGGTCATATAATGATTCAATTTATCTTATATACGCTAGGTCGATGGGGATAAGGTAATCTGTGTGCTGGACAATTTTGATTAATGGAAAGAAAATATCAATGAACTTACTTAATTTGAATTCTTCTTTTTATTTTAGATAGTATGTGAGAAACACGCATCCCTGTGTCCCGAATTGTTGTTCCCCTATTTATCTCTCCATGATTAGACAAGTTTAGGGCCTGAAGCATCATATTTTTAGCAAAGCTTTTACTATGTTACAGTGGCCCTCATGTTTTTAATCAGTGGACAATGAAGTAAAGTAAACAATTTATTTTAGTAAAATAGACATTATTAGGCATACCTATAAAAAAGTAAGATTGAATGTAATGTAGAACCTAAATATGTTAATTCTTGTCTTCCAAGCTATAATTGTAAGTATATGCCGAGTGCTGAAAGCTAGTGAGCCAATTTGCTGGAAGTTAGTTGTGATTAGATCATTGATATTTTAGAACTTATTTCCTTCATATTCTCATTCAATCATATAATATATAGGAGAAAGATAATCATCATATAGATAAGATGGAATCTGGAAAAGATATTTCTAAGGAAATGATTTAGGATTCACTAATTTCCATATCGTACTCTGAGGCAATGAAGGATCTTTCTCTGTGGCCTAGACCTGAAAACTCCAATGTTGACAATGTTATTAAAGTGGTAAATGATAATTACAGGTCTAAGCTAATCACAATGTTCTACATAGAGTCACCAGACATCAAAGTTGAACCAGTCGCCTGTAAACTCTAGGGACTAAATTAAATAGTTGGATTATAATACTCTGCCTTTATAGATGTTCTATTTTACAGATAAAGAATTGGATTTAATTTGAATCCTGTGCTCCCCGTGGAATTTATCCTATAAAATATTTTGTTGTATCAACCTAAACCAAAATCAAGCACACAAGTGCTTCACCAACATTTATATTAGTTTTGGTGCATCTTTTTCAAGTTTGAATTGTAGTGCTTTTGTCACGAGTCATTCACCTCAAATGGTAACTCTTCTTTTTCTTTCTTTATCCAAGTTTAGCTATTATTAGTTATGCCAATTTTTGTGCTTTTGGTTGCTTTGTTTAAATCATATAATTGATGTCAGTATAAATATTGTAATTGGTCCTTTTGACCGTAACCAATCTCCCTCCATCAGTAGTGCATAGTTCTATTCTTATGTCATGTAAAAGACCCTATTCTTTTTTTTTGGCGGAATAACCTGGCAGACCTTTTAACTTCACTTGGATTGTCAATTGATCCTTCTACTCACAAGTTGCCAACTAAAGAATGAAATTCAACATTACGCCTCTAGACATTGACTGAAATTATGTGGCATTAATGTAATGGAGTTGGATAATATGTGATGTACATGGGTAAAAATTCCCTTCTGACATCCATTTTTTTATGAATTGCATTAGCTCTATAAAATAAAACAAAAAACACAGCCAGAAATCTAAACTATTTTCTTATCAAGAAACATTGTGGCTAATGTATTTTTGTGCTTAAGGATGTTTTTAGGCGTATAGAAGATGGAAAAGAGTTGGGAGTGAGGTGGTGTAAAAAATGAAAAACATAATGAAGTTGCAAAAGGTGTTGGGTAGAAGAAAGTAAGAACAATTTTGTTTCATCCCTACAGTCGCAATGTAGGTTATGTGATTGAAATGTGTGTACTTTTATGAGAAAATAACTTATATGGTCACTTAGCTACAACAAATTATTGTTAAAAGTTAATTAAGTCTGTTTTGTATCGATAAAGTCTCTTAGATTATTTTCCTACAAAGTCAGTGTCATGATCGGAGACTATCCCCTAGTCACAACACGGTGTTTAAATTCACAAGTGACCCCAAGCTAATCCATTGCTTAGCATGACACTAAGAATATTGTATAAAACTGATTAACTGTGTTTAGAAGTTAAACTGAATGATGAAATAAAAATCAAAACCAATAACAAGATCTAAGTTTAAAACCACAAAGATGAACACGTAATTATATGTCTGAAAGTCTCTAATAAGATGAGTTGTTGGGACAAGCCCCCCAGCTAACTCTAACTATCTGAAACTAAAATGACATAAAATGAAATACTGATACTAGTCCTCGAATGATAATGATTCCACCAAATTATCCCTACCGATGTAGTAGGAGATCGTACTAAGTGTGATTTGGACACTAAGCTTCATAACCTATATTATGAGATAATATAGCACAAAAGAAATTATACGATCAGTACTTTGATTATACTAAGTATATGAGATAAGAAATAACTGATATAGGATGAACATGATGCATGTGACATGCTAAACTGATGCAAGACCAAATAATAAACACGTACTCTATGATAAAGAATATCTGAATACAAGTTCATGCAAGTATCTTAACTTGAACCACGGGTTGTAGACTGCGGGACCTACTAGTAATCAACATGTCACAATTTGATAATCGTGGTCTAACCTATACTAGAAGTTATTTTATACCTTGCTAAGGGTATGAAAACTAATTGATATGGATCCACTAAACTGATATCCAAAAGGACTAATGTATCAAGCATGGTCTGACGGGTTACCCTTTAAAACCTATGTTTGCTCTATAGTTCTGGAAATTAGGAAATTCTTCTACAGATCTCAGCCTAACTGATGAGTGAGTCTTCATCCTTGTGTTTTCTAGTTATTAAGTACTACTTTTGGCAGAATGATACAGATAACTGAAATGCTCTATAATGATAATAACCCAAAGACTGAAAATAAATGCATTATCTGAAAGCATCCAAAATATGTAAATTAGAGGATATAATATCTAGAAGTATATGCATTAAATCTTAGGTCATCAGGTGTTCATAGTCCACCATCTTTGAAGAATGTAACTATTATGCCAATTTTATAAACTTAGTGAATTTAAGAAATTTAATAACTCAAATACAACAATCATAGATTTGACAATATAAATAAGGTTTATGATTTGAACATGTAATGACACTAAAATTCATGTTAAAACATGGGTATATAACTAAATTATATCAAGGAACAAGAATATCAAGGAATTCACAATATTCATGAACCCTAAACTCTGATGAAGGAATTAAACTGAGAATTATGTTAACTTTAGGAGTCAATAGGTAAAAGGGAACTCACTGATGAAACTAAACATATATGGAGATAAAAATCATGAATAAATTCTTTAAATTGGGGATTGAAGTTGATGAATCCTAATTCTACCTTGGAAAAAGAAAATCATCTCTTTCTCTATGTTAAAAGCTAAGTGGTAATTATTTTGTAAGTAATGAGGGATTAGGGTAATGTTGACCCTAAATATTCAGCCATGTAAGAGCTCAAATGACATAGTTTTTATGTTAAAAGAGTGGAAAAAGACTGACGTGTTCTTTTAAATTCGTAACTAAAAAGCTGTTGGAAGGGGTGTACGGGACCTTCCTACATTTGTGGGATGCACCTACGATCATAGGTGGTATTTCTGGTTGGAATCTAGATTTTGGCTTTCTTAAGTCCACTATATAAGCCTTGGTATGGTCGTGGTACATACCTACAATCGTACCTTGATTCATACGTTAAAGGTTGACACTGGATCAACTTTAGAAGTCACGATTATACCTAAGATTGTGGTTTCTAACCATGGTTGTGGTTCCTTCTCATGGGTAAAAGGTATACTCTTAAAATTTTAGATGTTTGGGGTTGTTTTGATCATATGGGAGCATTGTGCGGTAGTACAATCCCACCATAATAGTACCTACACCCGTAGGTTCTCATTGTTGGATAGTACTTCTCTAAAATAGACATAACAATTTACTCTGATATCTTATTAAAGTGAAATAAGATGCGTTGGAAATATAAATCAAATATATATCATCTTATTGGTCTTGTTATTAAAAATAATCTAGAATCTAAGAGTTATGTGTGTTTAAAGTTTACTATAGAGAGATCCTTCACATAAAATCAATCGGTAAGGAAGGTTTTGACTTGGCCATAATCTAGGAGCTTAGTTTGGCCTTAATACATGTTTAAATCACTTTTCATACCATCAAAGTAGAATGTTTGATTTTTCATGTACCTGAATCATGGTTTTAATCTTAGTTTGAATGTTTAGTTTCAACGATATCTCTTCCCCAGGGTCATTCATCCCCGAATTAAAACTTAGCTGAAATGTTAGGGAAAGAGTTGCAATCCCAACTTTGACTTTCTATGAGTTTAGTACTTACATAATGACTGAGTCTGTAATTGAAACATAGATTGTACTGAATTTATGAATGCAGGATATGACATAACAATAGTTGAGTGACATGAAACAAAAAAAATAATTAATTAAGGAGAAACTATTACCTCAAGTTGTAACTGAGTTCAAAAGGAGAAGATGAGAGTACTTGGTCATTATATCATCCTATGCTTCACAAGTATCTCCCTCAACTAATTAATTTCACCATAAAACCTTTCCTAAAGCGACCTCCTTACTGCTCTTCTTGCGAATATGATGATCAAGGATCTCAACTGGGACCTCTTCGTAAGAGAGACTATCTTTTACACCCACACTCTTTAAGGGCACAATCGACGCGAGATCACCAATGAATTTATTTAACAAGGACACATGAAAAACTGAATGCACTGATGTTATGTCTATAGGAAACCATAACTCACAGGTTATATTGTCAAAATGATCTACAATATTATAAAGACCAACTTAGCATGAACTGAGCTTTCCCTTCTTACAAAACCTATTCAACCCTTTATAGGAAAAACCTTCAAGTAAACAAGATCATCAATAGAAAAATCAAGTTCCCTTCTCTTCACATCTGCATAGGATTTCTGATGACTCTTAGCAATAAATTCTGCAAAATCCCTTTTCATGTAATTCCACCAATAGACTTCCCGTAAATTACAATACATCTTAATGGATCCTGGGTAAATAGAATACCGAGAATGTGATATTTTGTTACCATCCACTATAACAAATCATCTTTATCTGGAACACATAGTCTTCCCTAACAACAAAGATCAACATCTCTCCCTTAGGGGAAAACCTCAACCTTCTGACTCTTGACAACTTCTTTTAACCTAAACTAAATAGGATTACTATCTTGCTTTTATTTCACCTCGACTATTAAAGAGGATTCAAAACCATTCTGAATCAAGATATTTCTCTCTACAAAATAAACCAACCAAACTCCCAATCTATAAAGATGGTGAACCTCTCGAACTAAATCTTTCTGCTCATTTTCTATATGAGTAACACTTCTCATTTACAACCTACTAAGAGCTCTAGCCACCATATAGGCTTCACCCAGATAGTACAAGATGCTTAATAATTCTTTAATAACTCTAGCTATCTCCTCTAATAAAGATTTAGATTTTTCTGGATGAACACATACTGAAGGCTTTTGTGAATAGTGAACTATCAATATGAACCCCATAGAGGTAATGCCTTTAAATATGTAAGGTAAAGACAACTGCTGCCAACTCAAGATCCTGAATCGGGTAGTTCTTATCATGAGGCTTGTGCTATTTAGAGGCATATTCTATAACTTTCCCCACTACATCTACACACAACAAAGTCCAACTCTAGAAACATCACAATAAACCACAACACCATCGGAACCCTTTAGCAGAGTCAAAACTGGAGTGGTGGGTAGTCAAATCTTCAACTCCTGAAAACTTTTCTCACACAAATCAGAACACTGAAATTTGACTTTCTTCCATGTTAGCCTGGAAATAGGAGAATCAATAGAGGAAAATCCTTCAACAAACCATCTGTAGTAATCAGCTAAACATAGGAAACTTCTAATATCTGATGGAAAGATGATTCTAGGCCAGTTCCTCATTGCTTTGATTTTTTGAGGATCAACTAAAATGCCTTCACCAGAAATAATATGACCATGGAATGCTACTTGTTTCAACCGAAATTCACTCTTAATGAACTTAGCAAATAGGTGGTGATCTTTAAGAGTGTGTAGGACAACCCTCAAATGTCCTGCGTGTTCATCATCACTTTGAGAATAAATGAGGATGTCATTTATGAAGACTATAAAGAACATATCCAAATACTGCTTGAACAACCTATTCATCAAATCCATAAATGCTATAGGAGCATGCATTATTCCAAAGGCAATAACAACAAATTCATAGTGACCATATCAATTTTTGAAGGTTGTCTTTGGAATGTCACATTCTCTGACTCAGAGTTGATGATAGCCTAATCTAAGGTCCATTTTAGGAAAGCACTTCAAACCCTGAAGCTGGTAAAGCAAGTCATCAATCTTGGGAATGGGATACTTATTCTTGATTGTGACTTTCTTCAACTAATGATAGTCGATGCACATTCTGTGATACAAATTAAATCTACAAAACTAGAAATGACTAAGAAAACAAGAAAAAAGATAATCGATAAGGATAAAAATTATACATAATAAGAAGTAACAAAGAACAAAAGAGTATATCAAACTCAATTACCCTCAATTACAGTTTAATTAAAACATCTAACTCTTACGGTGAACAGGAGGGAGATGATCGCCCTCTATACCTATATTTCTAAGAGAAAGTCCAATAATAGTTTACCAAAACTCTCACTCAAAAGAGAAGTATTAATCAATAATTAATAAAAAAACAAATAAAATAATCTAGCTCCTAAGTATTTATAGTTTACACTAATTGTTGCACATTTAGGGACCAAAAGTGACCCACTTGCAAGAAAAGGCCCTCTAAGGGCTATTTTGACCCACTCTTAAAATGCTAGAGTAGATCAAAGGCAAATACAAAGCTCCTTTGGTTGTTTTTACCCGATCTTGGAATGCTAGAGCGGATCAAAAAGTGGATCCAAAGCTCCTTGGGTGCATATCCTGTCTAAGGGGCTTTCTAGCCATATTTTACATTCCCTTGGCTTCTTTATCGATCCTTGACCCAATATGAGTGCGATCATCAACACATGACACTCTCTTGATGGTATGAAGACTTCTTTAAGTACCTCCTACTTCATGAACAATCCTTGAATCCTTTAGATCTCCTAGGCTTGACTTCTAATAAATGGCTTAGAACTAATCCAGATTGTAACAACCTTTCCATCTTGAGAAAAATTTGACCTTAAATTTAAGGGGTTATCATCTTCTATCATGTCAAAGAGTGAAAGATCACACACATTAAAGGTATTATGCACTTGATATTCCAGAGGAAGGTCGGTCTTGTAGGCATTGTTGTTTATTCTTTCAAGCACTTAAAATAGACCATCACCTCATGGCATCAATTTATATTTTACTTGGGTTAGGAACCAATCCTTCCAAAGGTGCATCCACATCCAGTAACTTGATTTAAGCACAAGCCCTTTCCTTGTATACTTTTTTAGCCACCTCTTGATTCTTTTTCTTAAGGCGAATCCTCACCTTCTTATGTAGCTTCTTCATGGTTTACGATCTCTTCTTTCCATCTAATCTTATCACATAATCACTAGGTAAAAGAGTGAGATCCAAAGGGGTAATAGGGTCAAAACTATTAAAAATATTCAAAGAGAGTCATACCAATAGTTGAATAGATAATACAATTATAAGCAAATTTGACTAGAGGTAGGTAATCCTCCGAAGAGGCCATTTTTAATTTAACTAATGTACGTAACATAAAACTAAGGTTCTATTTATGAAACATCCCAGATTTTGGTCCTTAAAAATTTCTAAATTTCTTGACTTACTGCTCAGACGACGACCATGTCTATGAGTCATCATGGGTCAGTACGGGTCTTAAGGACCTAGTTGTAGACTAGCCAGTATGTTGTCCTAGAATTTTTATTGTGACTACGACTAGGGGTTACGAGTCATAATAACTCAAAATAAGTCATATAGTCCCATCTATAGCCAAACTGGTTGATTCCCAAAGTATTCTATCTTGACTATGACTTGGACCCTACGAGTCATAGGGTATGATTCATAGGGTTACCAAAAATGGGTTCCTAATCTACTGTCCATACTATGACTTATGGTAAAAAGCCATAGTGAGTCCTTACGAGTTGTATAGTGACCCATAGTCACTGGCGATAATTTTTCAGCTTTTTAATTAAGGGCATTTTGGATATTTCCATCTTTACACACATAATACCCGCTACCATAAAACACCCTTAAGACATTATTTTCAACACTTTAGCACCCAAATCCCTCTAACTCTCTATATTCTCCAAGGTCAAAATATTTAGGGTTTCCAAGAAGTTGATCATCTAAGGGCTTAAGGGTTGATTTCTCTCCATAAATTATGGTATTTAAGACATGTTACTCTTACCCAATTCTTATTTTATGAAAAGCATATATTTTAAACAAGTTTAATTATATGGATTTAAATATGGGTATTGATATGGTTGAGGGTTTTGGAATGATTTATCCTTGAATCGATTTCCCATGACTTTTATAAATTGATTATGCTTTAAATTGAATACTTTTGACCTAATGTGGTGCATGGGTGTGGGAATTGGAATGGGGGTCATGGTTTTCCCCCTAAATTGATGTTTTAATCTTGGAATTGGTTTTGAATAATTGAGTTCCTTCAACGCACTTGTGTAATTGGCTTTGAATGGTGAAATTGTCACTTAGTTTGACTTACCCACTAATGATATTACATTGAATAAATGGTTAAATAATGAACATGGATTTTGAAGGACTTGTTGGCTATGTTTGACTTAATGAATAAAATAAGTCGAGGCATTCCCCCATGTTAATGTGATTGTCATGGTATATAGATAAGCTTACAAGTGTAAGGGTATGACAATACCTATGGTGTGTCTTAACAATTGATTCCTTGGTTAATAAATTATTTATGTGAAACTCTTTTAAAATTGGTATTAATGGTGGTTATTTAGCTAAGCCATGAAGGTGTGGGTCTTAGGTGACTTATACTAGAAACTCTTGTTTGCCCACATGAGGTTTGGTCTTGATGACTATGTGCACAATTCTCACTATTGATATACATTTGTATCTTGGATTGACATGGGGTTGGGGAATTCTCTGGTATACCTTGATACCTTTGGTTCATGTGGCTAAAATACACTGAGGCTCTTTCAGCAAGGAGAGATATACCTATATAGCCCCTGGATACCTATTTATAATGGTTGAGCTACATCGTCTAGGATAAATATATGTTTGTATAATTATGTGTATTATCTTTGAATGACTTTTAAAATATAGATCTTGGCATTACTTTATCCCTTATCCCTGAGTAACATGCAAGTGCTCAACCCACTAACCATCCCCAAACGTTGTATCCCTATGCGATGTAAGCACTAGAGATACTTCTACTTTTCACGTATAGTGATAGGTTGATCGTCTTGATTCATCAGTCATTTATGGTAAAGTGGTGAGCTTTCATTCTCCGAAAGACTTGATTATTACATCAGTCTCCTTCCATAAACTAGAATTATAGATTTCACATTATCATTATCATTGTCATTATCATAGTTAGGGGCATGTACTAACCTTGATTATTTTTCAGATTAGTAGGTTCTTTGTGGATATTTACTATGGATTGTGTATTAATATGTGACATCCTAAAATATCTTTGAGCTTATTACCTTTTCTATCTTGTTATGGTTTGGATTTCAGCCACTGCTAGGTGTGTTATGTTCTATTTGGGTACGTAATGATGGTGATCTCCAGTCCTTAGTGGATTTGAGATACCCATCACAGTCAGCGCTTTGTTTAGGTCATGAAAAAATTGGTATCAGAGCCTAGGTTTAGTGTCTTTGTGTGTCCATAAAGCCATGTCAAGTAGAGTCTCTTTTATGGGTATGTAGTGCATCACACTTATAAGGGAGAGGCTATGAGGTATTTAGAAATATTTCCTTTTTTGGTGAACTACTTTTGAGCTCATCTTGAGACTTGGTGTTGGAGTGCAAGATTGCTTTGCTAAATAGTGACATGGACATTTGAAGCTTTTGGTGTATATGCAGTAGATTGAAGAAGAGAAGAAGAAACAAGCTGATATTAAGGAGAGTAAAAGTAAGAGACCCTGATACACTAAGCAGACTAGAGGTTAAAAGAATAGTGGGAAAGATGCCAGACAAATGTTTAAAATGAAGTAGGGGAATTTTGATTCATTTTCTATGGCTAGTACTCCATATCCTAAGACATACGATGATCGTTATTTTCATAGATATAGTGGGTTTAAGCCACAAGTTAACTTTTCTCATACCAGTAGGGCCCAGTCAACTCTATCCCATCCTCCTTGCATATTTTATGGACAGTTGCCCCATGGATTTTGTGATGAGGAGATGAATAAGTATTTCAGATGTGGTCAGCCTGACGATATTTAAAGGAACTATCCTTCAAATAATGTTTCTACTAGGGATAATAAGTTCATGATTGTTGCTTCATCAGCTCCTACACCAAAGGGTGCTACTTCTGGCTCCGATACTGGTCAAAATTGTTTGTATACTCTTGCCACCTATTAGGATTTGGAGGCTTCTCATGATGTAGTTACTGGTACATTAAAACTTTTCTCTTGTGATATAATTTGTCTTCTTGATCCTGGGTCTACCATTTCGTATGTGACCTCCTATATGGCTATCTACTTAGGTTTTAGTTCTAAGTGTGTTTTGGATCCCTTTTTTGTGTCCATCCTGGTGGGTGACTCTATTATGGATCAAAGAGTCTATAAGGTTTATGTGGTATCATTTGTGGTAGGGAGACACTAGTGGATCTGATATAGTTGGAAATGTTAGATTTCAATGTGATTTTAGTAATGGATTGGTTGTACTCGTGCTATGTGTCTCTTGATTGTAGAACCCGAAAGCTCAGTTTCCAATTCCTAAATAAGGCTATGATTGAATGGGAAAGTAGTTGCTTAGTGCCTAAGGGAAGGTTCATTTTATATCTTGGAGCCCAAAAGTTGATTTCCAAGGGGTGTGTTTATCAGTTGGTCTGGGTTAAAGATTTTAACTCAGAGAGTCCTCCTTTGCAATCTGTCCCTATGGTCTATGAGTTTACCGAGGTATTTCCTGATGATCTTTCTAGTGTTCATCCTAATTGGGAAATTGATTTTAGGATTGATCCTTTTCCAGACATTTTTTATTTCTATCCCTCATTATAGAATGGCTCAGGTTAAGTTTAAAAAATATATGGAGCAGTTGAAATATCTTCCAGATAAGGGTTTAATTCGCCCTAGTGCTTCTCTATGGGGTTCTTTGTTACTTTTAGTGCGTAAGAAGGATGGGTCCCTTTGGATGTGTATAGATTACTGCTATTGAATAGGGTGACTATGAAGAATAAGTATTCGCTTTTTTGAATTGATGATCTCTTTGATCAGCTTCAGGTAGCTAAGTACTTTTCTAAGTTTGATCTTCAGTTGGATTACCATCTCTGAAGATTAGGAAGGTAGATATCCTTAAGACTGCTTACCATACTCGGTATGGATATTATGAGTTCTTGGTTATGTCTTTTGAAATGGCTAATCCCTCGACTGCATTTATAGATCTTATGAATTGGTTATTCCATTAGCTTTTGTATTTATTCATAATTGTACATATTGATAATATTTTGGTGTATTCCAAGAGTGAGGTGGATCATGTCGATCACCTCTACATAATGTTTCATACCTTTAAGGATCAATAATTGTATGCTAAATTTTTTAAGTGTAAGTTTTGGTTGAATACTGTTATTTTTAAAGGTCATGTTGTTCTAGTTAGGGGATCATGGTGGATCCACAAAAAATTTTAGTGGTTAAAAAGTGTCCTAGATCCACGACTCCAATCGATGTTCAGAGCTTCTTGGTCTTGGCCAGATATTATAGGAGGTTTGTAGATAGTTTCTCTTTTATTGTTGCTCCATTGATAGACTGACTCAGGATAAGGTAAAGTTTCTTTGGTCTGACACTTGCGAGAGTAGTTTTGAGAAATTTAAGGATAAGTTGACTTCTTCTCCAGTTATGACCCTGCCCGAGGGTACTGATGTCTTCGTGGTTTATTGTGATGTCTTTCGTATGGGACTTGGTTATGTGTTAATGCAACATGGTAGGATTAAATCCTATGCTTCTAGGCAGCTGAAGGTGCATGAGAAGAACTATCCGACTCATGACTTGGAGTTGTTGAGGGTAGTCTTTTCTTTAAAGATTTGGTGTTGTTAACTGTATGTGGTTTATGTTGACATCTTCTCAGACCATAAGATTTTGCAATATGTGTTCACCTAAAAGAAGTTGAATCTCAGGCAAAGGAGATGCCATCAGTTCCTCAAGGACTATGACATGAGTCTCTATTATTACCCAGGCAAATCTAATGCGGTTTTTGATGCTTTTAGCAGGTTGTCCATGGGGAGCTTATCTTATGTTGATGCGGAGAAGTGAGGTTTTCCAAAGGATATTCACCATTTTAATAATCTTGGGGTACATCTTTTGGACTTTGAGTATTGAGGTGTGATTGTGCAAAAGATGCTAAAGTCATCTTTGGTTGCTGAGCTAAAAAAGAAACATATCTTGGACACTTTTTTGATACAGATTAAGGATGATGTGGGTGGCCAGAGAATAATGACTTTTGAGATTAGTAGTGATGGTATGTTGAGGTACCAGGGCAGACTGTGTGTTCTCGACATTGATGGATTACGAGAGAGGATCTTGTCTAAGACTTATGAATCGAGGTATATTGTTAATCCTAGTTCTACAAAAATATACCATAATTTGAAGGAGATTTATTGGTGGAATAACATAAAGAGGGATATGGCCAATTTTGTGGCCAAGTGTATGGTGTGTCAGCAAGTGAAGGTTGAGCACTTGAGTCCTGGTGGATTATCTCGAGAAATTGAGTTGCCTGTGTGGAAATGGGAAGTAATTAATATGGATTTTAATACTGGTATTCTGCGGTCTCACCAGCAGTTTGATTCAATTTGGGTCATTAAAAATAGGATGACTAAGTCCTCTCATTTTCTACCAGTTAGAACTAATTATTTAGCAGAGGATTACGTAAGGTTGTCAATTCTATAAATCATCAAATTGCATAGCACACCCATTTCTATCATACCTAATTATGGTATGCCATTCTCGTCCTACTTCTGGCAATTTTTTAGAGACGTTAGGTAAGTAAGGTGATACTTAACACTTCTTGTCACTCTCAAGTATATGACCAAATGGAGAGAACCATTCACACATTAGAGGATATGCTTCGATCTTGTGTGATCAACTTTGGTGATAGTTGGGTTAATCATTTACCTTTTAATAAGTTTGCTTATATTAATAGCTATCACTCTACCATTAGAATGGATTCGTTTAAGGCTTTATATAGTAGGAGATGTCATTATCTTATTAGGTGGTTTGAGGTTGGAAAGGTTGGGTTGTTTAGTCCTGATTTGGTTTATCAGGCTATGGAGAAGGTGAAGGTGATTTGTGATAGGCTTAAAACCTCTTAAAAGTCACCAAAAGTACTATACAGATATAAGGTAAAGGGGTTTGGAGTTTGATGTAGATGATTTGGTATTCTTGAATGTGTCTCCCAAGAAGGCAGTGATGCGGTTTATGAAGAAGGGAAAACTCAGTCCCCATTATGTTAGTCAATATCACATTCAGAGGTGAGTGGTTAATGTGGCTTATGAGTTGGAATTGCCTTCAAGTTTGGGTTCTACCCATCCAGTCTTCCATTTTTCAATATTAAAGAAGTGCATGGGTGATCCTTCCTTTGTTGTTCCTTTGGAGAGTATTAGCATTTTGGACTTATCGTATGAGGAGATCCTAGTTGAGATATTGGATCAGCAAGTCTTTCAGTTACGGACAAAGAAGGTGGCTTTAGTGAAGGTTTTATTAAGGAATCAAAAGTTTGAGGAAGCTACTTGGGAAGCCGAAAAGGACATAAAGTCCAAATACCCATTCTTGTTTCCCACTACAAATAATCGTGATTGAGGTATATGTATTCCTTAACATCTTTGTTTTCTATCTCTATTAAAGGTGAGTATGGTTGTATTCCATGTTAAATCATGCTAAAGGATGCCTTGTCTCATCATTCGATGATGAATGATCCTAAGGGGGAGAATGAAACACCCCATATTTTGGTCCTTGAAAATTTTTGAGTTTCTAGACTTACTGCTTAGACGATGACCTTCCCTATGAGTCGTTATAGGTCATTATGGGTCTTAAGGACCCAATCGTAGCCTGGTCAGTATGTTATCTTGGAGTTTCTATTGTGAATATGACTAGGGGTTACGAGTCGTAAAGACTCAAAACTTGTCGTATAGTCCCATCTGTAGCAAAACTAGTGTGATGCCCAAAGTATTCTGTCTTGACTATGACTTAGACGCTACAAGTTTTAAGGTCTCATAATGATTCGTAGGGTGTGAGTTGTAAGGTTATCAGAAAGGGGCCCCTCGGCTACTTTCCATACTACAACTCGTAGTGAGAAGTCGTAGTGAATCCTTACAAGTAGTATAGTGACCCGTAGTCATTGGCGGAAAATTTTTAAGCTTTTTAATTAAGGGTAATTTTGATAGTTTCCTCTTAACCCATTTAATACCCAAGACCATAAAACACCCTTGGGGTATTATTTTCAACACTTTAGCACCCAAAGAACTCCCTCAAACTCTGAATTCTCCAAGGTCAAGATACTTAGGGTTTCAAAGAAGTTGGTCATCTAAGGGCTTAAGGGTTGATTTCTCTCCATAAATATTGGTATTTAAGGCATGTTACTCTTCCCTAATTCTTATTTTATGAAAATCATATGTTTTATAAAAGTTTAATTATATGGATTTGAATGTGGGTTTTGATATGGTTGAGGCTTTTGGAATGATTGATCCTTGAATTATTTTCCCATTATTTTTATGAATTAATTATGCTTTGAATTGAATTTTTTTCAACTAATGGGGTTCATGGGTGTAGGAATTGGAATTGTGGTCAAGTTTTCCCCCCAAATTGATGTTTTAAGCTTAGGAATTGGTTTTGAATATGAGTTCCCTCAACCCACTTGTGTAATTTTCTTTGAATGGCTGAATTGTCATTTGGTATGACTTACCCACTAATGATATTGCATTGCATGAATGGTTAAAAATGAACATGAATTTTGAAGGCCTTGTTGGCTATGTTTGAATTAATTAACAAAGGAGGTCGAGGCATTCCCCCAAGTTAATAAAATTTTATGGCCAAAGAGATAAGCTTGCAAGTGTAAGGGTACGACGATACCCATGGTATTCCTTAATGGTTGATTCCTTGGTTAATAAGTAGGTTATGTGAAACTTATTTTAAATTAGTCTTAATGGGGATTATGTAGATAAGCCATGAAGGTTTGGTTCTTGGATGACTTATACTGGAAACTCTTGTTTGCCGACATAAGGTTTGGTCTTGGTGACCATGTGCACAGTTTACACTATTGATATATTTGTATCTTGGATTGACATGGGGTCAGGAATTACCTAGTCTTCCTTAATACCTTTGGTTCGTTTGGCTAACATGCATTGGGGCCTTTGCAAAAGGGAGAGATGAACCTATAAAGCCCGTTGGTTCCTATTTATGATGGTTGAGCTACATAGTCCATGTTAAAGTTTTACTTCATGCTAAGCCTTGTTCTCTTTCCCTACATGACATATTTATTCATATAAATGATTGTGTGTATTATCTTTGAATGACTTTTGAATTATGGATCCTATAATTAGTTTATCCCCTATCCCTGAGTTACAAGATTGTGCTCAACCCACTAATAGTCTTTGAATGTTGTATACCCATGCGATGCAGGCACCAAATATACTTCTACTTTTCCTGCACAATGATAGGTGGATCAGCTCAGTTCATTGGTCATTTACGGTAAAATGGTGAGCTTACATTATCTGGAAGACTTGATCATTCCATCGGTATCCTACCATAAACTAGAATTAAAGAGTTCATACTATCATTGTTAGAGTTGGTGGCATGTCCCGACTTTTTTGTTTTTGGATTAGTAGAGGCTTTGTGGATATTACTGTGGATTGGTATTGATGTGTGACATCCTTAAATGTCTTTGAGCTTATTACCTTTTCTATCTTGTTATGGGTTCAGATTTCAGCAAATGCTAGGTGTGTTTTGTTATGTTTGGGTAAGCAATGGGGGTGTCTCCAATCCTAGGTGGACTTGAGATACCCATCATGGCACAACACTGGTTTGGGTCATAAAAATTTACCACCTCCATTTACCTATTGATTTGTCAGTGGCAAGATGTTGAAAAGCTATTTGGTGCTAAGACTACCCCATAACGACCTCCAAAAGTGACTAAGGAACTTAGAGTCCCTAGCACTAACAATGGTCCAAGGAACTCCGTGTATTTTTGACAACATGTTCAATATACAAAGAAGCCACATTAGAAGCATCTTCAATTTTAAGACATAGAATGATTAGGGCCATTTTTGAGAACCTATCAACCACAACAAAAATGCAATCTCTACCCCTCCTCATCCTAGGCAAACTCAAAACAAAATCCATAGAGATGTCAAACCATAGGCATTAGGGGAGTGGGAAGTGGGAATGGGGTGTATAATCCTTGAGGGATAAGGCAGGATTTGTCCATTCTACAATCCATGCATTGGCCACAAATTATAGCAACATCTTAACAAACCAAGCTAATAGAATTGTTCCTCTAGGATCCCAAGGTTCTTGTCATTTTAAAAGTGACCCATCATACCACCATCATGTGCCTCTCTAACAAATAATTTTCTCCATTAGCTAGAGGGAACACACAACCTTCTTTCTTTAAATAAGAATCCATCAAACCTATAGTAGGAAATAGAAGCACTATCTCTCTCCTACTTTTCCCTACCCAATGTCTCACAATCTTGGTAGATTTTAGAAAATTTGGGGTCCTCGGGGTACATTGTCTTTAGACTCTCAAATCCTATTAATTTAGAAGACAATGTTGAGATAAGCACATGTTTCCTAGATAATGCATCAACTACCACATTTTTGTTTCCCTTTGTGTATTGATTTACATAAGGGAAAGTTTCTAGGAAAGCAATCCATTTGGCTTGTGTTTTATTTAACTTATCTTGGGCCCGGAGATGTTTTAAGGATTCATGGCCGATTCGGATCACGAACTCCTTGGGCCACAAATAATGTAGTCAATTACCAAAGGCTCTAACCATGGCGTATAACTCTAGGTCATAAGTGGAATAATTTAAAGTTGCGCCCTTATTATTTTCAATAAAATAGGAAATAGGGTTATTATCTTGCACTAAGATGGCACCTATTCCTGCCTACCTACATTACATACAATTTCAATCATCTTATCAAAATTGGGTAACTACAACAAGGGGTTGGACCTAAGAATAGCCTTTAAAGTGTTAAATGCATTGGATTCCTCATTACCCCATTTAAGACGTTTATCCTTATGGATCATCTCAGTCAAGGGAGTTACGATGGTACTAAATCCTTTGACAAATTTCCTATAAAAACTAGGAAACTCATGGAATCTTCGTACTTTACCAATGGATTTTAGAGTTGGCCAGTTCTTGATGGCGTCAATCTTAGATGCATCCACCTTGATTCCTCTCGAGCTCACAACAAAACCCAAAAACAAAACTTCATTCACACCAAAAGAATATTTTTCAAGATTAGCATACAACTTCCCTTTTCTAAGCACTTCAAACATATTTTGTAAATGTAAGAGATATCTTAAAGATATTTTCTATAAACTATAGCATCATCAAAGTATAAAACTTCTAACTTCCTTATGACGGCTTTATCACATGGTTCATCAACCACATAAAGGTATTAGGAGAGTTGGTGAGGACAAAAGGAATGACCATTCATTCGTATAAACCAAACTTAGTCTTCCACTCATCACCTGGATGTATTCGGATTTGGTGATACCCTCTCATAATATATATCTTAAAAAACACACAATAATCATTTAACTCTTCAAGCATATCACCGAAATGAGAAATTGGGTAGCATTACATTACCATTATTATATTAATGGATCAACAATCAACACACCAGTGCCATGTCCCTATTTCTTTAACATTAGTAACATCGGTAACAATATGGACTCAACCTCTCTTTTATGTGTCCCTTTTTAATGAGTTCCTTAACTTGCTTTTGAAGCATTTTTGTGTCCATTGGATTACTTCTGCAGGCTAATTTTTTGGGTAATTAAGAACCTAGAACAAAATAAATTTGGTGCTCAATCCCCAAAGTGAGGGAAATCCTTGGGGATACTCCTTTGGAACACATCTTTATAATCCTACAAAATAAGGGAAATAGAATAGAGGATACAAGAAGTAGAGTGGTGATGATAGGCGAAATTACGCGCCTATATCAATATATTTTGCCCATATTTTAGCCTAGTTTCGAGAACTAATTATCTATTTCGTACACTTTTAGTCCTTTTTCCTGTAAATGAGCTAACAAATGTGATTAGGAAAGTTTCAGGTATAAATGATGCAAAATACAGCAATTTATGGCTTACTTGACGCAAAAGAAAGCTCACAAACGAGATGGAAAGGAGCTGGACGCATAAAGGACTAAATCTGCTGCATGGAAAATCTGTCCCGGGCTAAAACAGCATTTCTGAAGACTTTGGGACTTACAGACACAAAGCTGGATTTTTGCCATAATACATTAACCTAGTGCAATTAGGTTATGTGTTTCATCATTCTATTTGGATTATAATTTTGTAACCTTACCCTAGTACAATTGGGTCAAGGATTTCATTAGTATATTAGGATTTGGTTATTTATTTTATTAGTTTAGTAGGAGTAGGATAGGAGTATTATAAATACCCTATCATGTTAGAGATTTTAGAAGAAAAAGGGGAGACATTCTGACAATTCATTCATCTCCTTACAATTAAGACATCTTCCTACAACCCATTCTCAATTCTTCATTCTTCTACTCTTAAATTCCACAACAAGAGAATCGTTACTTGCTACGGAATCACTAAAACCACACGCCAAACACCTACTATTCACACCATCCACCATGCAAAGCGTGATATCCTTCGCATTCATGGGTAACTAAATCTCTTAGTTGGGGTTATGGAAGCCGAATGAGTTACTATCTATAGCTATGAGTTTGTGAGTTCAAGACAAGTATATTGCTTATATCATTATTCTCTTCATCTTAAATCTACATTCTTTGCGGTTCAAACACAAGAACACGCCATTCTAACATCTAACCTGTTCGAGAGAAAGGTTATTTGTCTAGAAAAGAAGACGCATAGACCAACGCCAGTCTAACATCTGACTTGTTCGAGAGAAAAGTTATTTGTCTGGAAAAGAGATAATGTCAAGGTAGTAGGACACCCTTTCCTATTAAAAAGCTAGTGCCGTACCTGGACTAACTTCTTGGAGAATTCGTACCGTTAGTCACGCTTTAAGCTCGAGAGAGTTAAAGTGAAATAGTCCTTGTTTAGGTCGAGAGACGCTTGGATTTACCATCGACTACAATTCTCTATAAGCAATTACATGTCAAGACTCTACACACTCATAGCCAATAGAGACGTATACCTCAGAAGGTGGACATAACCCCAACGCCTCAATTCTCATTGTTTACAACACACGTGACAATCTCTCTTTATTTTGCTATTTTCAGTTCTTACATTCTTGTTTTGGTTACATACTACAATCCCCCCTTTCCTACGAGACTTGCACTAAAAGTCTAGTAATTTCTCTTGCTTGTTGGCCAAGCTATTCTCTGTGGGATCGATACCCAACCCAGGTTGGGTTCTATATTTGCTAACGACCGCTTTACACTCCCACGAGAGCTGTAGATTGAGCGTTATCAAGTGGTTATCATGAAAAGCATGGGCTAGGAGGACCATAGTGTTTTGTCATCATGCTCATTAAAAAGTTCTTTGTTCCTACCCAACATCACCAAGGGAATCTTGTCTTTCAACTTACTCTTTCTTCTCTTCTTCATCTCTCTTTTCAGTTTGGTCCTCCTCACCTTTTTTAGCCTTCTCTTTCTATTCTCTCAACTTTTGGTGACCCTCATTAACTTGAGATGGAAAAAATGGATGGAGAGTGAATTTCTGACCATTCAACTCAAAAAAATAGCGATTGGTTCTCCCATCATGCGTGGTTGAACGATCATATTGCCATGGCCTCCCAATCAAGAGATGACAAGCTTGCATGGGTATCATATCACAATTCAACTCATCATGATAATTCCTAACTTTGAACTAAATCACCACTTAACTATTCACCTTCAACTCACCATAATATTTTATGGTTTGTAATCTTTGGTTGTGGGCAAGTTTACAAAATCAGCCAAAGTAGAACTAGCCACATTAGCACAACTTCTGCTATCAATGGTCAAAGAGCACATATTTTCCTTGATAAGGAATTTAGTATGGAATAGGTTCTCCCTTTTACTAGGATTATCTATGGCCTTACTTATCATTTCATGACTTAAAATAAAGTTTGGAACCTTATATTATCCATCTTGAGGCCAAGCATCTTCATTACCTTCTGTACTTGCTCATCTTCTTCAAACCCCTATCCATCTTGGGCTTTTCATCATTCTAATTATCCAATCCCACCTCTCCTCCAAGGTAATATAATTTTCCTTCCATAAGGATCATATTTCTCCAGTTTGGACATTTATTTTCCTTTTTTCCCGATCGTTGACATTTAAAAAATTAAAAACCCTAAGGATTGGGAGTAGGATATTTGTTACCTTCATTCTTTGATGGGTACTATGGAGTGGTTTTATCTACAGGCTTCATATTATTGGACTTATAGGCCTTGTTCTTTTTCTATCCTGATGATGATTGAGCTACCTCTTTATTTTTACTCTAAGTGTTGGTAGTGAGTACCCTTTTAGTTTGTAAGTTGTCCTTTTTTGATATCCCTCTCAATATCCAAATCCACTTAGAAGATTTTTTCAATGGTTTCAAACACATGGATATTCATACATGAGGATATTTGGTTTTTCAACCCAACCTTGAAGAATATGATTTCATGGTTCATGTTCTCACGATGATCGAGCTTCAAGATCAATTATTGTAATTCATCATAATAGGCCAAGACACTCTTTCTTCCTTTCCTTAAGTTGCGTAACTTGGCAAGTAGCTCATGCCTACACCTCTCTATCATATTCATTATCTCATGAGTCCCTTCAGTGTATCCTATGGGAGTGGTTTCACATCATTCAATGTATTTCTAAACCTTTTGACCTAATCCCCCAATGTATTGGCATACCCTTTAAAGTGGGCTATGGCATAACAACTCTTCTTCTCTTTGTTGATATCATTAACTTAAAATATCTTTTCACAATAGGACTCCCATGAGAGATAATATTTGAGATCACTCTTGCCTTTTGATGTCAGAAGACTAACCTTGATTTAATTGATAACCACATACGATCCCTATTACATTATTCATTCCATTGATCATAACCCTAGGGTTGTTTTCCCAAGATTTCTCTACCATTAGGTGCCGGACTAAATCTTCCTCCTCATCCTTGATAGCCTTCTTGATCCATTGGTTTACCTCTTATTTCCTCTACTAATATGTCGGCTTCATTGAATGCTCCAAACTCCACTTGTTCTTTTATTTCTTTCTCATCTATTTTGATTAGTTGGTTTTGGTAAAGGGGGTGCTTGGAATAGGGAATTTGTTTTCGTAGAGGTTGGGGTATTTGGGTTTGAATTTGGTTGAATAGAAGTTTGAGTGTTCAAACATGATTTTAGTTTTTTGGATATGTATCATCTTGAGGAATGGAATCATGTGTTGTATTGGTGGATTGATCATTTGGTGATGGCTTTCTAAGGAAATATGAACAAAAGGATTTGGATCATGCCCACTAGTCAAAGCATAGTAGTGTTAAGGCATGAATAGGGATGTGTTTTGTCAACCGTACATGATATACACTGTTCCACCTATGAAGGATACACTCCCTTCAAGATAATCCACCTTAAGGTTAAGTGAACTTATTGTAGCATCCATGGAATTAATTTTACGATTGAGAGTTTCTATGGCCGCTAAGATAGCATTTGTTTAGATGTTATCCATCATTTGTGAAGTTTATCCTTATATAGACATTGTACCTATGAATAAATACACTCACAAAAACGAAAAACACATTAGCATTAGAGAAATTAACCTCACAACTCTTCACTCCTTTATTTACCTCACACTTGGGTCACAAGTGTTGAAAGATGGTTTATACTTTGGGTAGTAGTCGAGGTGTCAAGTTCTACTATTAATAGGATTGTATTCTTATTTGAGATACTCAATTAAAGATGTAAGTTCTTGTATCAATAACTAACAAAGATATGAAAAAGAGAAAAGCTTCAAAGAAAATCGGACAATGAAAAATTCAGACTCAATTACTAATCAACCAACTTAGTAGGTGAATTACTAGTTGTTGATAGTTTAAGAATCAAGAGATGAATTTAGTAATCAAGAAGTGAAAATAATGAATTTGCATTTTAGAAGTGTTAGAATTCATTTGGAATTTAAATTTTATGTTTGGGAGGGTTGATCTACATTTGGGACGTGTCACACACCATGGGCGCAACTCAAGGGTATGTCCAACACATATAGGGACTTCCTTGGCATGATGGAGAAGCCTGGGAGCATGTACACTATAGGAGGCAATCAAGATACTGGTTTGACCTTCGTGAGCAGGCTTGCAGTAGCTGCAATACAGCTTGGGTGCGGGTCCAAGGAAAGTTGGTCACCCCTTGCTTAAATGGCAAAAATGCCCTTCTAGAGGTCCTTTATGTAATCTTCTCTTGGAATATCCTTGGAATATTTGTACATGCTCTAATACAATCACTTTTTCACTCTTTTTATTCCTTATTTCTAGATCAAAAACTTTCTTCTCGGTGAACATTCAATATGAAGACAAAAATCTCTCCAAGTCTAGGCACTTTCCAACATTCTAAAAAAATTTCAAAAATTATTCTTCTCAAATTCCTCACCCAACTTCAAATCTTGCTACCCACTTTAAACTTCTTCAAACCCAAGCTTGAAATGATAGTATAAGGCTTAATATAACTTTGATTTAGCTCGAATTTCATATTATGACTTTAATAGTGTTAGAAAATCAAATCTTACACTAGAAAATCAAGAAAACTCAAAAAGTGACTTGAGACCTAAAATGTGGATAGTAATATTTT
Organism: Capsicum annuum; assembly: GCF_002878395.1. Lineage (NCBI taxonomy): Eukaryota > Viridiplantae > Streptophyta > Magnoliopsida > Solanales > Solanaceae > Capsicum > Capsicum annuum. The sequence continues at coordinate 42,174,479 of NC_061120.1, forward strand.
TTTAAGGATTTTTGATTTTCTCAGATGACTAGACCAAAGATTGACTTTGTAGGAACAAAATCAAGCTCTACTCCAATACCAAATGATAGAAACAAAACTACAAAACTAGAAATGACTAAGAAAACAAGTAAATACAAAATTGATAAGGATAGAAATTAGACACAAGAATAAGTAAATAAAAACAAAAGAGTATATCAAACTCAATTACCCTCAATTATAGTCTAATTCAAACACCTAACTCTTATGGTGACAAAAAGGAGATGATTGCCCTCTAAACCAATGTTTCTAAACCAACATTCAAAAATAGTTTACCAACACTCTCACTCAATGGAGAAGCATTCATCAAAAATCAAGCAAAAACTAAGAAAATAAGCTAGCTCCCAAATATTTATAGTTTAGTCTAATTATTACACATTTAGGGCCCAAAAGTGACCCAATTTCAAGAAAAGGCCCACTATGTTGGCTAGTGCAATAGTCTTTTGATTATTATTTTTGGTTAGGATTGGGCTAAGGCTGTGAAACCAACCCCCTATTTGGCACGACAGACTTGTTCATTCAGATGGTTTGCTGGAGAAGGTGGTGGTTCTTGTTGATTCCCATTATCATTACCATTTCCATTTCTCCTTACATTAGTTCTCTTAGGAGGAACTTTCTATAAATATGTAGAGAAAAGTTAGAAGAAGTTTATAATAAATTTCACACTCTATCACACGATATACACATGAAAGAAGTGAAATATTTCTAAAATATTTCATAGCCTCTCACCTATAGCCCTATAAGTATGGTGCACTGCACACCCACAAATAAAACTTCACTTTATGTGTCTTTAACACCCTTGGAAACTTTAAATATGTCTCTAATACCAAGGTTGTCACAACCCGAGACTACTTTCTAGTTGCAACATGGTGCTTAGAGTCAGAAGTGACCCAAAGATAACCCATGGATTGGCATGACACTAACAATATTGTATAAAACTTATTAAATTTATTCAAAAGCTCATCTAGAAAATGAAATAATAATCACAACGAATAACAATATCTGAGTTTTAAACCACAAAGCTGAATACCGAACTGTATGTCTGAAAGCCTCTAATAAGATGAGTTGTCAAGATAGTCCCCAACTAACTCTAATTGTCTAAAACTAAAATAATGTAAAATGAAATACTAATACTAGTCATTGAATGATAATGACTCACCAAAATACCGCTGCCTATGTAGTAAAATATCGTACTAAGTACAACCTGCATCCTGCGCATAAAAACCTATATTGTGAGATTGTATAGACCTAAGAAAGTATGTGATCAGTACTTTGAATGTACTGAGTATGTGACATAGGAAATAATTGATATAGGCTGAACATGATGCATCTAACATGGTAAACTTGTGCAAGATCAAGTAATAAATATGTATTGTGTGATAAACTAAATATCTGAGTATAATTTTATGCAGGTATCTAAATTTGAACTATGGAATATGGACTGTGGGAACTACTAATAACCGACATACCCAAATCTTAGCTAATTGAGGTCCAACCTAACCCCAGCTGGGAGGGTGTTCTATAAATTTCCAAGGGTACAAACATTAACTAACATGGATCCACTAAACTAATGTCCAAAAGGACTAAGGCATTAAGCCTGGTATAAAGAGTGACCTTTTATAACCTATAGTGGCACTATAGTTATAGAACTTAGGGACTTCTTCTAAAGGTCTCAGCCTACCTGATGGGTGAGGTTTCATCCATGCGTCCTCTTGGTGCAAATACTACTCCTATTTGAATGACACTATTAACTTAAATACTTAATAATGGTAATAATCTGAAGACTTAAAATAAATTCATTAGCTCAAAGCATCCAAAATATGTAAATTAGAGGATATATTACCCAAAAGTATATGCATGAAATCCTAGGTCATCGGGTGTTTGTAACCCACCATCTCTTAAGAATGCACTATTATGCTAATTTCATAAACTTAGGAAAGGAACTTAATAAATAAAGTCCAACAATCATGAATTTCACAATATAATTAGTGTTTATGATTTTAACATGCAGTGCTACTAAAATTTATGCTAAAACATGGGTTTATAACACATTAGATCAAAGAACAAGAATATCAAGAAATTCACATTATTCATGAACCCTAAGCTTTGATGAAGAAATTAAAATGAGAAATAAAATTTGGGACTCAATGGGTAAAAGGGAATCTATTGATTAAATTCCACATATTTGGAGATAAAATCCCTAAAGAAATTCTTGAAATTGGGGACTGAATTTGAAGGACCCTAATTCTAACTTGGGGGTAATAAAAACACCTCTTTCTTTATGTTAAAGCTATGTGTCGATTATTTTCTAAGTTATGAGGGATTAGAGTAAAGTTGATCCTAAATAGCTAGCCTTAGAAGATCTTAAACAAAGAAGTTTTGATGTTAAAAGAGTGGGACAAATCTTATGTGCTCTTTTAATTCATAACTAAAAAGCTGTTGAAAAGAACGGAGAGACCTTCCCACAACTGTGAGACCCATCTATGATTGTGAGTAGTTTTTTTAGTTATGATATGGATTTAGGCTCTTTTAAATCCACTATCTAGACTTGGTATGATTGTGGGACCCACCTTCAATTTTGTCTTGGTTAGTTGGCTGAAGGTTCCAATTAGATCAACTTTAGAAGTCACGTTCGTACCTAAGATCATGGTTTCTAACCATGGTCATGGTTTCTTCTCTTGGTTAAAAGGTATACTTTTCAATTTTCTAATGTTCGGGGTTGTTTCAATCATACGGGAGTATTGTATAGTTGTACAATCTCACCACGATTGTACCTATGCTCATAGGTTCTCACTGTTGGATAGTGCTTCACTAAAATGGTCATAACATTTTACTCTGATATAGGATTAAGGAAAAAATGGATGATTTGGAAATATAACTCAAATATGTATCATTTTATTGGTCTTGAACTTAAAAGTGCTCCAGAATCAAGGAGTATGTGCATTTGAAATTGACTTTAGAGAGATTCTTCATAGGAAATAAATTGGTAAGAAAGATTTTTACTTGTCCATTATCTAGGAGTAACTCGTGTCCTTACTACGTATCAAAATTTATTTCGATACCACAGAACATGATATTTGATTTTGCATGTACTTGATGCGTGGTTCTAATCTTAGCATGAATTTTTGAGTCGCTATAGTTAGTTACACTAGTTTTCTCAGAAAATCACTCAAATGAGACTAGTTTCTACAAAGTTACTCAACTTGTAGTCTTCTGAGAAGCAAAGACCGATGTCAATATGTTATTATTAATCATGAATTACAGCCTCCTTCTATGCTATTTTCTACTAGTAAGACCATATTATGACTAGCATAGTGGGACTTGCTTTTTCCTATGTTATTATATCCTAAGATGATAAAATGTTTTGATATTATTTTGGAAAAAGACATCAAACCTACCCTAACCTATACTTGCAAAGTCGACGAGTGACCTAAACTTTTGTAGTGACCTAATATACACCTGAACTAAGTAAAAGTGAATTTATTTCCTACTTGTAAAGTGTTCTACCACTTTCACAAGATGAAGTGTTCCATGCGCTCTCACCACGTTAGTGCCACATCAATACCACACAAAAAAATTAATAAATTTATGATTCTCTTCAATTTTTATTTTCTTCTATAATCATTACAAAACCTCCATTGTCATGAATGTCACTACCATAGCCAGATATAAATCATTAATTAATCACCATCATCAACTTTACCACCCACCAACAAAGCTGTCATCACCACTATTTAGAAAAAATCCAACAAAGATATTACAAAAATAAAATATTTGGTCAACTTTTTTAAGGTAAGTAAAAATCAATCATGCATTACTGCTCTTAATAAATATTAATAATCAAATTTTCTTTCATAGCTATTCTATCCATCAAAAGTATTATTAATTATGGATTTATGGTGGGCTAAATAATGAAAACTTGAACATCTGTGATGGGGTTAGATAATGAAATTGATGGTGTCATCGTGATGAAATTAATGGTGGAAGGTGTTGAAAATGGTGGTAAATGGGTCAAGTGATTAAATTGATAAGGATAGTGTGATGAAATTAGTGAGTGGAGAAGATGAAATTGGTAGTGATGAGTCAAAGGTGAAGGTATAGAGAAGGTGGTAAAATCTGGTGAAAATCAATAATGGAATAAAGAAAATATAATTTATGAAGAAATTTAGTTGTAGAAAATTTGATAAAAACAAAGTTGAAGTAGAAGAGGACATTATATAGGGTGTGATTATGTGAAGAAGAAGAGGCATGGGTGTAGGGTAGTGAAGAAGAAGAAGTGGGTAGGAGGCTCTGAACAAGAAGATGGGGGCTGGGTAGGGGATTTTTATTTCTTTTTCTTTTTGCTTATATTTTGGACTCAAACACACCCTCTTTTTAATTTAATTTAGTTTTTTCACGAGTTTTAGGGGGTAAGAAAATTCACCTTATATATAGTTCAGGTGTGTATTAGGTCACTTTAATAGTTTAGGTGTGTCTTCGGCTTTTTGGATATAGTTTAGGAAAATTTTATTGTCTTTCCTCTATGATTTTAAGTGCCCATTTGGCCATAGGATTTTTTTTCGAACTTTTTTTTCACTTGTTTTCAAATATAATTTTTGGTTGCTTTTTGGCCATGAGAGTTCCAAATAAAACTTGGACTTGTATTTGGGGAAGTGAAAACAAGTATTGTTTTTACTTTTTTTCACTCTCACTTCTATCACAAAATTTAAAAATAACTCCAATTTATATTCATAGACAAACAGAACTCCTAGTCCAACTTCAACTCCAACTCCAAAAAATTCAATTTTCATGGCCAAACACCTACTTATATGTGTTACTTAGATTCAAAAATCTACAATGACTCAAAAGATTTTAATCCTTCTAGATGGGATGCACTGATGTAAGTATACAAAGCCTCTATTTAACCTATCACAACCTCCCATCCACAACTCCATAAAAAATATTGAAGTGTTTCTTACCTTTATCATATTCATTATAAATTTCACATGTCGTGTCAAGCTCTTTTGTTTTCTTTCCCTTGTCGGTGTTCATAATCTACCACGACCTAACATTGAATCGTGGTAGTGCCTATCACACTCTCCATGATGGGTAAGTCAAACCCCACATATACATATAACAAAACAAGATATGAGTTAAATAAATGAAGATGATGATATAACTCAAATCTTAATATCAAAATACAAGGAACTATCCTAAAATATGGAAGTCAAAAAGTTAAAGCTTCTAATAGATGTATGAATACAACAGAGAGTTAAAATTCTCAAGATACAAGAGAGATATGACATAATAAGAAAAAGTAAATGAAATCTCAAGAAGCCATGAATTACGTAGTAGCTACCTTGAATTTCAAAGATAGGATCCAATCACGAATGGAAATCAATGTCCTAAAGCTCTGGACTCAGAACCTGCACTAATATTGTAGAAGAAGCAAGTGTGGGTACATAACGATATGGACTCACCAGCATCATCGGTCAATCATAACTCAGTGATGACAAGAACCACATATGAGGAACTCGTGAGGTCCATGTACTGGGTAGGTGTGACACTCAGGAGGGTCCTGTCCCATTCTTCAGGAGGGTCCTGAGCATAAAATAAATTTCCATTCTTCAGGAGGGTCCTAAGCACAAAATAAATTCTCATTCTTCTAGAAAGACCTGTCCCATTCTTCAGGAGGGTCCTGTCCCATTCTTCAAGAGGGTCCTCACCACAAAATAAATTCCCATTCTTCAGTAGGGTCCTGTCCCATTTTTCAGGAGGGTCCTGAGCATAAAATGAATTTTCTTTCTTCAGGAGGGTCCTATCTCATTCTTCAGGAGGGTCCTGAGCACAAAATAAATTCCCATTCTTCAGGAAGGTCCTGTCCCATTCTTCAGGAGGGTCCTGAGCACAAAATAAATTCCCATTCTTCAGGAGGGTCCTGAGCACAAAATGAATTTCCATTCTTTAGGAGGGTCCTGTCCCATTCTTTAGGAGGATCTTGAGCATAAAATAAATTCTCATTCTTTAGGAGGGTCATGTCCCATTCTTCAGGAGGGTCCTGAGCATAAAAAAAATTCCCATTCTTGAGGAGGGTCCTGTCCCATTCTTCAGGAGGGTCTTGAGCATAAAATAAATTCACATTCTTTAGGAGGATCTTGAGCATAAAATAAATTCTCATTCTTTAGAAGGGTCATGTCCCATTCTTTAGGAGGGTCCTGAGTACAAAATAAATTCCCATTCTTCAGGAGGGTCCTGTCCCATTCTTCCGGGGGGTCCTAGCACAAAATAAATTCCCATTCTTCAGGAAGGTCCTATCCCATTCTTCAGGAGGGTCCTAAGTACAAAATGAATTTCCATTCTTCAGAAGGGTCCTGTCCCATTCTTCAGGAGAGTCCTGAGAATAAAATAAATTCTCATTCTTCAGGATGGTCCTGCCCCATTCTTCAGGAGGGTCCTGAGTATAAAATAAATTTCCATTCTTCAGGAGGGTCTTGTCCCATTCTTCCGAAGGGTCCTGAGTATAAAATAAATTCTAGTAAACATAAACAAAATTTTACCCCAGTTCGCACTAGTAAATTTTGTGAGTGTCATCAGATCACAACTTTTGAAAAGTACAGTAAAGAGTGTGAATCAAAGCCTTGCTAAAGAAATGCGTCTCTTTAGAGTAAAATTGATGACCAAACTTAGGAAATGCATCTCCTAACACATGAAACTTAAATTACCCCGACAAGGAAATGTGTCTCCTAGGGGTTCAATAAAATGACTCAACTAGAAAGTACATCTTCTCGGAGTGAAAGTTCAAGTTAGGAAGTGTGCCACCTAACACATGAAAATTGACATACCCTGACTAAAAAGTGCGTCTCCTAGGGGTTAAATGAAATGAATCGACTAGAAAATGCGTCTTCTAGGAGAGAATGTTCAAATTAGGAAGTGTGTTACCTAACACATGAAAATTGACATACCCTGAATAGGAAGTGTGTCTCCTAGGGATTAAATCAAATGACTCGACTAGAAAGTACGTCTTTTAGGAGTGAATATTCAAGTTAGGAAGTGCATCACCTAACCAATAAATCTTGAATTATCTGGACTAGGAAGTGCGTCTCCTAGGGGTTAAAATGATGAGTGTTTCTCATAATAGATTACCGAATCTGGGTAACAGTACTGCCTCTTGCATTTGTAAAAGTGAGAAATTGCAGCTTTTAATAGCTAAGCTTTGAAACCTTTGATATGAAGGTAACACATGTTTTTGTTTCATATAAAGAAAACTTTTTTAATTTAAAAATACTATGGTTGATTTGTGGTATTTGGCTATTGAGACGATCTCTTGCACCTGTCATGCCTAGCTCCATTGCAAATCATTGATCGGTATTGTTGACTTGTTTTAGTATTGACCTCAAATTCTGGCTATCAAAATATTTTGACTCAAATCATATTTCTCTTGCATGATGCCTCAGGATTTAGCTTCAAATACACCTTTTAAACTTTTGTGAGTCCAAAAACTGTCGGATGACAAGCATTCTCGAGTACTTTGCTTTATTTTGAAACATGTCATCTTAGTATGCTGGTCTTTTGTCTTGATTTGTACAACTAAAGGAGTTGGTAGCAAGTTTTAAAGTCCTTTCTCATTTATCTTGACAAAATTTTGACTCAAAAATACATGAAAGATGACGATAGTGATTTTCTTTTTACCACAAAGACACAAAAATCAAAAATCAAAAATCAAAAATCAAAAACTAAAAATAAAAATAAAATAAAATAAAATAAAAATAACAAAAAGAATAGGAAAGGACAATAAACATCTCTTCTTAAAAAAAAAAATTATCTGGGTGTGGCAGCTAATTCTAGTGATTATGACATGCATTTTGAATTAAATAACCTGATTTATCCAAACTAATCACTATCACTTTTTGCCCACTCGTTGAATTTGAAAGAGAGTCATTCTTGAACTTGTTCCCTCTGGATTATAATCCTCCTTAGGGTAGTGACACCTCAATGGGTTTTCGCCAACAAGCCGCTCCCATTTTCTTTTCTTTTTTAACTCATTGTCGTCTTTTGGTGTTCATGAAGACTTTTACCAATAAGACTCTCATTTTTATTGATCTCACAACACACGGTTGCCTTATGATGCCTAAAAGGGTTTTCACCAATAAGACTCTCTCATTTTTATTTTATTTAATCATTTTTTTAAGAAAATAACACTCAAAATATGAAATATCATGCACCCATAACATGTTTAGCCTTGACATTCTCAAAGATTGATCTGAAGGTCTTTCTTTGGTTGTAAATTGGCTTTTGGAATGGGATAGAAACAAAGGTCGGCATGGGGCTGAAAATTTACATAACATTAGGTAAAATATACAACTTTCGAAATTGACTCTTTTAAGAAAATAAACTTTTGCCCCAGTTTTATTTCATTCTGGGTAACTTGAATTTTCCTTTGGTTGGAGCAAACCCTAGAGTAGGGCGGCATATGTATCTTATCATAGCAAGAACCAGGTCAAACGTAGTTCAGGATTTTTTTTTTTCTTGAATTTGGATTTTGATTAATTTTTTTGTCTTTTTTTTAACTCTTTTTTCCTTACTCCATTTTTCTTGATACTTTTTTTTTCAAATTCTATTTTGATTCCAAAAGAGGGGTACGAAAGAAAATAACACTAAAGCTCAAAAGGGGTAACAAAGGATGACACAATATTTGGGTAGTAGAATGAAATGCTTTCGTCATATCAATCCTTAAAAACACAAGTACATAACATGTAATCATAGAGTAGAACATGAAATCATACGCATCTTTTTCAACATTGATCGTGATTAAGCTCATGCACTTGCGTCACTTCTTTTAAGCTTGTGAAATATACATGTCCACTTATATTGTACTTTTTTTCTCGATGAGTGACTCATGCTCTTTTGGAGCTAACTTCCTTTTGTTTTTCCTTATAGTGGATACTATATATCCTCCGATCGAGCCCATTCAAAATTCTCGAATTGAATCTTCTAATCGATGATCAAGTTATTTCCTGATTTACAAAGTGATTGCTTCAATACATTCAAAAGAGGTTGTAACTATCTCCCCAAATACCTGAATACTTTACTTATTTTTTTTATATGCTTTTTTCTTTCAACTTTATCTTCTTGTCAAATGTTTCAGGATTAGATTGGATTTAAAGATCAGTCTGTGAATTCAACATGCATATCACATCTCTAGAATCACCATAGAAAGAGCTCTCTAAAAAAAAGACAACAAAATAATATATAATAAATAAAAAATAAAATAAAAATAAAAAGGACACACATTTGTTGATCAAAAGATAGAAGGATTTGAATGAAAATTATAATAAAATAAGATAAGATATATATCAAATTCCAACCCTAAAATAATTTGGGTAGTAGAAAGAAAACAAAAAAACCTATCAAAAATCCTTCCTCGTGGGGAGCAGATTGGATTCTAAATTGACGAACTTAATATTTTAGCCATTGAATTGCACGTCGGCCTTAATGAGTCTCTACAATCATTGCTACATCATCTTTTTTTTCTTTTGAACTCGATCATTTTAAATTTATCACCTCAAACTCTCTCCAAAGTAAGCCATATGCAATTTCTCTTTTTCCCCTACTTCTCTTCATTGATTACAAAACTTTTTCATATGAGTCAAAGGATCACCATGACCCTCATACATGTATAACTTTGGTGTTATGGAGTTTAGAGGCAAGTGAACATTGAAACATATAAAATCCTTGTGAGATCACTCTCTTTTTCTCTCTCAGTATTTACATGTTTCTCATATTTTGCTCCAAATTTCTCACTTTTCAGATCATTTGTTATTATTCCTCATTTCTACAATCTACACCAACTCATCTCAGACCCCATATCATTTTTTGTGGGTCATCTTACTTGTTCTTTGAACATGGTGTTGTATTGGTGAGATGCCAACTTAGCCACAAATCAACCACCTTAACATTATTTTGATTTTGGAGAAAATTAATGTGTCAGAGTTCAAAATTTTTCTTTTTAAGACTACCGAATCCATGAAGGACTGCCTACGTATCTCATTAATATGAGAATCAGGTGTGCGTAGTTCTTGAAAATTATGTTGTACAAAATTTACCTCGATACCCCTAAAGGTTCAGGACTATTAAGATTTATATTTATTTTTTAGTTTGTAAAACTTAGCCTCATGATCCCTGAAGATTCTGGGATATTAAGATATATATATATATATATATATATATATATATATATATATATATATAAATTGAACTTGAGAATTAGAAAAATAATTATGAAAGTAATCATATTTTTAAAATATTCCCTAATAAATCTATGAATAAATTTTTCAAAAGATAGGGTCGTATCCTGGGAAGGACTTCCTACGTATCCTACTAAAGAGTGAGAATAGACCCTCGTAGTTCATAAGGACCATAAAATTATGTTACTATATCTTTTTTCTTTTTTAAAAAAAAATTTCGTTGAAAAATGATTCACTAAAATTAAACTCTTGCATTTTAAAGTTATCTAAAGCCGGTCAACAAACAAATAGCCTTCCAAGAAAATGTCAAAGAGCACGTAGGATACACATGTTGATCTTTATAAAGTAGGTTACCTGTCCTAGACAGACCCGGCCCTTATTCCGAGTCTTGCTAAGTCAAATGCATATGATGTAAATAAAGCAGCACCTCATAGGGATAAGCAGATTCCGAGTTTTCAGTTTTTCTAAGTTTAAACCTAATAGGTATAGGTGTCTAGACTGGCTTTCCCGAGCGGACACTCGAGATGCGGAGGGAAAACTTGGTCGGTAGCAGGGCAACACCGCCTTTGTTTCTGATCCGAACCCCACCTAACATATGTGACTATATCCTTCACCAGGTGCCTTGACACTCCAACTATCTCAAAAAAGAAGGTAGGATGCATATGCTGCATTCCCTCTATCCTATTTCAGAGACTTAGAGGTGGTACGCGAGAGACGATAATATATAATACAGTTCAAATAATATCAAAGCAGTAAATGACCGAAAAGTAGCACATAAGGTCAATAAACACATTATAAAATAATTAAAGCAAGTAAAGTCAATATCAAAGCTCAAATTCTTATTTATTCCCCAGTAGAGTCGCCAGAGATGTCACGCCCTTTTTTCGCTTGAGGAGATCGAGATCGAAAGGTTTTTTCAATTAAAGTAACGGTATTGAATAGGGATTAATTTTTATCATTTTCAGAGTCGCCACTTGAAATTGAGTTATGGTGTTCCAAGTCACCTTATTGAATCTCTCATCAAAAGAAAATGACTCTTTGTTGGTCTACGAAAATAAAAGATCGGGTAAGAAATTCTGTTGACCGAGGAGAAGGTGTGAGGCACCCCTCGAGTCCCGTGGTTCTAGGACGGTCGCTTCTATTGACTTGTACTTAACTAAAACTATTTTGATAAATTGTGTTAAGGCTAAAATTTGCTCATTTTTTAATATACTAAAAACTTGTCTATTATCTTATATTAAATAAATCGGTGAAAACAAATTTTAGAAAAATATTTTTTTAAGGGGCATTATTGCATCCTTGAATTTTGAAGCGTCTCAGAAAGATGCGTATGCCGCATTCTTAATTGGGACGAGTATTTTAATGGTGCTTAACACTTATCTAACATTAAAAGCATTTTTTAAATAAACTTGTAACAGTTATTTATTTAAAATATTATTTAATTTAAACAATAAAATTGAGTAAAATTCATTTTTGAAAGAATAAATAATTTAATAAATATTCAATAAATTTTATTAATGATTAATAATAATAATAATATATCTATTAAAATTCCCCAAATGTTATATTTAAATCACGTCATATAAACTAAATCAAATTAAACATGAAAGTTTCTTATACTTAATTAGCATTAAAAAAACTATAATAATAAAATAAATAAAACAAAAACTTATTAAATAATAGATTATGAACTAACTTATCAAATCTTTACACTAGATAATTTAAAAGAAATTAAAAAAAAATATTACATGAACCTATTCAAAAGAAAATAAAACATATCCATAACTGCATGTTAATTACTTTTTTGTTTAAAATGGATTAGATATTTTTTTATTTAAATTAATTAAAAAAAATCAAATTAACCTAGTGCGGATAACTAACTTGTGATATAGATCTATTATATGTATAATGGATCTATTTTTCTTTGTGCGTGGATATTTCTTAACTTCTCTATATATTTTTATTTTAAGTCTATTGTGTTAGTTTTATCGATATTTATATCTTGGGGGTGATAAATATCCAATTAGATTATCTTTTGTAAGTTTTTCTAACACTATTTCATCCATATTTTGTCTCCAATATTTTAAATATTCGTAGTCTATCATTTTATCCTGTAGTAATTGCAGAGTTACAGATTTCTATATAATAATTTATCCTAATTGCACTGTAATGTATATCTAATTCTAGATTTTCAATGTTATTTATTATCTTGTGTTGTTCTTCTCGTAGCGAGTTTTTTAAATTATATAAACTATCACATGTACTTTTTCCTAAATTTTCTAAGGTTTCTTCTATCCATATTAATTTTTTTTTTAGATTCTTCATTATTTTTCTAATTCGGTTTCTATAATTAATTTATTCATTTAGATTATCTTGATTTTCCCTAGTTTTTCTAATATATTCTAATATCTCTTAATCTGAATAATATCCATCTGGGTAATTATCCAGGTATAA